>NC_092364.1:17072355-17393444 GCF_030848805.1 Temnothorax longispinosus
TCTTCTTTAAAACAACGAGGAAAAACGCAGAAAAACACTTTTATTCTTATCCAAAAGCTGTTAAGAGTTTTCTTTAGCTCTAACGTCTATAGATATAAGCGCATATTTCAACGTCTAAATTTCTCTCGAAGACCTTTCTTTAGACTGAGTAGCAAGCTCGACTATTGATACGTTCATGCCACGCAGTTTCCAACGGCATTTCGGCGTAATTAAGATTACAACCTGAAGCGATTATATGAAGACAGTCGGAGTCGTTCCGGCGAGACTTCCTTATCTGCGGCACTTACCGAGCTATGCCGAACATAGTTGTTTTATCTCGACGACACGAAATGTGGCGCGGTACCGGAAACATCCGCGTTCCACCTGTCGATGGCACCGCGCTCGTTTAGGAATGCTTGTAAAGACGTGAGCGAGCCCGCCAGAAGCGGGGTCGTTGTTTATCGTCCTTTTTCTCAACTCGCGTTGTCTCACGTGGGAGTGCGGTTGGGGAGAGAAACGCGAAAGAAGATGTTAACAGCCGTCACGTATCTCTACACTAGACGTCGTAGAAATACCACTGTATCCACGGCGATCGTCGTGAGTCAGGAGATTCGACGAACCCGGCGGCAACCCGCAGAGACCAACTTTTCCCACCCCGATTTCGTCGACCTCCTGCGCGCGGCGCGGCTGGTTCTTCAGGGAATTTTATACGAGCCACCCAGAAGTGTGGACGTCCAAGTCTCGTCGACCTCCCTTGGCTCCTCGTCCGCGATAATTACGCTCTTACATCCCAATTTTACTCAAACTGTATTTGGCGAGCGCTGCTATAATTTCTTCTTGGACATACAATGTATCTCGTTAACTTTTAAGTTAAGACTCATAAACCGGATACAATATTTTGCAGATGTTATCAACAAATTTTATAATATCTCAATTTTTGCTAATAAAATCTTCTACTGTATTGAATACGGCGTATTCATAATTAATAACAGTGACTCCACAGGCGAAAAGTTCTTCGGATGACACTCACGGCTCGGACCATTTGACGTTGAGAAATAGAGTCATCAAATTACGACTCATCGATTATACCGCGGGCCGACTGTAACGTCAAGTTCCGTAAACGCGACAATGGCGCCTTTGTTTTCCTCATGGACCTCTTCTCGTACACTATTAACGATAACGTGCATGCCTCTTGAAAGTTTTTAAAGACATACACCGGCCATAAGACTCGTGAAGAAGTGCTCTTCTCTCTTTCTATTTCGCTTCTTTTCGGCCCGACGTACACAGAACGAGCTACAGAAGAACCTATCCACTCGATTCTATTCTTACACTTTTACCCGACGTAGGTACGAACCTGACGTTGACGTGTACCAAGTGCCTTCGAGCGCGGGTTTCTCGAGTTCAGGGTTGATGTGGAGTGTATGAGCGAACGATTCCGTTAACTAAGCTCCGTTTGTATAAGCATAGAGTATTTCTCACGAACAGCCACTGGGAATAGCCGACTGGTTCTTCAAAGGAAAATTTCTTGCTTATTAATGCATGCGGATGCCATTAATATGCCAAAAGTTCCGTTCACAAAATTAGACATTACATGACACGTTATGAAAGGCTATCAGTTGCATAATTTATACATTTACATATTAATATATTGTACATAAATATTGAATAAATATTTAATTAATCTGATGCATCTCCAACATTAGCGTCTTCGAATTTTTACAATATGTACTTTTCTTATAATTATACTTTATTAATTATATTTCTATCTAACCCTACAAGATTTTTAAATAATAGAAGATTCTCATCACAATATGAAATAATGCATTTACTGTTATTTCTAGAAAAACCATGGCAGATACTTGACATTTCCAAAATTAATAGAATTATTTGTGATATTTCTGGTATAAAATTTTAGCAAAACAGTCTAAACTAGGAATTTACATACGTTTCCATATACTGCGCTTCGAATATAATATAACACAAAACGTATTTGGTATTTGCAAAAGTAACAAAGATACCTATCTCGATTTTATTGAGATATCTTATATAATCATGTAATCACCGGTGGTACTTCTGCAATTGCGATTACTATCATTGTTTTTGATATTATATAATCATCGTGACTATTGTTGATGTACGGATTGCATCGTGCGGCGTATTGATACCGTTTTACGCCTCCGGGGAAGCGCTCGGCTCTTCCACTGCGGCGGCACCGACGTCTTCGGAAAGCTGCCAATCAAGACGCGATCGCACTGCTCTTCTCGAAGGGTAGATTTCAGATCTGAGATCAACCGACGCAATCTGAATGCGGCGTTCAATAACCCCGCGGCTAAATGCGACGTTCACTAAGTATGAAGGACAATGTCCAGCCGGCGAGATTGTTCAGATAAACGCATCATTACTGAGCTTCGCAAAGCCTAGTGCGGTTGAATCTCCTCGGCGTATCTATCCATTTATCTACCTATCTATCTATCTATCTATCTATCTATCTATCTATCTATCTATCTATCTATCTATCTATCTATCTATTTGTATCATTACCTTTTCTCCTCTCAAGCATCGCTATTGCAATTAACGGACTATCTTTTATTTCGACAAAGGTAGATAGTTTTATGAGTGTACGTGTGAAACTTGACCTTTTATGAATTAAACATTCAGAGTCTTTTTTCAAACAGATTAAATGGAGTTTACTTTGTTCCTACAGAAATCATTTTTCACTAGAAAAAAATTCTAAAATAAAAATCTGTATAAACTTATAGTGTCAACACTTATTATATTGATAAACTTATATTTTAAAATCCGCGGGAAACTCGTTGCATTGTTGAATATTTTCTTCAAGATTAGATCATTTTAAAATTATTAAAATTACTAATTATTTAATATACGCGAATATATGCATTATAAAATTGAAGATGATTCCAGAGCCAATGATTCCAAGATAAGAGGATATTGATGTTCAATCAGCTCGGCGAGTTCAGCCGTTTCGCTTAAATAGGAACGATTTATTCCGCGCAGAGCGATGACGAGGATGAACTTAAGAACTCTCGCTCCGTAAAGTGTTGATAATTGATATTTGATCGCGTGCCAGCCTGGCAATTAAATGCTTTCAGGAAGCCGTTGCGGCGGCCGCGCGGTCTTTTTATCGTACAAGCGAGAGAGAAAGAGAGGATCCGAAATGAAGCGCGCGCGTATACACGTGGAAAGACAACCGACTGTCTGACTGTCAGTCCGTCTGTCTCGCCGGCCACACCTTCGCGGACAGACGGACGAAGGGTGAGACGAACGTGGAGGAGTATCGCGGCTGGTGAACCTAGAGATGGGATGACGGATAACTCCGTTCGGTCGATCGTTCACCTGGTGATGGATCTGTTCTCGACTATTCTTTATTCCCGACATTCTCCCCCGTGCCCGTACCCTCCCTCGTCGCCCGAGTGCCAACACTGCCAACTCGGGACACGCTACGTACACCTTACACGCATTTTCAATCACGATCTACGATTCGAACTTGTACAGCTTTATCTCGATTGTAGGTTGCAAATAATGAGACGCCGAGCGGCGTAAAAAGACTCGGTAATATCGAATTCTATCGAATTCTACCACTCGTCATATTTGGCCAAATATGACGACCTAATAATAGTATCCCCCCCCTCTCTCTCTCTCTCTTTCTTCTTTTTTCTTTCGTCACTCGTCGGTAGACATCGATAACGGATTAGAATGACGTAACGCGTGCCCGCAAGGACACAGCTCATATTTCGCACATTGTCAGACCGCAGTTGGATGAATAATTCAGCAGTCTCTTAATTCGAAATGTCATCACACGACCACGCGCGAATCTTCACGACCACATGGCGCAAATCTGAACAGTATAATTTTTGAGACGTTCGACATGCTTCATTTCATATGCACATCCAGCCGAATGTCGATTAGTTAGCACGACGTGGAACACGAGAATGCGTGATATTTTCTCGCGGGTTTGTTCATCACGGTGTTCTTTTTTTTACTACGGATTCGTTATTGCCGTTAACTGAATTAATAAAAATGTCCGAGCAACATATACATACACGTAAGTCGCACGTTTCGACAACGCGATCAACAAGATGAAATGATTTACGTCATTATCGAGACCCAGACGCTGCGTATCCTTTATTTATACATAGAGTTCGAAAGTCGACGGACGATTAGCGGTGAAAGTCTTGCGGCATGAATTACGACGTGTCCAGAAGACGCACGCACCTAGCACGCAAGGCGTTTACTCAAAACTATAATCGATTTTTCGTCAGCACTACAGGAGGTTACTACACATCGGCCTATGACAATGATAAAACTACCAAACGGGTACAACTTTAAAGAATAGAAAGAAACAGAAGATTTTTGTGTAAGACTGATATAACCCATATAATTATAGAAAAGCTTGCAATGGAAGATTAACATGAAAATAGATTGCTTTGGCAGTTTGAACATTATTTGCTTAAAATATATTGATTTCATATGAATATCCAAGTATTTTCAGTTATTAGTTTTATATTTCCTCCATATTTTAATTTTTTTTACATAAAAAACGTAAAAATATAATTCTTAAGATATATCAAAGATAGCAGTTTCTTGTGGTACAATTTCTTACGGTTTATTAATAGATTAATAAGCAATTAATAATGTTTGCAGCAATTTAAAATAATTTTTTTATTATAATTGAATGCGAAAAGTGAAAGAAGTTTGGTAATGAGACAGAAAGATAAATATTGACGAAACGTTTGTCAGTTTAGAATATGATCTGTTTACAGAAGTGCTTAAGAACTAAGCACTGGGATTAAATATCTCCTGACATTCGAACAGCCGATTAGCCTACGCGGGAAGCGCTCTTAATTCTTCCAACATCTTCGGCTTCTATAAGGAAATCGTAAAGATCAAATAAAAGGTGATTTGCGGTTAAGTTCATCGCCTCTGAAACCTTGACCGTTACTAGTTTTTCACTTACTTTTATTATTGTGTTGGATTTCACGGCGCGGTGATGCTTATAATAAAACGAAATTGTGAAATTTATTATAACATCTTTATCATTACATAGATTATTTTACTTTGTTTATTATTGTCCGTGTAATGCACACGTTTCACGGATCACGGTGAAGCAGCAATGAAAATAATTACGACTGTTAAATGGTCGATATAATGGCTGAAAGCCCGCTGTATTTACGCGCGTTTATGGAGAGGTATCTTATCAGGCTTGCTTTATATGTCTGTGTTAGCCGGTAGCGGGTGAATGTGGAAAGAGACGTGAATATGTAATGAGTCCTACGAAACCACAGGTATATTGAGCCATCAGGTAGACGAGACAACAAACGATGCTTTTAAAATCTTTAGTCGTCTGGGTTTTATTTATGAGCGTCCGACACACCCCGACTAATTTCTCCAATAACCACGCAAAATTTACTGTTATTGTGTATGGTGAGTTTCCTCGCGCGCATCCGAATGCTTTAATAATGATTAAATGTTCGCACTAATGCGCAATAGAAGATCGCGACAGATATTATTTGTTGATGAGATATTATTATTGCATTCTATCCAAGCATCTTCCATCATTTCAAATTTATTAAAAATTTTTGAACAATTAATAATCTCCAGCGTCATTAATTTTTGACCATGTATCGATACTAATATGAAACTAATACACAGATTTTAAATTAATGTTAAAATTCGAGCAATATTGGAAATAATTATAAATTAATTCAATTAACTTGTTATAATGTAATTGCGTCAAAAGTCCTACTGAAAAGTTCTGCATTGTTATTTTTGCTCGTTAACTTTGAAAAATCTTTGTGCTTATTCTTTTTCAGTCATGAAAAGAGTAAAATTTCGAAAATCATTTTCAATGACTTCGTTCTTATCTTATTATATCTTGTATCCTTAATTTATCAGTGCTATACGAAGAAATGTGCGACAATTTATTTTGCACGAATCTTAGTTTTGCCAAATTTGGGATAAATTCTCTCCAGAAAAACTACTTACTATTATTTTCTTCCTAACATAAATTTCGTGGATTTTCGTACAAATTTTTCTTACAGCCGTTTTGTAGCGACTATTATTTTACGCCAGACATATACAAAAAGCGATTAAGAGCAAAAACGCGAGCATAGTTCAATAAAGAACGAGCGAAGAATAATAAATAATGTGCATAAAGAACTGCAGAAGCAAAAATCGGCAGAATAATCGCAAAGTCGGCAGATAAGGCCCGTATACCTATATGAAATCAGACCAGGACCCGCCAAGCCTTTCGCCCACGGAGTTCAAAGCGTGAACGATTAAAATTGCGGTGGCGACAACGGCGGAGGACGACAGCTCAATTATCATGGCTATACGGTCTCTCAAATTTTAAGCAATTCTTTCTGTCTGCGAATTCAACGATTAATTTGGGAAGTCGTTCTTTGTCAGAAATATATTAAGACATAAATTTTTAAGTTTTATATAGTTAAAAAAAACTTTCAAGATAATTTGCATGATTACGCTTGGAATGCACACTGTGCCCGGTTTCAACTTGTCTCTATTTAAATAAAATCGCATATTAGGCATTAATATAAAAAACATTCTCTCAAAACTAGATGTCAAAGTGTTACAGAAAAAATGACATTTGATTGAATTCTCACTAATCGAATCGATCAAGGAACTCATATGTATATACGTAAACCATGGAGATTGTGAACCACCCTGTATATGCAAGCACGATGCCATTCTAGCAAGGAAGAAGCAGCTGAAAGACCCCTGGTGCGCCCGCCGGTCCTCGGCGCGGCGGATAAATTATTGTTGTTAATGACATATTTATCGGTGGTACCGGGCCGTGGGTACCGGGAAGCGAGACATCGAGCCGCTTCGTCCGTTTCGTGGTAAACCACCGACTCGCTAATGTCTTATTCAACCCATTCAGACCATTTCGGTTTCCGTTTTCGCTTCTACGAAAGATAATAAACACGTGATAGCTATATTACTAACTAGAATTATTTCATTCACATCGTGTCTTCGACAAACAATGTTGCAGCTATTAGGAATTTCTTTCTCATAAATAACGCGCGTAATTAAAGAGAAAAAAAGGGAATTATTAAATCAAGTGTCAAATTCAACTATCAAATTGAATAATAGGAAAGTCCTATCACTAATAATGATAAAATTATATCTGCTGTATATAGCAAATATAATAAATATTATAATGCATTCAACAACAAATTCTGAAAAATTAATTTAAATATTATTTGGCATTATTATTTAAATAGATTTTTCAATCTGTCCATTAAAGATCTTATAAAATCCTAAACAGAGAAATCGCAATTTTGCAATTAAAATATATCTTTCTAAATCAAAATATGTGATTCACCTAAAAATCTTTTTTACCCGAATATAAACACACATAAATAAGAATGGTATCGCTTGTTCGATGTCAACAAATAAATTAGCGATTACATCTCATCATCTATGATAATTTTTACACGATAGGAAGAGCTGTTCAAAACAATCTTATTGAATACATTAATAAAGTGAAAAATGTTATCGAAATTCGTCGAAAACGTTTTTATCTATTTGCACACCGTTCTCGTGCAAGAAAAATTAATTCAAATTTTCAATGATGAATATTAACAGTTTATCGTTCGATGCACTCTCGGATTAGTGATGGTTAGTGGAGATTAAGGTGCCGCAATGAATGGCGACTGTTTTCTAAACCTGAGAAGAAGTTCAATAAATTGCGGGTATGAGATCGTAGGCAGCTTTTGGCAAACTTCTACTGTGCGTATAAAAAAGATAAGAGAGGAGACATATACAAGTCATCTCAACGTCGCTTTCGCACGTGTGTTCGTCTTTCGAGTCGAGAAATCTCGCGCGAGCCTTTTTGCAGCGCCGAATCATTCTTTAATGATGATTAATGAACGACCCGTATTTCTTTCGTTTACATTACATAAAGTCCACCTTCGCTAATTAGCTAAACCGGCCGAAATCCAACGAATCGTGGGCACGGAACGTTTGTCGCAATGTCCAACGTCATGCAGTCGTATTAAGCGAGCGCTTAATTATTTTGCCAATTCCGCAATGACAACCGCTGAACCTGTTCTTGTGACACAAAAAACATATGTGACGCGTAACAATGTGTCAGGCGGCATGAATAGTGCATATATATGTCAAAGGATGACAGTAATGAGATTTTTGCGAACGGACGATGACCTCGACCGTGCATATCAGAGAAGTTATTTAATGAATCAGTAATTTTCTCTCAGAAAAACGATAAGTCCAAAAAAGTAATATATATCTCATATTTCGATTAACTGGAACTAATATCAGAAGAAATTGCATTTTACTTTTGATGATGTAATCTCTCCTTAATTCATTCGGATAATAACATACTATTTGAAAATATTAGCCAAGCAGTCGAATTGTAATTTATCCAGATAATGCTTCCGCTATTACTCCAATAACTGGGTAGCTGATTTCTTAATTATTTCGAGTTCTAATTATTCTCGTTCCATCTAACCGCGTGAATTATCGCGTGTTTGAATATAGATCGTAACTAATTTTTGCTTACGTTCGTGTGTGAGGAACAGTTAGAAAACTATTAGAAAATAAACATCGGAATAAGAAGCTAAAGTGCAACGAAATGGACATAAGTTATCACAATAGATTTTTATAGAATATAGATCAAAGCATATATGCTGGATAAATCAAATTCGACTGTTTAGCTAATATTTTCAAATAGTACACTGTTGGAAAATTTGTGTTAAATATAACATAAATCGCATGTCCAAAACGGTCCACTCAATTTTTTGTGTTAATTTAACATAATATGGATGTGTTAAATGGTAACACTGATACTATGTTAAAATATTTCAACATAAAAGAAATGTAATTCTGATCGTAATTTAACGTTAATTATGTGTACAATTAACATAACTTTTATGTTGAAGTTAAGATTGTAAGATAAAATCAACACTCTTTTTATGTAAATTTTTATTCCCACTTCTGTTATAGAGTAAAATCAACATTCTTTTTCTGTAAATTTTAACACAATTTAATAAATACGTTCAAATTGTGTTACTTTAACATATTCTTTAAATTATTTTAATAATTTTACATTTTAAATTTGTTAAGCTCAATTAACATAGCAGGCATATGTTAAATCTACACATGTATGTGTTGATTATTTTACACAAACATTTTAACAAGGACCTTTTTTAACAAACTTACAAAAATTTTCCAACAGTGTATGTTATCTGAATGAATTATGGAGGGATTCATTAAAAACAAAATGCAATTCCTTGTGATAGTATCTGATGCAGTAATTTACAAAAATAACGGAATATCGCCGGAAGACGATAATAGCGTTCGAAACCAATATTGGCGCATTACACGCCGCCGGCGCAATTTTTCAGGACGGCCGAAAAGCGCGCATCTATCGCGGAAAGAAGGTAATTAAGGTAAATCTCTAATTACCTTGACGCGGTCGAAGGGCGTTAGAGCCGCAAGGCGCACAAGGGGAGAGGAAGTCCTGGGGCAAAGATAATGACAACTCGCTGTAATTACGCATATTGAGCCGCGGCATAATTTCACAACGGAGGGAGAGCGAAAGGGCACTCTCGCTTAGCATTCAAATTGGCCGTGTCAAATATTCGTTGTCTGTCCACCGGCTTTTATTCCGAGTTCGCACGCCTGTAGGCCGTAAATAATGCAGATTGCGGCGGTGCCGTTTCAAAGACAGAATTCGTGACAGAAACCGTTGACAGAAACCATCACTTATCTTCCGAATAAGAATGATGATCAAAATGAATTACATCTTCAATTATACATACATTCGATAAGTAAGAACCTTGAATCCTATTCCCGTCGCGCATTTAACACTAAACGTATCGATCGATGGCAATCTAATGGCACTCGAGCTTCATATAAATATTATACTTTCTATACTTTCGTATTTGACAAATAGCAACACTTTATCTATAATCAATAGTAAACGACCGTTTATGCAACTGATATTTATGCTGAATAATCAAGAAACAAAGTATGATTTTAGTAAAATAAAGTTTTATGATACTAATGTTTCAAAAACAGTTAATTAATATATAATTAAAGTAATTTAAATCGACCTGACTGGCAATATATATAACAACGTCTTTCCGATATAAACATTGTGTTCATATCGGAAAGACGTTATATATATTGCCAGTCAGGTCGATTTAAATTACTTTAATTGTTATTCTATATACTGGCGAAAGAAATTTATTATTCTGTTAATTAATATACACTGATTTTGCAAATATTCTAAATATGTAATCAGTATATCATTCTCTTGATAAATTGTACACAAACGTCACATTTATGTGTTTATCAATTGCAACTTTTATGAAGTAAAACAACTCCGGAAACATCAAACGTAATTAAAGTAAAACGTCTCCTATTCGTGCGTGTCATTGAATACGCCCGGTTCGTCGATCGGGAGCATCTTAAACGAGCCACACCGCCGGTAATTTTCATGCATACATCTATGAGCAAGTAATTGCTAATTTACATAATGACCACATAAAGTGCCATCTTACTTGATGGAACACGCGAACTCCTTTACCACGAAGTCCAAACTGGAAATCGTTCTGGGTTATATACTCTAAGTTATCCGCAAATGTCCTCTCGATAAACGGTAACTCCAAAAATCGCGTGGAATGCCGTAACGACGGACGCTGAATAAACCAACGTACGAACCAGAATATCCACGGGATAATCAGAATAAATCACGCTTAATAAGCGGCGATAGTCGAATGAACACAAATATCCACATAACTGCGCGAGATCTGTTTTTAATAAGTATGATACGCCTTATTCTAATTTCGAACCGATATATCCCGTGTAAAATAAAATTGCGCTACAATTACGTTAAGCAGACGCGGCCAACGGCTGTAGCGTGATCGTTGCCGATGGTAGCAAACGTGTAAAAACGGTGTACACGGGGGACACATGCTTACGTGCTGCGATTCGGATATCGACCCCCCACGAATCCGTACAAATCGGAAATTAGATCCCAGACTGGGTCGCGAGAGCTTCCCGGGAGAGAAAAAGAGAGAAAGAAGGAGAAAAAGGGAGAGAGGGTGCTCGGTTATTCGCGGAGACTGTAATTGGAGTCCGGAATCCTGAAATACGAGGCGGACTCTGGGCCACCTGTCGAAATGGATCGCGGAACGATCTCGACGGTACGAGGCGGCTGCGAAGCCAATAAAAAGAAAACTCACGCGAGACATATACGATATATATATGTGACGCGAACACACCGGGATCAATAAAGAATGTAGGCGTATGTACAACTATCGACGAAATCTAGAGAAATATTGAGCCACGAGGAGGCGGCTATCGACGAAATCTCGACGAGAAGCTTTAACGGTATGCGGGGACCGGTTGAGGGGCCCATAATGGCAGAACAGCGTTGAATTTACTGATCGACGAAGTTTGTCGATTCCGTGTGTAAGCCGTTGGCGTACATTGTTGTCCAAAAAGTATTGTGACACGAATCCATTTGGCCATTTTTATTATTAACCCGTTTAAATAAATATTCGCGGCTTCACAGCGAGCAAAACACGATTTCACGCTCACATTGTTATCAATATTGTGTTATTTTTATGCAAAGATAGCCGAACTTACATATATACAGCAAAATTTTCGAAAATGCAGCTTGATACGAAGCTTTGGCGTAAAGTTATGAGTCTATTTGCACTAGTAATGACATAAACTTAACTTTATTAACGTTTAGGTTTTCTTAATGACGTTCCTTTTTGTCCAAAAACGCTCTAAGTAATTTATTATTTGTCAGCGAAACAGGGAATAAGAGTAAGATCGATGCATATGTTTTCATTTCGGTCCCACTATCCACTACGCAATGCGAAATTTTCAAAGTTGGTCAACAGTAAAAAAAATATATGTTTCAAGTTTCAACTATATTATCACTTAACAAAATCTTTAATGAAAAAGAGGAGAACAAATTTTTTGAGTACTTATCGACTACTTATCGATTTTTGAGTACTTATTTGAGTACATTAATAATACTCGGGAAAATTTTATTAATTTACGCTATGCGAATATAATTTGATCATAATGAGAAATCAATGTATTATAATATTATGATCAAATTATATTCGCATAGCGTAAATTAATAAAAATTTTCCCGAGTTATTCTAATAATAAATATGTATTTAATAATCCTAATCTTATTATTAATATATTTATTGCATCTACTATTTTGCCTCCTAAATTTCACGCACGTGATTTAAATTGCACAAGGCATACGAGCATCCTTTAATCCGTTCGCAACGGGTCACAAGAGTGCATAAAATCTAACGAGATTATATGATCGCATAGCATTGTCTACACGAGAAGTTACGACTCCAAGCGAGGAGCCTGTCGTTTCATTCTTATTTTCATTTATGTCTAACAGCCGATCACCTTTGAAACGGTAAAGCGATGAAGTGACCGTACACTAAGCCGCCGTTGTACATTAAACCGCGATCGTGGACAGCGGCGAAAGGTGAAGTCGATGTTGCGGTCAAACTAAAACGATTGGCCCGATCGCGAAAACAGTGGCGGTTGATCGCGCTTTCTTCAAAGGAGAGGAAATAAATTTTTTTTATATAATTATAATAGGGGAAAAAATGTGGTTACATACACCAATATAGGCATATTTGATCAGGCGAAATCATGTCTGAAGAGCAAATCTTAATAAAATAATAATGTAACCATTTGTACAAATTTATTACTTGAATAAGAGCGTAATTGATTTAAATAAAATTATGGTTACATCGATATAAAATATCGATTTCGATATTCGAGGTTCGAATAATCATCAGCGTTCCTTAGTGATATCTAAAGGCAGCCGTTTCTAAGATAAGTTCTAAGTGCATTGCAGAGAGAAGATATCTTGCTAAACGATTACGTTCAGCCTAAATCAACAGCGAAAAATGCATATAGCGTATATAGTTAAACATCGTTTCTACGTCATTAAAATTTTAGTTGCTAATGAGAGAAGGTTCGCAACAGGTTACTAACTCCGACATACAGGTTGAAGAGACTACCTAACTAGCTTGGCCTGTTCATAGATCAAAACAATTTACCGAGATAACTGTAACAGGGAACTCGCGTATGCTGGCCGACATTAACACGCATTGGTCTAGGTGGTCAATCTCGGTGCGAGATGATTGATAACTCTCTTGTAAGCGTTATCAGCCGCAGCGTGCACGCTGTTATGTTCACGTCAGGGACGTGACACTGATAGACGAGTTTTACCTTTTCTCCTCTCTTTCCCTTCGGCTTTCCGACTGTAACTTGTTGCCTTTAATTGTCGACGTGTTAAACGCGCTCTCTTTATGATTCTAGCCCTACTGATTTTCGATTCCCCTTCGTCTATTACACACAAGGACAGAAATATCTGTTAGTTTTATGAATTATAAAAAACCCTATTATAGATATTAACTAAATTAAAATAATTTAGTTGAGAATATTTGTCCATATTTGTCCAAAATTATACGTAGAATGATAACTTAATCTTTTAAACTCATTCATAGCTCGATAAGATCATTTTTCATTTTCACAGAAATGTTTATTCTTTTTTCTGAATTATAAGTTGCGCACAGCAAAAAACTCTCTTCCCTAAAAATACTTTCTTAATCATGCTTAATCACGGAGTTACCCAGAAATTATTAGCTTCAAAAAGTTGGCCGGTCCTATATCCCTCTATATCGCTACCTGAGCTACCTTACAATCGTGAAGAAGCAGCATTAACGGCGCATTCGTATGCAGAGTCGAGTACCAGCTCTCGATCACGGGCGGCTCCTTCTCTCTCGGACGACTTCCTCTCCCTTGGAAGCCCCCTTTTCCAAGCTCGCGCCGGGCCCTGAGCGATTGCAGCGTCGACAACTTGAAGTACATATAAACTCACGTATATGCGTAGGCAGACCGACGGCACGGAAAGCCGCGTGACAAGAGCGTAATGAATCTACCTCTCCGAATGAGCATACTTAGGATGGTCTCAAGATAGAAACGCTGCTCGTGGTGGAATTCGAAAACTGCACGCGATTAATGTCGCTGCAACGAGCGAAAAGATGTGAACAAAGTCGTCGGTCGGAGCGGTCGAGACGGTCGAAGCGCGCATTACGGCGTCCTCTTTCGCGGATAATCCTGCGATCAGCGGAACCTAATTATCCCGTTCTCTCGTTCGTAATTCCGCGAGCGATCGTCGCTAATCTCCATTTCAATGTTTAAATTCACGTCGGCCGGAGGGAATCGTCGCGATTAAGACCTTGAGTAAGGACTGATCAGAAACATTCTGTACGAGTTTAAGATATTTCACGATAACACGACGAACCATAAGATCCGACTAATGAGCGTGGAGCGAGGGAAGGAAACCGCTCGGTGGCGCGCAGTTATCTCACTCGAAGCTCGCGTTTCAGCGAAGAACGGCTATGCAAACAACCGAGAACTGGTCGGGAATCGTTCGGCAAGTGTGTAAGTACTCTTCAGGCGGAGACTGCGGGAAATCATCGACGCGGCGCGGCGGCCGACCGCGAATCGCCACGGCCGCCGCCAGTTGCGTCCGAAGAACGATTCTTCGACTAATCGGGCGATCCGCACCGAGAAGAACCTACCTCCATCGTTTCCATCATACGTTAGCTCGCGGCCGCTGTTTCCTCGCAATAAACCCGCGGTGCGATTCTCTTAATTACGTTCGCACGGACGATAATCTCAGGCCTCGTTAAGTGCGGTGCGCGAGATCGCGCTGCCGGTGCGCGTCCGAGATGAAACGATTTCAGCGGGAATAAGTGGGATAGGTAAGGGACGCAGAGTGCTTTCGGTAGGTGTGCGGCAGGAATAATAGCGAAGGACGCCTAATAAACCTGCGGGTGTCCCGCTGCGCGGAAACAGGACGCGCCGGATGAGGCTGTGAGCCAATTACGGGGCCCCCGCGCGAAGATCTCAAGAGTCGATTTATATGACGCTCGTGTTGTCTGTATATATGTCCTTGGCGAAGACCCGGACTCACCTGAAGAAATTACGATAATGCGGCGGGACAAAAACTGAAAACGACGAAAACCCGACGCATTCTTTAAATGTCAAATTTTTAGCGACAACATATTTATATACTTATCTTTCACACTTATTATACTGTTGAAATATAGAAATCTCTTGTGTCTCTGACTTTTGTTTTTAATATTTTTCTATGATTGCATATTTTTGCTTGATTAATTTGAAAAATCTATGCGTCTTTTTACGATAAATATAAATATATATTTGTAATACTAACAAGATTAAAAATCAATAATATTTGTCGTACTGTTTCAATACAATTTTTACAAGAAATATTTCGCAATATTAAACCTATAACTTTCAATTTTTTTTACAGAAGCTCCTGGAGAACTTGGATGGGTGCTGACTCTTGTGATAGTGTCCTTAGTATCGGCCGGTATCGGAGCGGTAGTGATGATGACTCTTCTCCATTGTCGAAGGTTAGTATTATTACTTTTTAATGAAAAGTGTATATTTTTTTGGTGAATGTAAGTGAGAGAAAAGAAATAATCGAAAATTACCTTCGCGCGACACGGAACCAACTACCTATTTCTCGTTAAATTTACTGGATAAAATCAATCAGAGTTAATGGTCGCACAAATTGAAATCCTATTGCACGCTAGCCAGTGCAATCTTCACGGAGACGCTTCTCTCGAAGGCTTCGCGGAGAACAGTGAAGCACTACGATACGGATCATCGCGCCGACAGATTCGCGAACCGATCGCGGTTTCATCTTACAGCCGCACGCGGTCGATTCTCTTAAATTACCACCTACCGGCGATACGTAATCGAACGAGTCGATCGACACTAAGAACGAGGATGAAGCAGTCGCTAACTAGATCGATTCGGTATGAATCCGGCAAGTGACAAACTAAAGGGCGTCGAAAGAGCAGAAAAAGAAGAAGGAAATGGTACACGAACACCATTACTAGAAAGAATCATGACTGCGGTCAGATCTCGATTAGAATTCCTGAGTAGCCAGGAAACGAGGGTTTTCGTGATCGCAATCTCCTCATCCTCCTCTACGTCCTTCTCATAGAAGATGATTTATTAAACTTGATTGCCAACTTGCATGTTCCTTCACTTATAATTTTCAGGAAAAAAATGGTTATATAAAATGATTTAGAGCATTCCTTTTTAATAAGTTGATTATCCGATGTAATATGAGTAATCATTACTGACTTATGTTCAACAAAATATTCCTATTTGTCGTCACTTTAAAGTAATTAATTAAAAGAACCAATTATATTATTATCACAATTATTATCTTTATAAAATAACTAATGACAAATATTTCTCAGAATTCATCGATATTTCTATTTGATCTGTTACAGGATAAAAAGTGCCGGTGGCAGAGGTAAGCAAAGTTCTGTCAAAGTATGCATAATCCTCGCGTTCGCCACGAAATACTATGGTCGGTTATACTCTTTTCGTTTATACTTTTAATGTAACATAATATAGGTCCTATCGTAAGTTTTTGTACGTACGAGACGAATTTTATTATGCAAACGTGGACCGGTCTACAAAAATCATTCATAAGAAGCAGGGTAGGGTTACGGTACGTAGGGTTACGATTAGGTCGGTCAGAATAAAGGGAGGTCTGGATTTACTGCCGAGACGCGAGCTAGCCCCCCAATTATGTCGAATTAACATACCATATTCGGCGCGGCGGGTTCGCGGCGGCGCTGACAGGTCAGATTCAAAATGATTCCCAATTATCCGAGACTCCCCTACTGAGTTACCTGCTCGCGGGGCCCTTCTACTCGTTAATATACGACATCCACATTCACAATAATATTATCTCGGATGTGCTTTATAAGAGACCCCACAAAAGGTATACCTTAAAGAGAGCGCTCCTCGCTTTGTCATGTCATAAACTTCAAGTTGTAGAAAAATACGGCGAAATATGGATGAGAGAAACGTTCATGAGAAAATGACATCAATATGATACGCTTCAAAGAGATATGTGACATGGAAAATTATATCAACTTTGATTTGAAATCTGCGATATAACGTAATATTTACCATATCGTATTAATTAATTTCATTTTCATTACGTAAACATATGAAAGTATCGTTAAATAGTGTTGTAACGTAAAATGTTGCAGAATAAACTGTTTACTCGCATTGATCTCTCATCGCGCGATCTCTAAAATGGGCGTCGACAATAATGTACTCGCCTCTATGCTGTACGATCCTAAAAAAAAAATAGGGCGACAATCAGTCGAATCAATAAACGTGACGGTTCGAAAACATGAGACACGTTCGTAAGGTATACCATGTCTCTTATCAGGAGATAAAGGGGATATACCTCTCCACCTCGTGTTCGCGAAGGCAGTCTCACGATGTCGCCGTCGCCATCTCCGTCGTAACCAACGACGACCGTCACGGTTTCAGACGGTGAAAGGACTCGAACGCGAAGAGCGAAACCCCATTGCGGAGACCCCCATACAGACCTAATACACGAGCGTGCGCGTGCACGGCGGTGGGCTGACGACGCGCGACGACGGGCACGTCGGCGCGAAGAGGAAAGAGAGCAACACCGTCGTAGCATCGAGTGCCAGCATCGATTGGAGTTTAATTAGTTCGCATAATGCAAACCGTTCATGGCGGTATAAACTACGAGACCGTGTTGCTGCACGTTCTCCGTCGTGCTAGTTAAAGGATATAAAGGCCTTCACACACAAATCGACGGAAGACGTAAGACGTAAATCGTAAGGAAATCCACCAATCAGAGTCGACTATTCCCCTCTTTAAGAGGGAAGAAGAGGGGAATAGTCGACTCTGATTAGTGGATTTCCTTACGATTTACGTCTTACGTCTTCCGTCGATTTGTGTGTCCGGGGCTTAATCGGGCAATGCGATGCGATGCGACGCGACGCGACATGACGCGACGGACAGACGACCGCGGCCGGGCGACATAAAAGACAGTGAAACGCTTCTAATTAACTTTCTGATTTAAAATCAGCCGCAGCGCGATACGATCGACGAGCGAACGGCGGCGAACGTAAAAAGACGATGAGCGAGCGGAAAGACAGGAGGGGGAATTGTGCTACTGCCTGGGATGTAGGGGTCACCCGAATTAATTATCCAACACTCGTTTCATTGAACCTTTTGAATCACTATCGGGTCCTCGCGATTTAAACTCTAACCTGCTTAAATTCTAAACTAAAGCCTAAATTTCAAGGTAAAAGATATTTACTTGAATGTGAGAAGTAAAATATGTGAAATATTAAAAAAATATATTTATCAAACTTTAAAATATCTAAAAAAAGAGATCGAACTGTCTAAAAAATTATTGATATTCTTCATTATCTACTATATAACATTGCATTTTTTTGCATTATTGTAAATTGTAAAAGCATCTTGAAAAATATAAGCAAAAAGATATTTAAAAAAAATTTTTTTTAATTGACTACAAGTAAACTGAAATAAGATTGTTTGGTAATGATATTATCAGTTTTCGTTCTTTTCGCATAAAAATAATCGTCGAAGGTGGTCCGCGCGGAGGCGAATTTGTATTTGCAACCTGCAAGAACGCATAATTTCGTTGTTTTCGCTCCAGGGGCGAGCTCACTAGTCCGGTTTTAGAACGGATAACCGGCACGAATAACCAAGATACAATTACACGTTAAGACGCGATGATTTATTGCAAAGTACCGCTTGAGACAACGGGTCTGTTAATCGCGTAATAGTATGTAGAAGAGGAAATTTCTCAATGACAAAATAGAATTCTAGCGTTAAAGAGATCTTATCGTCATTTTTTAGGGCCGTGAGAGCTTGTCACAAAAGAGTAAATGGCTTACTCTCTTATGACAAGAGTAAAGCCTTGCAAAAATATTAATTTGGATAAAATATATATAAGTGTTAATATATACACACATAAATATATCTTATTTACACAATTTTTTTTCAAAAATCAAACGTCTAACGTTATCCTTAAAATAATTAATTTATGCACAAGATGTCACATGACTAACTTATTGTATACTTTGCGTATTCTGGAGATAAAATGTAATTAAAAATTCTAATATGAAAATATTAACTTAATTAGTTTCCGAATTACAAAATTGGCCAAAGTATAGTATTCACGCATTTAATTCCGGGTATAAGAGTATAACAAATAAAAGAATAAGTAATAAATTATTTATTTCATGATTGCCTCGTCGACGACCGGCGCCTCCCAAACTTGCTCCTCCTCGCAGGACTCCTTCGTTGCACACATAATACTCGTGAAACATGATTAATTACGCTCGTGTGCACTTTGCATGACACTCTGAGTTTAATTGTACGCGACGCGTAATTCGCGAAATATGCGAGAAATTATTAAACGATCAATATATATCATGGTTATTGAAATCACTCGAGTTGGCAAGGCATTGCTCCATTCTTTCAAACTGCAAGTAACGACTAAATCACATGTAACTGACAAACATCAATTCTTCCACGTGTCTTCAAAGAAATAACTATCGCAATAAAGCTTACACGAATTTGTAATTTTCATCCCTTTTCGCTTTTATTCGAATATAAATAAATAAATCGTGTGAAATAACTGTATCCATAAATAATCGTAAGTCTCAATACGTTTACGAGTTGTTAATTATGAGGGTTAACCAACTGCGTCGTTTGATAAGTATAATTATTAAAGTCAATCATAGAAAGTGATCGCGTTTCCCGTCTTCTAGTACCTGTCGCGATCACGTCTCGAGCATGTCTCACTGATCATAAATGCACATAACCTGTAATAAAAAGTCCGCAGAGAGAAATAAAAAAAAAACTCACCGGCCGATGCGCAACAGCGGAGTTGTAATTCTGCGTTGATCTGTAACATAGAAATATTTTTACATTAAAAACAGTGTCCACAAGATAATCAATACTTCAAGTAAATAATTATCGCGCCCGTGTTAAATTTAAAAAAACGTAATTTTAACAAATATCTCATTTTGAAATGCTAATGCGAGAAACAATCGCGGCCGCCGTAAGCGGCCGCATATTTCCGCATTAACTCATTCACATAACTATACATAATTCGCGGAAAATCGTGCAAGCAATATTACCGTGCGAATAAAAAAGAGACGCGACGTTGGCGACGTAATATCTTTTCTCGCATATGCGGAGTAACGGAGATCGAACTCCGTTACTCCGAAATTGCGCCGGAGTTGAACCTCGAAAGTGACGAAATTCACAGACCACCAAAATAATAAATGAATAATAATTACTCACCTCACGGTCGCTCCGCCGTCGCCCGATGCCTCCCAGGCCTCCTCCTCCTCTCCTCGTTCCTCCGTTGTCGCGTCCCGGCGGCGCACTCACTCACGATATTCACTCATTCACGCACGAAAAAATATCGTCGTTTACGATCGCGCGACACTTTGCACGGCACTCCCGGTATTAAATCTCGCGACGCGGCGCGTATACTTAATTACACGGCGACGGAAGAATTACGTCGGAGAAGCTACGAACGAAACTGTATACGATCCGCTCGATGCCCGTCGACCCGTGATGTCCCGCAGGTACTTACTTAGACGCGACGAGTGAGTTGAAGATGGCGGTGAGAATTTCGTAAATCGCGCGGCCAACTTCACTCGCCACCTCGCCAGGAGCAACCGTCTGAACCGTCGCGAGGACGCTACACTTGCTGTTCCCACACCTGTACTTTTCGCACCTTGAACAACGAATATAATGTCGAGATTACTTTTACGTATTGCAATATGCGCGACGTAAGAGGAATAAATGTATGAATCAAGGTGAAAGAGAAATAACCGCGGGACATGCCAACCGAAAATAACTGCTTTACTGATTGCGAGGCGATTTTAATTAACTGCTAATTAAATCATCAATTTATTAAACATTCACATGTCTATCTTCCACGATTCCCAAATATCAAAACATGATTAAATAGGTACGAGGTTAAACGTACGACGTTAATAGAGACTGCTAATTAAACACGTCGTGGCGTTATTCGCTTTAGGATCCGCGCTCGTATCGATCCTTTATCCGTGTTCCGAAAACTTCATTAATTCTAAAGCCGCGCGACAGGATACGAGTCAATTTGATGGTAGCGAAAAGCGAGATCGTCCGAAAGAATGTAATCGAAAGTCAATATCATCAAATGCGATATACCTCGGTATCCGTATCAATTTCGCGAAGCTATGTATATAAGCATACGATATATCCGAGTTTTTAATCTGGACCGCCGGATTCGTGTACTTATTGCTCCGTGCTGCGATCCGATGCGAATGACTGTTGTTAAGTTGTTTAGCGTTTGCGCCGCTAAGGCGCTAAGTACCTACCGCCCCGCGCCCGCGCCCGCGCCCGCGCCCGCGCCCGCGCCCGCGCCCCTACCGGCTCGAGTCTCGTGTCTCGTCGCGCGAATACAAACAAGCGCGCTGTAAAAAAAACGCCAAGGCCGCGTGCCAACCTACTTCTTCTGCCCAAAACGTTATAAAATAGATGTACATACACTGACCGGCAGGAATGCCTGGACATTTTGATATGTATATGACATATATTGTACATGTACATGTATATGTATATGTATTATGTCCAGGTATTCCTGCCGGTAGAGTGTACGTATGTACGTCGAATATTTTATTTCTCATAATTTCAATTAACCCTTCGCAGGACAAGTGAAGCTTTAAAGATCCGGTCGATATTTCAGTTTTGAATTTTTCGGAAACTTTACGGACTCATAAAAAAAAACCTAAACAAGAATCAAGCATATATCATATATAACGGTATAAATAAATTCTTAAAGCCTTCAAAAGTATACTTAAATTTTTTCCGATTTTTTATGGCACTATTACAGCTTGAAAATCTTAACTGGCCTAAAAGACCCACACATGTTCAACGGAAGCAGCAAAATTAGACACGTTCTGCGAAGGGTTAACTATTAATAAATGATAATTAATCACACTACGCTTTTTAAGTATTGTACACTAAATAGAGTACTTCATATCTGCGCATATTTTATAATGTGTTTTATAATGAGATTCGATTAATATTTGATTTATCGAAAAAAAGTGTGCTTTTTAAATTAATATCTGTTAACATATAAAGCATCGAAACGCAGTCTTATATCTTTATAAGACTTTTTATTAGAAATATTTCAATATTGCCAGTATCTCTTTCAGATATATAACTTCAGCATTATAAAAATTAATCCGCAATTTAAATCAATAATGGGCCTGACTGAACGTTCAATCGGAGCTTGCGAAACCTAACTTGATGCCGACATTTTATATAAGATTACAGATAATTGAATATCCTGCCGGGCAAAAAATAAATTAGCAAAAGTTCGTTAATAGTACATTCTTCCATGCATAAGGATTGCTTTAAGTGCCACTGGGCGAGCAGCGCGTTAATGGACGGCTGAAAGAGGTTGCTCTCGCGCAAAAAAGAACGGGAGGGCCCGTACCATACACGTTAGATTGCCGTGCGATCCTCCGTATACAATGACGATCGAGGAGTCGAGTAGAAAAGGTGAATCGAATCCGTTAATCGGCTTATCGCGCCGACTGGAACGATATTTTGGATCAGTCGATGTATAATACGTCAAGAAATCGAGATGCTCGCTACATGCGTTCAACAACCTTTTATATACATATATTGATGCGATCAGCTGCAAAACCTTTTGTCGTATAAATTGAAATTTTATATCAAGTTGATTACAACAAATTCATTGAATTATACAATTACGTTAATAACACATGAGTTACGTACAGTTAATTGAACAAAGAATAATTTAAATATAAATAGTTTTACTCTATATAAAATAATACTTCTATCTATTACTTCTCATTATCATAATTTCTAGCACTTTATTTCATCAGAATTTTAATTTTAGTATCTTAATTTTATTATCAAGAGATTCTTAATATCAAATGATAAAAACGTAACGAGAAACAGAAACAATAACACATTAAAACTTATTCGAAAACTGATTTAAAAAATTATTTAAATTTTTCAAATTCTGCGGGACATTGCATCATTTATTAAGAAGTAATAAATAAAACATTAATTTAATACAATGTCTCTAACATATTTAATCTGTAACGTTCATTGTATTTAAACAACAAGAAAACTGTAAGAACATGTATATAACTGTAAGTAATCTAACTTATGCTCCGAACGGATTTTATCGTAATAAATTATATTAAATTCTTGTCGTACGATATCTCACACGTG
Organism: Temnothorax longispinosus; assembly: GCF_030848805.1. Classification (NCBI taxonomy): domain Eukaryota; kingdom Metazoa; phylum Arthropoda; class Insecta; order Hymenoptera; family Formicidae; genus Temnothorax; species Temnothorax longispinosus. Next base: position 17,095,585 of record NC_092364.1, read on the forward strand.
ACACAACAGTGGAAGGCAGGAAATGAGTTCTACTCGAGGTTCTACTATGCCTTTAGCTATCTGATCGTGACGAAAGAGCGTAACACTTGCCCTTCTCTTCCCTCTCCCCCGTCGTGACGACATATTCTTCAACGTCACACCTTTCACGAATCGCCCAATTAATATTCTACCCATCTATCCTAATAATTGATATGCCACAGGTGATACGGCGCGACGATCTGGAAGAACGAACGGATTAAATTATCTGAACTCATTCGGAAGATTAAAACTATGTCAATAATTGCACAGAAACGTCGATTTCTAGCTACTTTATGCACGGATTGATATATACATTTTCGCAAATTGAGCAAGATTATATATATCCTATAACTTTTACGTTACATCGCCGCTAATAAAATTTATATTGTGACAATAATCGAAGAGTAATATAGCTACCTCATGATTAGAAATTTTGGATCAGAAACGAAACATTATTTTATATTATGTAGAGATATTCTTACTTCAGAAAAGCGAGGTAGGTATATCTATCGGAATTTCGAGCATTTAGAAAAATAGGATGAAACACATCGTTGTATGTAAGAGTCGAGTAAAATTAATAGGGAACGGAAGAGAGAAAATGATCAGAAACTTGGAGGGATAAATAATGTGTTATACGGTACAATCACGCTGGAATTTTGTCACACTGGTTGAATCGTAACGAGAACTGGTTCAATACCGTTGCGAAATGACCTGAGGATAAATCGTCGTGTTCCTGATCCGCTCTCGCAATAAGCAGATTAGCAGCGGAATGTTAAGTCGCAAGTCGTAATCGCGCTCGATATCAGCGTACTGTTAATAAATAAATGCGATTTACACTTTTCATTTCGGCGTTAATCGACGACATCGAGCAATCTGGTAGCATTAAGCAGAGTATAGTCACGCATAATTGTAGAGATATAACGGATTCTCCCCCTTTATTATTACGACTTAAATCGCGTCAGATCGAGGCAGTAATAGAAGGGTACAAAATATATATGCTTAGTTCAAACTAATGACTTTTTAACGAAGCTAGGAAATAAGGAAATAGAATATCTACGACTATGATCGTTTTACAGTTAACTGAACATTTCGTTAATCCATTATTTAGCAACAAAATCGCAGGTTAATTGTACGTTAAGCAGTAAAATTAAAATTTTTCATTTTTTACACATAAGAAACTAAATTTGATATTTTTGTTTCTCGTAGATCAATCGAAAATCTTTAGACAGTTAATGAATAGGGAGAAAATTAGAGGTTTGATTAATCGGTGAAACCAGGTTTAAAAACACCTAATGCCTAAAAATGCTATAAGCGAAAGTAATCATCTATATAGAATAATATGGCTGTAGAGCAAGTAGACCGAAAGAATTATGAGCGTGTCAAGGTTAAAGTTATCAATTACCACATCAGACTTCCATAAAAACGTGAGCGAAAGTGCGCTCGAATCAAGTAACCAACGATTTCTAACACATCCATCAACCATTTCGTTAAGAAGCTCGTTATTATATACGATCGCTCTCGCGATCAGAACGTTTTCTCTTCAGAGAAGTGTAATTAAAATAACATCCCGCGCACCTCTCGCCACGGATTACATTAAACATCTGCGAAATGAATGCGAGTAAAGAGTAACGCGTATACGAGAACCAATTGCTCTATTTCCCGACGAATGACATCGACACGCTTTTCAGAACGGATGAGAGCCCTTCGAGAACCCTTCGTAGTACAATAGAAATTAGAAGAAGTGTGTAGGATATGAGATCGTCTTCATGGCAAGAGTGACAGAGAGAGTGGGGCACACGGAAAGGGCACGAAATTCCCATAATCTCATTTTTTTTACCTCCGCGGCATTCTTATAAGCCCACTTACCGCGGCGGCGTTTCTGATCCATAAATTTCAAGATCTCTTTCCGTTCTCCGCCTCTCGCCCACTCTCTCTTCTCTCTCCCTCCCCTATCCTGGTTCAACCACCCGCCCCACCCTCTGATACGCTACAACCCTCGGTACGATTCTATGAAGGCCCATGACGGCGCGATGACAGGCTCACAATAAGGCTATACAGAAGACAGCCGGTTTTTTTCTCTCTATACGCGGACGCATGTCATAATGCGGTGATTCGGGTTCGGTCGCCGTTCTATATATGGGGGCAGTTATTTATATTTGCGCATGGGGTGTATACGTGCACGTGGGACCATAAACGTATCGGAATTCGGGGGCCAACCTCACCTGGCACTTCACGTGCTTCTCGCGCGAGAAACGCGTCCCGTGGATTCGAGCGGATTCCGCTAACCGAAACGAAGGGCCGTGAGATGCCCTACCCTGAGAAACGCGAGCTATAGGCGAAACCCGAGCTAAGCGACTTTCGCGTCGACTCGCCAACGAATTTTTCCGGAGCAATGAGCAACGTGTGTGTGAGAGCCTCTCTTCCACTTTCTGTTTCAGCGAGCTGCTGCGGCGTCGGCGTGGAGGATTCGAGCGTGCCCGATGCCAGTGGGCCCGCGGGGGCGGCTGGTACCGGCGGCGGGGTGGCCGTCATACCCGATCGGCCGCCTCTCGAATTAGACAAATTACCGCCTTATCACGACGTAGCGCCTAGTCCCGGTGAGTGTTATTACGGGACGCCTGCTGTTCGACGCTTCTCATACATATGCGTACGCGCCGTCGAGAGAGATCGCTGAGAAATGGCCGCTCGTTACTCGCATGTTCCCGTCACGTTACGTGTATTGCGATCGCGAACGCGGTAGCACCGTCTCTCACTGTACCTACGTCTCATTTCGTTCGCTCGAAGAAAGTCGAGCTTACAGAACCGGATCTCGCGACTTGTTCTCGACGGCGTTTTCAACTAGTCGATAGTTCTGTAGGATCTTTCACGATGTTACGAAACAAGCCCATATCTTGCGATAAGCTAAACAAAATATAGCTGGTACATGAAGAAAAAGAACGAAAATGAGCCTATAATGTCAAGCGTATCTAATAGTTGCACCTATCTGGAAACTATCTTTCAGAAGGAAATTGAATTCGTGTTTGAAAAAACTTGATTGATGAAACAAAACAATTTACAAAAAACAGAATTGTCCCAGGTAGCAGGATGACGTCTAAAGACATTTTAATGGCGTATTATTGATGTTAGAGACATCATTAAGACGTTATTAATACGTCATTTGTCGTCACTCTGCTACCTGGGGTTCTTTTTAACTATCTCTTCTGAGAAAATCATATCAGGCTCATCCAATGTTTGCAAAACTCTGCATGTCACAGTGATTGTCCCTTTATCATTAACATGCCGCCAAGGTACGTAAAGAAAATATACTAATCAGCATGGGTCTCAAGTTGTGGATGAAATCGGACTTTAGGGCACAACGTCTGGTCGTGGTTGGGCTCTCGGCGAGGCGGCGGCACCCCGGGAGTCGTCACGACGCCGCTCTCCCTTCCTCAGCACCGACGGGCGATGAATCTTCCGGTCGAGAATCACTACACCCACATGCAAACCGACGAGGCTCTATACGCGGAACTGGACTCGCAGGCCGCGAGCTACGCGAGCGATTTACAGTTACAAATGAGAGGAAGCTCGACGTACGGTACGACTTCCGGCGGCCAGGACGACGAATATCACGAACTGGACGCTGCCAGATTACATCGTCATTACGGAGGTAGCGACAGATCGCTACAGACGGATACACTTCGCACTCGGCATAGTAAAAGGTGAGTCAAATATATATACTTACAGATTTATACAAATTATTAAATACAATAAAAATATGTTCGTCATCTTAAATTAAGATACTACGTTAAGGACATTATATACATATTTCGATATTCTAAAGATTAAGGATTTGGATTGATGATTGTTACTCTCTAAAGTTGAATCAGTGAATAGTACTGCTGAATCAGTGAATAGTCACTGATTCAGATTTAGAGAGTATATTCGCAAAATTGTTGTTGAAAGAATGTTAGAATGTTTCACTGCTCATTGATTCGATTGAACAAGTTCAGAACGATCGCAAAATCGATGATTACGGAAGGCGATAATCATACGCAACGATTTACCGTTTCTCGACTTCCTAGATAGGTAACAAGCTCAATACTAGCTTTGTTCTGGCAACGCCTTCTGTGAGCCTAATTGCCCGTTATAACAACGTGCGCATCCGACACGCGTCGCCGCGTAATCGGCAATTATCGATACGGCCGATACGCCTTGCGTATGTTAATGGCGCATTCCGATCGACTAGCCGACCAGTGATTATTATCGAGAGCTTCGTTATCGCTGCTTCTAGGATACAAGAGCCGGACTACGAGATGTACGAGAATGGGCGTTCGACGCCGGTACCGCCGAGTCAGCATCAGCATCATCATCGCCATCACCATCATCACAATCATCACCATCATCATCAGGAATTGAGGATCGGTAGCAGGAACAGCGAGCATCCCTCCTACCAGAACACGGCGTACACCGGAAGCGACGCCGAGCCGGATGGGCCGACGCTGAGCAGTGCACCCAGCAGCGCCTATTACAGCGATCTCAGCTCGAACTCGGCGAATCAGCAAATGTCGACCGCGACAGTACCGTCCGCGACGGCGGCGACGACGACGACGACGACGACAACGATAAACCTGCACCTGAATCCGCAAAATCTGGACACGCCGCAGTATAGACTGGCGGCAATCAACGAGAACACAGTGCCTTCGGATTATATTTAAGGGATGATCTTTTCGGAACGAATAACGCGTGACGAAAAGTTTGAAATAGGCAATTATACCGACGTGCGTTTACTTCGTTTGTGAACGAGAGTCTTCACGTAGTATTTATAATTTAACTCGTTTCACGCGAGAGGACGATAGGAAGTTGTCCTTGTAATAAAAAGTAGGAATAAACGAAGGTGGAGATCAGAGGAGACGAAAGACTGTGAAATTTTTCGTCACTGTTCGTCGTGACTCGAAAGTTTCTTCAAGACAGTGTTTCACGGTGCTCAGTTAAGTTTTGCCCGTACAAGAGGACTTTTAAGTTTTGCTCGTACAGAAGGAATTGAAAAGATCACGTTTGGTAAAAGTGTTGTTTAAACCGGCGGATGTGTGTGTGTATCGGAGACCGGTTCCGGATAAAATCGATTTCTTGCCCGGCAACGCTCCACTTGCTCCTTTGTCGCCACACTTTGTGGTCCTGTTAAGACAATCGACTTTCGAGACACGCGAATCGACGGATCAAGCGACGCGAATCGATCGGCATCGCGGCGCGTTCCCCCTTTGCTTTTACGCGCTAATAAAATACTAGGTATTCAATGTCCCGATACTTTTTTTTTTTAGACAAAAGACAAGCGGAAGATAAACCGGTTGGCAGGTAAGTGACCAGAGAAAATCGTGGCTGCGCCAGGAATTAATACACGATTAAGCGCTATTCTCGCGAAATCGACAAAACCCTGCGATCTCGAACAAAAATCTTCAAATTGCTAGTCGCGGACTCAACACGCGATCGCGCTCGTTAGAATATTGATAAATTTATGTTCGCGTTTACTTAAGATGCATTGTGGCACGCGGATATATTTCGAGTAACTATGGTGCCAACTCAGGCGTGACGCTCGATTTTCACTCGGTAAACGTAAAGCAAAAACGTAATGATACCGCGCACGAAGAATCGCACGTTGCGGTTTCCAATCAGTAATAACACGCTGAGATATAAATTGATGCCGCTCCGACATTCCTGCGAAAGTCAACCAGTACTAGGCGAAAGAATCGACCCCCATTATTTCTGCCACCCTTCACGTCAATCAAAGAGGGAGGGGGAGCAAAATTTTCAGACCTACATTACGTGAGCGGTCAACGGCAACGTATAAAACGTCGAATCTGTTCAAATTACCGTAGCTGCATTGATGGAATAAGATTGCATATAGCAAAAGTAACCCTGCATTAAATTTGATAGTCTGTATAAGAAATAAAAACCACACAAATTGTAATGAATTGAAAATGAAGGTAGAAATTGGAAAATTGCGGTAAACAATCTCGACATTTTCATTACAGAAAAATCAACTTTAAATTGACGAAAAAGTTTCCGATTAACAATTAAGCAGTAGAGAAGTGACGTGTCTTGTACATTTAGCTTATCTCAATCTTAGCTGTTACACGAAGATTTGAGCGCGTTTTACGAGATTCTAACGCATTAGAGGGTTAATTCGGAATCTAATGGGGCATTATGATTGTAAATATTACCGAGAGGAGAAACCGCACAGCAGATTCGAAATGCCTACACGATACGAATGAAATGAAGTCGTTTTGAAGAGCAGGTGCCCCGTAATTTGACGTTCGGGGCTGCCAGTCAGCGCCCTCGGCTACATCCGTCCGTGTTCTCTAAGCATTCGCTGCCGCGATATTCCCAACCAGCATCCTTCCGTGCTTGCCGCGCGCAAATGAGGCCTCGTTTTCACGTGCGTGCCTCGATTATGGAAAATTGCAGAATTCCGTGCCGCGAACGTCGGCGGATCATGATGCTCAACGAAGTACGTATACGATATTCGCACGAAACATCTTGGCGAGCATTTTATTACGTTATTTTCTGTTTTTCATTCCATATAAGATAGACTAGACAACGCACAATGCAGCGACAGATCGCAGGAGTTTTGTTAATGACTAAAAGACCGCTTGTTAAGTCTATATAGCGACTTCGTTGACTTCGTTGTCTGATTCGTCGAATTTTGTGCCAAAGCGTATTCAGGGTAACAAAATTGCTTCTCTTTCAGCGGAAGACGGAAGAAACGCATTACAGCAAACGATGTTTGATGCTCACAATAAAATTGTCTTCATGACCTTGTCGTGTAATACGGCAACATTTTACGCCAATTGTGGGAAATATTTCTGGTAACGCTGGATATAATCGTATACGTACTTCGTTCGAAGAATCGCGTCGAGTCGCATTCGCGTGTCACGCGACGGATTATCGCTCGAGCACTAGATAGGTTTCGGTCTTGGCGGCGTATCAGTTTCAATCGTTTATCCTCGATTCCCGATCGATGGCGGAATTAATTCGTCTCGCTCGATTCGGCGGAGAATCGTTTAATCGTCGCCGTCGTGTTCTCTTAATTAGCTTCTCAGGCGAAGCCGATTGTTCCCCCCCCCCCCCGTCGAAACACAAACCCGAGAAGAACGCGTTCTCTTGCTTCGCCTCGAGATTCTCCCGCGCGCGTTTCACGTCGTTCACCTTTAGCTCACCTGTACTTACACACTCACACGTCTACGTTCAACCGAACACTCTTTGAAACACACGAGAATGCCCGCGCTCATCTAAACGCGTCTCGCTATATATATGTATGAAAACAGCTTTAGAACCACTTGATTCTTCAAGTTTCTAGTTACCTCGCGCTTAACTGAGGAAAATGCGAGTGAAGGTACGCCCATTACGTTGTTGAAAATTGTGTTGCGGTCTTCATAAAGAGAAATAAAGCTCGCTATCAGGAAGTTTCCAATTGGCACAATATGGAATTTACTTAAGTTAAAAAGGCAATCACCTCTTCGCTTTTATATAATTGCCTAAGCATGCGAGTGGCACGCTTTTCTAAAAATATTTCGATATTCTTGTATGGTTCGGAGAGAAAATTTCGCGTATTCCAATATCTGTAACTTATACCTCATTATCTCTAATAATAAATTAAAGAAATGTGTCAGATAGCAACCTCAAAAACAACTTTTTGCGGCTAGCAAAATGATCAAAACGCACGAGATTATCGAGATACATAACCGGGAGGCGTACGCAACGCGTAACGCATACATACGTTCAAGCAACACAGACGCAACAATGCGCTCCTTCTGTGGATACGCTATAATTAATTGTGCCCTCGCGGCTACACAATGGCGGCAGGGAGAACCCGGTACGACTCTCGGTGCTGTATTATACCGCCGAAAAAATATCCCATGACCGCGCCACATCGTCGCGCCCGAACGGGTAGCCCTTATCACGGTCGTGTTACGCGAACGAGAATGTATTATGGAATTCGTTTAATTAGAGCCCGCCTCATTTCCATTCGCGCGCCGTCTGCATCTGCGTCACGCGTCGGAACTTCTAACAAGATCGCGTGTTTACGGATAATTTGGAGTCACAATCCGAAAGGCTGCTATTCGCATCTCTCGTAATCCGCGTCCAGGTAAATTAACTCGGTCGCGTTGCTATTTATCGCGAAAAATCTCTAACAACGTTGCCTTTCGTTATGATGAGGCAGATGCGAGATCCACCGCGCGTGTTAATCTATCTCGTGCGAAATAATTGCGAAAATATCAAATCTCTTCCATATTTGTGCTATTTACTGATCTCAACGTCACTTTGAACCGCGCGAACATGAGACATCGTATAATATCTGTAAGATCGAACATCTATTTTTATTTCGGTTTCGTTACTTCTACTTTATATAAATATCGTAGTCGTATTGAAGTTTAGATTAACTCTTTAATGCAACTATATAAATTTTGTACAAGACACTAAAACGATCGGAGCAATTGCTATCTTTTTATGAGACAGTGAACACGAGGAAACTTTTTTGTCATTATTAGTAATAAAATAATAGGTGAGATAGTGACTTGGTAAAATCAACACGTAAATTAAAAAAAAAATTTTTAGTGGTTGTAATTCGTAATCATTGTACTCCAAGCATTTACCAAGCACTCATCAAGTAATCATCAAATCAAGTAATATTCATAAATAAAGGTCAAATACCATTGCATCTGCAGTGCAATAAATAAAAGTACAAAATAATGATCGCATCCGTCCCGTATAACCGGCTTAAACTTTCCGCTTGTCGTGTTTGATTTGCGAGAGGAACGTATGTCGTCTGAAAAGCGTACACGCAAAATTTTCAAAAAGATTCTCAAACCATCGATCGACGTCGCCTAACAATCGTGGGAATTCGCGCGACTGGATTCTCGCGAATTTCTCTCTCGAGCCGGACTTTCTTTTATATAATGCCTTCTCGTGCTAGGACGGCTCGCGCGGGATTCGACGGACGTCCCAGAACGATCATAAGGACGGCCACGGGTCCGCCCTGGCCGGACGCACCGCATGTTCGTTCGAACTACGGGATATATAAATTATACATGTAAATATACGAGCGGCCGGCTCGAGAGATCGAATTGTGAGATATCGAGATGTGTTGGCGATTCCCGCGTCCTTTCTCTCCCTTCATAGGTCCCTCCTTGCCCCTCGAACCCGAGTTCGCACACATATGCGCATGCAGGCAAGAATTCACGCACTATGGCAAATGTCTCTGTCGTTCTTCGTGATTTCGGCTATCGACTTTATCCTATGCACGTTTTCATTGGCGACGTCGATTTCGATTACAGAATAATTTCAAAGACTTCTACGGCGCACACATTCCATCTTCTCTTATAAAATTAGCATATAAACTATTAGATAAACCAGTGATACACAAGTATTTCCCTATGTCGATAAACTGGTACGTTAAATGCGATTCAATTGAGTCCTTATTTCCTCAAAATAAAATACTAATTGAAGTATACATAGAAAAAAATTCAATCAGTTCTACTATTCTACTAGAGACCCTAATCAGAGACTGGCCATCAAGCGATTTCCTCAAAATCCTGTAAGAGAGAAGGATATAAGAGAAAAAGAGAAAGAGAAAGCGATAAACATTCATATCGCTTTCTCTTTCCCTCTTATATCTCTTTCTCTTTTTGTTTCTCTTGCTTTTGAAGAGAAATGGCGAACCAATCAAAAGTGGTCTCCTTATAGCCAGTCTCTGATTAGAGGATCTCTAATCTTCTACCAACATTCATTTTGATTAATCTTCATTTTTAATATTCAACGGTTTCCGATATTTTTTACTTTTTCATCTTTATTGATTTTATGATTTTTAAGAATAAAATCGTGCACACACATAAATCATAATTAATTTTGAATTTAATATTAAGATGTGAGAACATCAGCTTCATTATCACAGACTGTATAATCTTATATGCGAATAAATTATAATAACGAGTAAAATTAGTGTCGCGTATAATTAATTAAGATTGACTCAACATCTATCCATAACTGTGTGGAAATATCATACTGTTATGTGTTACTATTTATTTGACTATATGTATCTTCTGAGCATTTGTTCCTTATTTTATTTACGTATATTTAATATGTTTGTGATTTTATAGAAACGACACAAGCAAGTGCACGAATGTCAAAAGGTAATTTCCTCTCTAAAATTATAACTCACTATACGCTGCATAAAAAGAAAGAACTATTGCGAACTTTAACCAGTGTGAAATATGGAATTTCATCATAAAGATTGTATATTTAACGCGAGCGTCCTTATATTGACGTCGGCCTATGACCTAATCGTTCTAGTTTTATAATTATTCCTCGACGAGATATTTTAAAGATCGATGTAAAGCGTTGCACTGCAATATTGCCGATCTTGGCCGCGATTCATTGATCCGTGCTAATAATTATTAGTTACCGCTAGCAATTCATTCCACGCGTGTGCATGTATTGCGAGTGCCTTATGTCGCAGCAAAGCCTGATTATGCACAATCTAGTTGTACTTTGAACACAGTCAATGTCAACATATCGAGCGAGTCACTGTGCGTTTATGTCATAATTGCGAGACTTCAGGTATGAATGATGCGTGAGAGAAATCGTTGATCACTTTAATTATTTAGTCAGCAAAAGTTGCAACAATTTCTCACGTAACGCATTGACGTAACAAATGCACGTGTCTTATGTTAAATATTTCTATAGCTCCTGTAAATTTTACTGAATTTATGTATTGTATATATAAATATTGTAAATTAAACGCGTAATTAAATTAGATATTCCGCCGTACGTGGCGGTAATCGATTGTATTAATATATAAAATGGCGCAACAGGTATCGGCCGCACTAAGACCCAATTGTGTAAAGACGATTAACCATCGAAGAATCAAGAATTTATCATTGCGAAAACTTATCTACGAAATTTCAATTTCGATTCCATCATTTATTTGTCGATGCAAAGCAGATATGATTTCGTATCTTATAAATATATAGCGAAAGAACTTTACATCCATCGGCCGATAGCCGTGTGCGCTATATGCAAACGTTCCTGCGATTACTGTACAAATTACCGATATCGTGTATTGTGATGTAACGTTTTAACTTAACACGTGCATCCAAGAAACGTAAAAATTAAAAGAACGCTGTTATACCTTATTTTGTAATTTAAAAATACGAAAAGATGTTAGAGTAAAAGTAAAAACATTTTGTAACTAGCGTGAATTAATAGCTGATGCACAGCTGTCGTATCACGAAATAAAATTTATCGTAATGATTATAATCGTCATTGCCCACAGCGGATACATATGAAATTTGCATAATACATTCCATTTTATGAATTAATTTTTATACGTTCTTAAGTATTATTATTTAATAATACTTAATTTCCAATTTTACTTAAACGCTACAAATTTTTTCATATTATTAACATTGCACAATCAAATCTATATTTTTCAGATTAAATTCAAAAAAAATTTTTTCACAAATTTTTCTTTCAGTATTTTATGTCAAAATAATGCGGAAATGTGTTAACACTCTTTATTTCACATGTATCCCGTTACATAACAAAACATTTAACGATTCTTGCCTGAAAAAAAGTCACAAAATTCTAGATGTAATGTTGCGAAATTTCACATATTGTGATAAGACTTGCCGATAGATAAATACCGCATACGTGATCGAATTAATTCGCGTATCAAATAATTCTGAAAAAGTCAGTATATATGTCAGCGAGATATTAAGCGAAGCGATATCACGGATAGAAATCTAGTATCGATGAAAGGAAGATACATAGCGGAGACTAAATTGATTTTCTTCTTCTTCGCGATGTTATACCGTCCGAGTTTTCATTTCGCGCGAGGAAAGGGAGTATTCATAATCCTTGGAGATAAATGTAAATGTTCCGACTGCCTATTCAATATTCATGCACTGACGAAGGCGCATGCCGACAATCGCCCGCGGGCAGAAATTTCAAACGTATGTACTTGTAACTTCCTTTTGCCTTCGCTAAAATGCCATCTGCCGTACTAACAAAATCGTTGGGTTTTTGTTAGAAGAGAACGATTCGATCGTTTTCTTGCGATTTAATCGCGAACGATAACGCTTTCAACGTCTTTTCGAGGGTCCGTCCCGATGTAAATTACGTATTTAGCACGAATTGTATATAAGATCACAAATTGTAAAGAGACGCACTATTTTATTATTGTATATACTCTAATCTGAGATTGTAATCGAGATCTTCGAAATTTAAAATTGTACAGCACAAATAAAGAAATATTTCATATGTATATCTGCTTTCTTTCAGGAACTATTTCCTATCAGTGAAAAGATATTGATGAGATGTAATAATAAACTAGCAAATGGAATCCTAAAAAATTTTGAAAAAGATAAATTGTGCGCAACATTATAAAACTATACTTTAATAATTTCTAAACTAAATTATGCAGCTTTGTCAATTATTATTTCCTAAAAGTCTATTCGCTTTCTTTGCTCGAATTAAATATATTTACCTCTGAATTCGCCACATCGGTGTCGTCCTGTTTCGCTCCGCACTGCATAATAAAATCACCGAAATCTCTGTGCACCTGGAATTTTTATAAAGAAGAGATTTATTTCATTGCATAATAAGCAAGATACGCATGATATATAATTATTATCATAATTATTTTTCTATATGTCTTAATATTCTTTCTTATTGGTCGGAGACCAATAAGAAAGATCAGCTTATCGATATCCCTGTGTTCAAGAGCGGTCCGAGAGTTATCGTTGTTTCCATAATGTAACGTCGCACTGTTATTCAAAATTTACGAGGCCGCGGCGCTAACGAGAAATCATCAATTTTTATCACATTCACTTCCGAATTGAGCTTAAACATGATATTTCTTTCCAAGCATACGGTTGATTTGTCGGACGATTACACAGGAATTTCACAACTTCCATTACGACCCGTCCGCGTATTTCTCACAACCGCGCGCTGGCTGTCATTACCTTTTTCAATATCTCGTCATTTATTGGAGAATTATTGCTGACGCCTCGGCTCTGGATTCGTCTATCGTAGCTCGAGAGAGATCTAAATCTCAAGACTGGACGACGATTCAACGGGTGAACTTTCATCGATTATCCGGAATTTATTGCTCACGTTCGTTCGGCCAATCTTTAACGTCCCCTGTCCATCGCTCTGCAATTACCAATTAATTAATATATTATATGAGAGACGTGATGAAATAGGGATATATACGAAATCGTGACATTTATGCAAATGATGTAGTCCGTATATATCTTGACTTCGAGTTAAGACAAGATATTTTCTTCCAGTGAGCATAACATAATTTAGTTCCAGTAAGTATATATATTTTTTTTCATTATATTTTTATCAAACGATATAAATATTTCACAGTAGTACAAGACTATTTTAATATTTTATCATTTACTTATTAAAAATAAATTTACTTTGTCTTTCTATAGTTTAGCTATATAATTGATATCAGGAACACATAAAAAAGTTTTGCTATTTATCTATGTTTTGCTATATGTAACAAAAGATAGTAATCAAGTGTTTACCTGTAAACAATTATTATACGCATATGTTGTTGTAAAATAAAGTGACGTTATCCCAGCAATAAATGTAAATAATAAAAAACCAATTTTTTGCTTTGCTCAAGATATATATGCAGATCAATTATGTAATCAGACTGCATTAATACTACTTGCAACTTGATCCTGCTGATTTGAAAGATTACTTAAATAAACGAACGAGAGATTCAAGTAGATTAATACAAACTTATTACGTATTCAGTTTTACATTTGTTGATGGATATAACATTACAATTGTATTGTCCAGTCTTTGACAGTACCTGCATATTTAACTTCGTCGAAAATCTTTCTCGCTTTTCTAAGTTCCTCGTTCATCGTTGAAAGATCTTTCACTCTGGCATCCTTCTGGAATCCTTTCTCACTGCAAATAAATTAAAAAATTATGATATACTTAATAACTATATGATATCTATAATTAATAAATTATGTTATACTCTCACTGGAAGTGAGTATAACATATTAGTAGTAATTTCCTATAATGTCCTGTGATTTCCATGACTGCGGTTCACTTAACACTACAAATGCTTCGAAGAATTCTTCTTTTCCTTTTTTTCAAAGAAGAAAGAAGAAGAAGAAAAACGCTTCAAAGCATTTGTAGTATCAAATTGACTGCAACCTATATATTTATGTCTGAATATTTCCTCGATGGATAACACGTTACATTTACAATCTTTGATAATTCTGTTTCGTAGCGAAATGATTTCTATAAGAAACCAAAAATTAAAGAAAAAATTTGTCATGTGTGTTATGAGACACCTGAGCTGTTCTCAAAATATTTAGCGCTTTATGAAATAATTTTTTACAAAAGTCTACATCTAAGAAAATGATTTACACATTCAATATCTTTTCTTTCTCTTTCTCTTTCATATAATTAATTTAATGTGATGATCACGTGAAATTTTACAGCTTTGCTGTAATCGAATACTTTATTATTATATCATGAAATGTGAGGCAATAGGCTCGTTTATAGAAAATTTGGGGAACGAGCAACAGAGAATGTTTTAGAATTTTTAAATTAAAAATCTTTACGGCGACTGTTTGTCGTCTTTATTATCCGCGATCATCGCGTTGCGAGAACGATCGCAAACAAATTTTTACAAACGATACAATTTAACGTTATTAATTTTCTGCAAAGTAGAGATTGTTCGCACTCACAACGTTCATACGCATTTCGAAGCAACCTCGCTCCCTCGATCGCGACAAGAAAACATCGAACGCGCGTCCCATCCCTTCAATCTCACCGAATATTAATTCCCGTGCTTAACGAGAAGTTCAAACCATTCACTGAAAGCGTCTTGCCGGCCTTGCCGCACGATTCACTTATTCGAAGTAGAAACCGAAACAAAGACAAGAGACGCGAATTTCGAGGTTATATCGTCTCCCTGTGACACGCGGGACAACGATTCTATCAAGATTCGGATATATCGCGCTTCGAAACACTTATTTCTCACGTAAAATTCACTCACCGATCACGGAGCACTGCAGAAGACCCGCCAAATCACAGCCAGGAGGGTGGCTCGTACGGCGTCTCGACGTCCAGCACGGCGGCGGTCGGCGTCCCCGTCGGCCTTCTCGTCCAGCGACAGCACCCCACTCGTTTCAGTCGACATAAGAAGGAACAGAATATTCGGCGTACGTTCACTTTGCAACACTCCGTTACCGGATTTCTTTTCGTTCACGAGAAAGGAATTACACGAGCGACAACGTCTCGCTGCGTCTCGTACCGACGACACCGACGTTGAATGTATCACGTATTACTTGCGCCGCTTGCGCGCGCCGCTGCCGCCGCACAGTCGGGTGAGACGTCGAACGCGATTGGCCTGCGAGTCGAGCCCCCGAATCCGGCCAATCACGTTCGGCCGCTCCGAGCCGCCGGCGCGACGCCGACGCCGTGGCGCGCGGCGTATACCAGCCCAGGTAGCATTAATGTCTAAAAGACATCATACAGATGTTTTTAAAATCCCAGAAATCTTAAAGATGTCTTTATGATATCTTTTAGACATTAATTGCTACCTGGGAAACGCACTGTACTAGGCGCGACCGTTGAAAGAGCAGCGTACGTTCAAAGTCGCTGCGCGGCCGATTATTCTTGCCGGTGAGTGGCCTTGCCACTTTGTTTCCGTCAACGCTTGGACTTTGGAGTACCTTTACCTGCGGAAGTGCCTCATCAGCTATCGTTCTCCAGGTGAATTTCACACAGGTATGAACTGTTTGTGCTCCGCGCGCCCGTCGCCGCCGCGCCGTGCCGTGCCGTGCCGTGCTCCGTGCTAGGCTGCGTTCGGAAACGTCACCTGTGTGCAAACGAGTATACTCCCTTTTCTTTCTATCTCAGCGAGTTAGAAGGAGAAGAGAGTATACCCGTGGGTACCCGGGTGACGTTTTCGAACGCAGCCCTATTGGTACTGTGTGTTATTGGGAACGCGCTCGTTTCTGCGATTGGCACTCCTGCTCCTCGTTTCGCGGGTCGCGAGAATAATCGCCTACGCGAGTACGTGCGTTCAATAATTTGCGAATGTATTAAGTGTTTGTCGGAATGAACGTATCGCGCGAATCACTCGCTCGAGACGGAGATATCGAGGTGAAGAGGCTAAGTCGGCGACGGGCGAAGGTATATATGTGTGGTGTAATTGCGAAAATTTACTTTCGTCGTGATGATATTCGCGGGCGATAATCGTGGCGCTATTTTTCTGGACTCGAACGTAGCATTTCGTTTATCGCGTGTCGCGCTTTGAATGCAGTGCCGGAATAATTGTCTCCGATGTGATTTATCTCCGATTCTCTCTGTAAAGAAAAAGAGGGCTGAGTGTGATACTGTCGTATGATTCGTATATTGTCGAGTGATTCAAGTAACGGAACGCCGTGATACATCGCCCATTCGTGAATGCGTCATAATCTCGTATACCTATCTCGCGTCGCGTAAATTAGCGGTCACGATTCTTCGTCGTGCAAATTAATAATAATGGAGTTTTACTTTCGCGAGATTGACGATACCGTACTGCGCGTGCTATATTTAATTTCAATAGGGTATCTTTGATTAATCAACTGCGTCTGCGTGTCTTCATTGCATTAATCGTTCACTCGACTCGTGTAGTATCGCGGCAAGTTGTCGACATCTTAGAACATTTCGTCGTCATTAAATTAATTGTGTTCCAATTTTATTATAATTTTTTGTAGCCTATCTATCCATATATATATATATATATATATATATATATATATATATATATTAGAGCATGTCATTTTGGGGCAACTTTTTTTTTTATTTCACGAATAGCATATATACTTCCAGGAAGGTAAAATAAGATACCTGTTAAATTTTTAGCCCTTAATATTAATATTAACAGGTCGCTCATCGCGATTTTTTATTTTTCATTTAGTAAGATAGAAAAAATTTTATAACTATCTAACAAACAGTAATACAGCATTGCGCCACATAGATTTTCTGTAGTAAATTTACCGCTCTACAAAAAAGATCTCTTATCATTTTTTCATAAATTCAACCGTTCAAAAGATATTCAAAGTTAAAGTTTGATAAATTTTATAAAACTTGTTTTTGCTTCTTATGAATTTTGTATCATATCGACTATCAAAAATTATGAAATACTCAATACATATTTTTGTAGAAAATTTAACGATCTACAAAAAAGGTCTCTTATGTTTTTTTCATAAATATAACCATTTAGACGATATTAAGGTTTATACTTTGAACTTTAAACCTTATCGCGATGAGCGACCTGTTAATATTAATATTAAGGGCTAAAAATTTAACAGGTATCTTATTTTACCTTCCTGGAAGTATATATGCTATTCGTGAAATGGAAAAAAAAAAGTTGCCCCAAAATGACACGCTCTAATATATATATATATATATATGTATATATATATATATATATATATATATATATATATATATCGATAACTTGATTTTATAATACCTGCTTTTATATTACACAGTAAAGAACTTCCTTCCCATGGGTACGACCTTGGCCAAGTGGGAAGGCCCAGTACCCCGAGAATGTTACCCAAGCAAAACTCTTATTCTGCTTGGATAAAAATCCAAAGACGGGGAAGCTAACGTACCCTCGTCCGCCGATTTAATTGAATAAACGAACCGCAGCCGGTTTGTCGCGTTTGTTTCGGGAGTGCCGTTCAAGTAATCGGACTAAAGAACATTTTCAAAGTCCATTTGAAGAATATTACGACATGTACTTGACATATTATATTGGAATATTTTTCTTATGAGGTTTTTAGGGGTACGGGAGTGCCGTACAGTATCGCGCGAAAGACATTTACTGATAATTAGTCCGCGCGCGATTATAGTTTATTATCCGTAAGTGTTTCTCGCGAGTGTCCTATATGCGGTGAGAGGAGGAGGCCTGACGTCCTGAGAGGAGAAGGAGGTCTGAGAGAGACATCGGGCACCAGCGCGCGGCGGAGCAACCTTGAGGTAAGTATTATCTCTGTAACTCAGATAAGAGCGAAGACGTCTGTATCAGTTTAACAAGACAGATTTTAAAACTGTGATGTAATCGCGGAAAAGAAAGAAAAGAATACAGAGATAAAAATGCAAATATTGATTTTTGTCAGTAGCGCTTTTAATTTTAACTGCGTACAGTATAACAATGTTTAACGTCCGATATTTCTAGCTTTGAAAAAAATTCAGTATAATAACATTTCTTATATTCTTTTAAATATATTGTCAAGATTTTTTCATATTTTAATCATAATACTAAACATGTAAGTTTTTGTTTTCTTTGCTTTATATACCTAAATGAAGTTAAATGTTAATTTTGTATTTCAGCAAAGAGTACAATATATTTATATATATCTCGTTTAATGCGGAGTAGAAAAAATTTATTTTTATGTTAAAATGTTCTCTGTAGTTGCAATGATTGAATTTCGTTTCAGGAGACAGAGCAAGAATTAATAGATTTTGTGACAAAAAATATGATGGATTACTACAAACTTTGTGCCGGAGTGATATTTCTGGATGCTTTTCCGTATACAGGTTCAGAAAAAATTGCGAGAAAAAAATTTAAAGAAATGGCTAAAAAATCATTTAAGCACACTAATTAATTACATCTATTCAATAAAGCAAAATTTGTGAATATATATGTACATATATAGTCATGTATGCTTTTTCCGAATAGATACATATTATAAACAAAGAAGATAAACATTTTTCAATCTTATAAAAACACTATCGATAAGATTATGGATGATAGAGATACGTAACTTTCTTAGAATTAGAATGAATCTAGTCTTCAAAATAAGTTTTAGAAATAATAGCAATATAGTTATTTTTAATGTGGAGGTTTTTACAGGTAATTAAAATCTGTTTGCAGATGTTTGTTTAATGTTTTAATAGCAGGATTGCATGACTATTTATTTAGCGAATTGTAAAAAAAACTTGAAAATATATAATTATTTAGTAAAAGTTTGTGTTTTATATCGATATTACTTGTCGTGTTAAAAAATAATTTAAAAAATTAATAATAAAATTTTAAGTTGCTAAATATAAGGGCCCAGTAAAATATATCTTAAAATCTAAAATCAAGTAACTATAATTAATCAACTTTCTCTATAACTTCCATTTTTGTCTTTCTAAATATAGTTATGTAATATGTTTGAGTAATACGCAATTTTCTTATCACTTGTATATCACCTATCAGAGTTGTAAGCAAGATTTCAATTTATTTGCTTTTAACGGATATAAATAAAATATTAATTTCAGTATTTGTTAAAAAACATATATAAATTAAATATTACAATAATTTATTAAATAATAAATAATATGAGTCAAGTTGAATTAAATTCTGAGAAAAAAGATATACCAAAAACAATATAGAACTAAAAATAGACACTACCAGTTATCTAGTTTAAAAATATTTTTTTTTAGATAAATATTAGAAAACACTGAATAAGACTAATTGATATAATCACAATAATGACACAGCTATAATTTACGATTGGTTGAAGCTCTTGTGAGGAAGGGATAGCTCGAGGGATAGTATAAAGATACGTAACGCGATGTATAGTCAGTAAATGCTCGCAGTCTACTGCTAACAGCGCTTATAAGTTTACCGTTATTAGCTTGTTTGCCGAATATTCTTCAAATAAGATAATTTTTGTGTAATAAAGAAGTTCTTCATCAAGTACAAAATTTTCTCCTTTCTCTTCAAGAAGAAAGACGGGACTCAAAGACCCAGAGCCGTTAAATAAGATCAATATATTGCCAAATGCCGAGCAAGCAAGGTCTCATACGAACGTCTCAGACCCACTAAATGGTCCACTAAACGTGACTTTTTTCTGTAAGTAATTAAAGTAAGACTCATTCTGTAAGTAGTTAAGTTTCTATTAATTATCACACATTCTATAATATGATATACGATAAAGACTGGCCCATATCTTAATAGATATTTAATTTAAGACTCATGTTCACTGGACATTTTCTTTTTATTTTAATGAATACTACCTGCTCTAAAAATATGTAACATTTTTTTTTAAATACCCTGTATATATATTTACATTTAAATTATATATGTTTTTTACAATATTGTGATGCAATATTGTAGAGTGACCTTGTGTTGGATTGCATTCAGAATCTTATATTACGATGGCCTAGATATTTCTAACAAAATGGTTGAACATGTCTCGAAGGTAGGTCCAAAATCAGCCAAATAATGATCTATTTTCATGTGATCTTTCCATGTTATACGTCTAAAGAACAAAACTAATGAATGTATGATTGACATAAAAGACATATAGCGTAAAAACATTAAAGACAATAAACAATTAAAACAGTTTGATATACAATATGTCGTTTACAGAATTTTACCGTGGAAAATGGCGTTTACAAGGGTAAAGCGGAGCATAAATCGAATAACTACAAAAGTGTTGGAGAAATGTTATGGACTAACATAAGAAATCATGGAAATAATATCGCATACGTGAGTCGACGATTACATATGACATCAAAACATTTAAGATTAAAAAAAAACGGACATAAATATTTAAAGCTTATAAATATTTGACTAAATAAGAAAGAAGATTCAATAAAAACATATTTTAAAACTTAAAAACTGATATTAACGATGTTGAAAATAGAATCTATTGCGATTGCTCTTCGAAATTGTTTATACGTATAATACATGTTGAATTACATAAAATTGTTTTATCAAAGACATGAAATGAACAAGCAATGTTAAAAGAGAATGCATGTGTATGGTAGAAGAAATACATATTTTAATATCAAATATAGAGCAGAATAATGGAAAACATTTAAAAAATAAGTTTTATGCTTTAAAGCGATGATAATATGCGTTTTCTACGTATGTTATAATGCTTTTCTACAAAAAACAGCTTATTATCAAAGAAAATTTTTTTTAGCAATGTTATATGCTAGCAATGTTAGCAAATAGAGAGCAAAAAGTTTATGAGACACAGACACATAAAGAAAGACGTCCTCCTTATATTTATACAATACTCTTGATAAGATAATTTTGTGTTCAGCTGGATGCACAAACCGAAAAAACGGTAACATACGCACAGCTGCAAGATAAAGTTGTGAGATGCGCCTTATGGCTGCAAAAACAAGGAATCAAATCCGGTGATGTCATCAGCTTGTGTACGAATAATCATCTCAATTCCATCGTGCCTTGTCTTTCGGCAACTTATATCAATGTGATTTCAAACCCGTGGTACGAAAACATGGACTTGCGTAAGTTCTTCCTCGATTATCAAATAATAATTCTATATCCGCATATTTTATTTAATTAACTTAGCGAATTAGAAATAATGCATTTCCGATAATGCGTTCAAATATACAATTACAATTTTATCTTGTAGATATTAATTAAATAAAATTTTTATTGTTTAAATAAACAATAATATTAAGCATAACATTCATTTTTATAATACTTACGAATTATTTGTAATCAGAAACTGCAATGCACGTTTTGGAACTGACCACGCCGAAGGTGATCTTCTGCAATGAGAAATCCGTGGATGTCGTCTTGAGCGCGATAAAAGACAAAAATTTCAATCCCACGGTGGTGATTTTCGGCAAACATGTCGATGCAATTTCGTTTTCTGATATTTTGAACAATTGCAATGATGCGGAAGTCTCAAATTTCCGTTACGTTGAGCTCGACGACATCCAGAAGACGGCGTGCATCTTGCACTCGTCGGGTACTACGGGACTGACGAAAGGTGTCGAACTGTCCAACTACTACGTACTAATTTTCAGCCAGGAAAACAAGTTAAAAATAAATAACGCGCCATCACTTTGGTTTTCTTCTCTTTATTGGCTGAGTGGGATAATACTGAACTTTAATGCGATCGTGAATAGTTCCAAAGTGATCCTCTATCCAGAATTTGACGAAGAGATGACTTGTCAACTGATAGAGAAATACAAAGTAATATTATGTTAAATGCTTGTTCAAATAATTAAAGCGAAATAATTTTAATTTTCAAGATTTGTTATTGCAAAAATAATGATGACTAAAATGTCACGTTGATATAATTACCTCGTACTTCCTATTATGAATAGGTAATCACGATAATTTTTAGCTTTTACCCTCTCGTGACCTTTATGATGAAGTTGAAATGAATTGTGAAGAATGTGAAGTGAATTGGTCTTCCTTTAAGCATACTGTAATGTTTTCTATTTGAGCTAATTGTCGCGATAACTTTTATTACTAATAGAATAATGCGATCAGTTCTTTATCACAAAACTTGTCATTCATACGTGACATATATTTGAGATAACGAATTACATTTTGATGAATTAATAGCGAATTATACATGATAATATTTTACAGTCAAGATATGTGAAAAATGTAATTATGATACATATAATCGTATTTCATGATGTATCCTTGTTTATATTATAAATTATAAATTTTTAAATTAGTTTTATGTTAGCATATTGTGCATAATATGACGAAATCCAATAGTAAATTATTTTATTGTCTAGGCAGGATTCGTTTTCTTGAGCTCTAGCATGCTCAATCGGTTTCTCAAAACGGGCTACGTAAAAAAATATTCTTTGTTATCTTTGGAAACAATTTCATACGGTGGTGCAACAACTAAGTCAAAAGTGCAGGAAGAATTGAGACGTATTTTGCCACATGTCCAAATATTACAAATTTACGGTAAATATCATTATAATGCGATAAAATATTAACATACATTAATGAGTGTTATAAAATTTTGATTACATTCCTTGTGTTTCTAGCAATGACAGAAACCGGTCTCATAACAATGCAACTGCCGAACCACAAGAATGGATCTTGTGGAACAGTTACTAAGAATGTACAAATAAAAATTGTGGACTTAGAAAACGGAAAAGTACTTGGTCCAAATCAGTCGGGAGAAATATGGATAAAGTCTTTAACCTTAATGACTGGTTATTATAGAAATCCTGAGGCGACGAAAAGTACGGTTGATGAGGAAGGTAAAGAGTTTCTATCTATAATAATAATTACATAATAATATATAATTATATTTTAAAGTCACTTATGACTAATAAATGTAAAGTAAATAAATTATATTCCACTATGTCTTAACGAACATATCTAATAATGTCGTGAAAATCTAATATAGCAAATATAAATTTGGAATTCTTTCAGGGTGGCTACACTCGGGTGATATCGGTTATTTTGACGATGATGGGGAATTATTTATTGTTGACAGAATAAAGAAACTTATAAAATATAGAGGATATCAAATCGCACCCGGCGAAATCGAAGATGTGTTAATGTCGCATCCAGCAGTGCTAGAAGTAGCAGTAATAGGAATACCTCATGAGTTAGACGATGAGCACCCTCTTGCTTTTGTCACCAAGAGGCCTAATGTCAAGGTACAATTTTTGTCAGCATGATAAGATCATAGAACAAAGATTTATAAAATAAAATCAAATACCAACAGAATAAACCGATTTATTCCGTGAAATATTTTCTTAAAATTTCTGGTAGATATTATCTAATAGTTATTATAGAGAATCAAGCTCATAAAAATAAAGACGTTGATGCGATCAAAATCAGAGGGCGATAAATAAATCTGTTTAAATAAGTAAAGATTTGATTTAATTATGAAAGAATCGCGAAAAGAATGAAACTTCTATACTTCGTCCAATGAGAGATCATGGTTGATCAAACATAAATAACGATAGGGCACAGAGCCGCAGCAAGGTGTTCGCGTTAAATTATTTTTATTTTTAATAGTGTTGGACAATATCTATTTAAAATAAAACTCTCGTTGGACGGAGTATAGATAAAAGTATATTATCTTAGTTAATGCTTTTAACTGGAACTCTGTATGATAAAACATGGTTTGATATAAGATTGATATTGAGTTAGTTTTAAAAATTTCATAATAAAGTCCTTAATAAATTGTTATTGTAAAAGAATTTGTAATATTTTACTTATATAATACAAATCAATCTTATATAATCAAACTTATATAATACACATCTAAATGTTTATTTTCTTATTTATAATAAATTAATGTAAACATTAATGGAAGTGGTTTTTTAAATAATGTGTTTTTTGAACGAATTATTCATACATTACTTTGTAATACAAAATAAGAAATATTTTTAATGTATTAGAAAATTTCTTTCTGCATTGGTATAATTTTATTTATACATACAGGTGACGGAACAGGAATTGATGGACTTTGTAGCGAAGAACGTGATGGATCACTTCAGACTACGTGCAGGAGTGATATTTCTGGATGCTTTTCCGTATACAAGTTCAGGGAAAATTGCGAGGAAAGATTTATTACATTTACTCAAAACAATATTCTTGACTTGTGTCAAGATATTTGAAAACTATTAGTAAAAAAATATTCTTTGTTGTAAGAAAACTTACTTAAACAAAATAAAATAAAATAAGTAAAGTGTTTTTCTTGGCTGTAGAATGATTATTTTTCTGTGTACACGCATCGGTTACAGTAATATTGACGGATTTACCCATACGCTAACTACGCTGAAGCGTAGGGCGGCAGATTTTTGGAAGCGGCAAATTTTTGAGCGTGATTGTAATTTTTCTTTCCAAATTTGGTGAGCACGTGGAAGTGGTAGGGGTCTGTTAATAATTCTCCATTCCGCGGGATCGTCACTCACCGAGCCTAAACCTAAGCCACTTACGTCTTCTGTAGTCAATGACAGTGCAATCTCTTGTTTTTGTAACTGATATAGTGCTTGTTCTGATGTAGTGCTCGAACCTTGGCTCGAAGTACTACAAATTTCACTTCCGGTTGTATTTTGTACGTGGCCCTCGAGAATGGACTTGTTAATATTATTTTCATCACCCTGAGTGATTGGGATGATTGGACGGAAAAACGTATGTAGCGTCTTCGTCTTTTCCAACAACTCTTCTTTCTTTCTTTTCTCTTTTGCAATCTTCTTATATTGATATCCACTTAGCCTTTTTCGACCATCACTCATTTTAATGCAGTACTGACTCGGTCTGTAAATAAAACTAGAATAACTGTTATTTTACTTAAATGCAGTAAAATAACGCACTCCGCTCTTCCTGAGAGTTTACGACTGACAAAAACAATGCCCGATCACCGACAATCGACAGTCTAATTTCTAGTTTTATTTACAGACCGAGTCGGTACGGGTACAGCATTAAAATAAGCGACGGTCGAAAAAGACTAAGAGGATATATCAATATAAGAAGATTGGAAAAGAGAAAAGAAAGAAAGAAGACGAGCTGTTGGAAAAGACGAAAACGCTACATACGTTTTTCCGTCCAATTACTCAGGGTGATGAAAATAATATTGTTTAATAATGAAACAGTTAAAAAAATTAGTAACCAAGAACGATTTTTTTCAAAAAGCGCGTTTTATCGACAATTTCCGAATAGAGAAAATCAGCTGCGGACATATTTGATTTATTCTCCTATAAAAAAGACTTTGTTTTGTGTATCGTGCGTGTGCCGATTATTTAGTGGAACTTCTCATCTGGCGACAGAAGGTTTTCGAGACTGGAGTAACGTGAACAAAGTATAAATTGATAATTAAAATTAATCTAAAATCAAGTTTGAGGGGCGGCAAAATTTCGAATGCGTAGAGCGTCAAGTTTGGTAAATCCGCCACTTAAGCATATAAAATATATTATATATGTTTTGCATTTGAAAAGCTTAAAATATTTGTAAATGTTATATAATTATTGGCCGAATGCTACTGAGCTGATGTAAATAAAGAAATGTAGAAAGCAATAATTGGACCTAATCTTTATATAAAATTTATATATTCGGACTTGTGTTACCTATTCTTATTGAACTATAATGTTACCATTTCTGAATCGCAAATTGCAAAATTAAAAAAATAATCAGATGCAAATCTGTTTATGATTATTGTTATTGTGTATAATTCAAGATTTCAAGACTATCAGCATTTTTATTCAATAATAAAAAAAATGATATAATTATGTAGATAATAAATTCGGCATCATAAGTGTGTTACAAAATTATTTTTTACCTCTTCACAATTATCTATCTTTGATAATAACTCTCGAAAGAAGAGAAACATAGTGAAAATAAAAAAAATATAGTTTTATATGTACAGTTTAATAAATTAATTTTTAAATAATTTATATCAGTGATTCTTCCGATTGCAAAGATATCGTATATTCATTTAACATACATACATTTAATTTTGTTTCAAGTAACATAAAGTAATGGAAATTATTGATAAATATAAATAAACAGACTACAAAAAATTAGAAAAATAAAACTGGCATATTGTAACCTGATTTTGTTCTCTGAAGTGAGTCGCGATTACTTTAGTTTCTCATTCTCTCTCTCTTTTCTTCATCGCAATCATCGTAAGTACGAACTTTGAATTAGAATTGAAAGTCCTAATGTCGAAACCGCGCGAGTTCGCGAGTTATGATTAATCCGCGTTGTGAGTGATGGACATAAATTGCATTAGAATCAGTAAAAAGTTCAAAATGCGATGTGCGAGAATTGTATAAAAATAAAAGAATTCTATTTGTAATTTTATATTCTGGAAATATATATTAATTATATAAATATTTAAAAAAAGAATTTTGTCTATAATTTTACATGCGTATTCCAATTTATTTTAATATATATTTTATATGTACAATACACACATGCGTGTATTTTAATTTTTTATATTTCTCTAGCAATATACGATACATGAAATTATAAACAGAACTCTATCTCAAATTCCGACACAAAATTCTATGCACATTTATACTGGAATTTAAACAACGTTAACGAAATATTTTGTGCGAAATATCTATTGCGGCGAAATGTTAGAATTATATTAGAATACATATATGTAAAATTATAGACAAAACTCTTTTATATATTGGTATAATTATTATACTTCTTGAATATAAACTTACGATAGAAAATTCTTCTATATTTGTACAATTAATATTTCTTAATATAAATAAATCGCGCAAAAGTACTTGCTCCGATTAAAGAGTTATTGTCGCCTCGACACTCCTCGATTACTGATTACGGGAGTTAATTAATCGGCCAGGCTATTAGATCACTAATTGTTCGCGACATACAACACTCGCGTTTCTGCGGACACAAGGGCTGCTTTCCAGCGAGAATATCCAGTTCCAGATAGACCGGGCATCACGCAATTGGCTTGGCCGTTGAATAGGGAATTTTAGAAATCTCACGAGTTTTCTCTATTCGGCGGGTGGCGTCTGGTATATGTGTATAAATAAACGTTATTTAAGGCCTTGGCACATAGAAAAACTTAAGCAGTAAAATTCAAGCAGTAAGCAAATCAGCCAATCACAGTCAAGAACTTAGGGCACAGCCCTAAGCGGTAGCGAATCCATACTGTTGATTTCTTCAGTTTTACTGCTTAAGTTTTTCTATGTGCCAAGGCCCTAAAGCGGGGAGCACACACTTCTGCACAACTCATAATACGTAAGCATAAGAAAATTGATTGGTCTATTTCCTTATACACATGTGTATGGACCAATCAATTTTCTTATGCTTACGCATTATGCGTTGTGCAGAAGTGTGTGCTCCCCGCTTAAAGGTGCCTTTTCATGCTGACGCTCGACGCTCATTTTCAGCGGCAAGAAGGTCGCATGACCACAATTGACGCCGGCGTCAATTGAAATTCATGAAAAGGAAAACAGCGTCAAAATTTCGGCGTCTTCGCGCTGCTTTGGCTTTGACGCTTGAAGTTGGAAAAATCCAACATCTCTTTCTTGACGCTGGCATTATAGTGATGTCACGTGACGTCGCTCAACGCTGTTTTTCAGCGTCCCATGAATTGGCACCTTAAAGGCACCTTTAAGCGGGGAGCACACACTTCTGCACAACGCATAATGCGTAAGCATAAGAAAATTGATTGGTCCATACACATGTGTATAAGGAAATAAACCAATCAATTTTCTTATGCTTACGTATTATGAGTTGTGCAGAAGTGTGTGCTCCCCGCTTTAGGGCCTTGACACATAGAAAAACTTAAGCAGTAAAACTGAAGCAGTAAGAAATCAACAGTATGGATTCGCTACCGCTTAGGGCTGTGCCCTAAGTTCTTGACTGTGATTGGCTGATTTGCTTACTGCTTGAATTTTACTGCTTAAGTTTTTCTATGTGCCAAGGCCTTAAATAACGTTTATTTATACACATATACCAGACGCCACCCGCCGAATAGAGAATACTCGTGAGATTTCTAAAATTCCCTATTCAACGGCCAAGCCAATTGCGTGATGCCCGGTCTATCTGGAACTGGATATTTCTCGCTGGAAAGCAGCCCTTGTGTCCGCATATGCGCATGTGCGCCGTTTAGCGACTTCCGTTTCATTTATAGTAGCACACGGCTGATGTATATCTTTTTCCCGATAACGTCATCTAGATACCTGCTGACAATAGAGTGCGCGGCACTGCGCGGTATGTTACACACGTGAGATATCTGGCAATCGGGCTCGGTTTCTCACTCGGGTAGATTTTTCGAATCTCGAAGTTCTCTTTGGCTTGATTTTCAAGAGGCTGCTTTGCAAGGTAAACTAAATCATAAATTAATAAATAATCGATGTTTCAAAAAAATTTTTTTTACTGTAATCGGTTTTCTAAATATTTTGAGAAAACGCACCTTGGTGCTCTCGGGTTATTGAAAGAAATGCATCAGGTAACCTGTAAGTACGAGTTGCGAAAAAAATATACTTCTAATTGAAAAAACGATGCTTCATTCAAATTAGAAATGGCAGAGGGGACACAACCAGGATGGCATCTGCCAGATAGAAAGGACGCCCCCGTGCTGCGATTGTACAACAGCCTGACGAGAAAAAAGGAAGTGTTTGTCCCGCAATTTGGAAATTGCGTTTCGTGGTACAGTTGTGGACCTACTGTTTACGATGCGTCGCATATGGGCCATGCAAGGTATTAACAGTATTTCTAAATACAATCTTTTTGACAAGCACCTGTTTTGCTGTCATGCTCAATTTGATACAATAGATTTTATTATGGAACAGTTTTACTTTATATATTTTTTTGATATTCTATCTTTCATAATATTATGCAAGTAAGTGGTTTTCTAGATGTATGCACGAGATATTCATCTGTATATTTCTTTTTTATAGGTCATATATATCTTTTGATATTCTACGCCGTGTAATGTCACACTATTTTAAATATGATGTCTCATATGTGATGAATATTACTGATATAGATGATAAGATTATAAAAAGAGCAAGGCAGAATTACTTGTACGAAAAGTACGTGGAAGAAAATCACAGCCTTAATGGAATATTAGATGACATCAGTGAAGTAATGACTAATTTTGAGAATGTTGTAAAAACTACAAATTGCGCTGATAAAAAATGCATGTTAGAGATGTTACATAGAATAAAGAAAGCTTATGAAGATCTGCAGAAGGCCGTAAAAGAGAAGGATGAAAAAAAGATTGCAGAGTCTCAAGAAGTAAGTCTCACTTAAGATACATATGATGTAGAATCTATTTTTTTAAATTGTTTTATGCAAAGTAAATAATAATTTTTATACAGGCATTATTGAGAGAGGCTAAAGATCCCTTAGCCAATTGGTTAGATGATATTAAAGGTAGCACAGTCACAGAACACTCCATATTTAATAAATTATCGCAGCGTTGGGAAGCTGAATTTCATAAAGATATGGATGCTTTAAATGTAAGATTTAAATGTAGAATGTTTTTATTTGTTTTTAAAACAAACTTACAATTTGTTTTTAATATTATTGTTTTTCCACAAATCTTTTAGGTATTAGAACCAAACGTGATCACGAGAGTTAGTGAATATATACCTGAGATAATAGCGTTTATACAAGGAATAATAGGCAATGGACTTGCTTATGAAAGTAATGGATCAGTATATTTTGATGTAAGCAAGTTTGATAAACAAGAGAAACATGTTTATGCTAAGCTTGTACCAGAAGCATATGGCGATACGTCAAGTTTGGAAGAGGGAGAAGGTAAGTTTGAGTTATCTTTCACGTTTGGTTTTTTTAGAACTAAATTAACTAATGTTTTTTTTTTCTTTACTAAGGTGACTTAAGCATTACGGCAGATAAGCTCTCTGAGAAGAAGTCGGTAACAGACTTTGCGCTCTGGAAAAGCTCAAAGGACGGTGAACCCTGGTGGGACAGTCCCTGGGGCAAAGGACGTCCGGGGTGGCATATCGAATGCTCAGCCATGGCGTCCGAAATTTGCGGAGAAAGCTTAGACATTCATACAGGCGGGGTGGATCTTAAATTTCCCCATCATGATAATGAACTCGCACAAGCGGAAGCGTATTTTGATAACTCCCATTGGGTCAGATATTTCTTGCATTCTGGCCACTTGACTATAGCTGGCTGCAAAATGTCAAAGTCGCTAAAGAATTTTGTGACGATACAGGACGCTTTAAAGAAATACTCGAGCAGACAGCTCAGACTTGCCTTCCTTCTGCATTCATGGAAAGATACTTTAGATTACAGCGATAATACTATGAATATGGCTGTGCAGTACGAAAAATTTCTTAACGTAAGTACACAATTTTTATGTATGTATAATATATTGATTTGATATCAGGCATCTAAAAGGATGTATATTTAAAATCTTTTTATTGTGTACATATTTTTGAGTTTATATGTTCGCGCGTGTGTGAGTGGGAGGGGGAAAGTGGGTGAGAGATCACTGACACCGAAGCAATGAAATAACACAACATTTTATTTAAACTATCAAAAATAATAACGGAATTAAAGAACAACGTAATTTAGAAACAACGTAATTTGAATTTGGTTGAAATCGAAAACGCGGGCGTCTTAAATGAAATCGCTATCGACAAAGAACGCGCCAGAGATGTGACGAGCTCTTAGCGACAGTCATATGAAATAGATTTAAAACTTCGCGGAATAAAATGACGAAGGTGTCGGTGGCCAGTTATTATCTTCGTTTAGAAAATCGATAGTCAAAAAGACCATGTCGGCGAATTACAAAGAGCAGATCGATACAGTACGGTTAATATGAAGACGTGAACTGATACGCCGCGGCGATTCTCTCGATAAATATCGTGTTACATCTTGCGCCACGACTAATGACACTATCGATAAATTAAAGAATAATAATATTCAAAAACATTCATGTTCTTGAGCATTTGCAATCTTGAACATTATATGTCTGAAAAATAAAATTACTTGATTTTTCCAGGAATTCTTTTTAAATGTAAAATGTAGGATCAGAAGTTTGGGGACAAATACTACTATTAACCGTTTTTCTAAACAGTTCAAGAACCATTCCGAAGTAGAACTCAAAGAGAAATTTGAACTTGCAGAGAATTCTATACGTGAAGCATTATGCGGTAAGTCTTTAAATCTCAACTATTTCCTAATCATTGATAGATCTAGATCATCAATATCATCATTGATAGATGCGTATCACTAAAAAGAAATTTATTGCAGACAATATCGATACGAGGACTGTTCTCGAGTTAATACGGAAGCTCGTGGCAAATTGCAATGTGTACATGAATCAAAGTAAAAATCCAAATACGATTCTTCTCAAGCGTATTGCGATGTATATTACTGATAAGTTTATCATTTTTGGGGTTATTCCTTTTTCGTATGACTCAATCGGATTTCCAATTGATGATGAGGCAGTCAGTAAAAATGTAAGATCGATATCGAAATATGTTCTCCTGATAACCTCGAGGCTTTTTGCGCGTTTGAAACATACGTATTCCAATTCTCGCCTAACTTCTTATCTGCTTATTTTGAAATAAGAAATAAATTTTTATAGATATAGACACCTTAAAATGCAATTTGAAATAAAATAATGTAATTATAATATATATACCTATTTTTTGTATATTTCACGATCAGGTTGAAGAGACTGAGTCATCTTATGATATTCTGAAAAATTTCCGAGAGAAAGTTCGCAAATGCGCGGAAACCTTGAAGGCAAACGATATTTTGCAAGAGTGCGATCGATTGCGCGATGATATTTTGCCGAACGTCGGTGTGCGATTAGAAGACAGTAATGAAGGCCCTAAAATAAAATTAGTTAACAAGAAAGAGTTATTGAAGGAGAAAGAAATTAAAAAGAAATTAAAATTCGAGAAAATCTTGGAAAAGGAAAGAAGAAAAACAGAGGCTGCTGCTGTGGCAGCGGTGAAAGAAGCGCAGAAAAGAATATCGCCAAATGATATGTTCAGATTGGAGAAAGACAAATATTCTCAATTTGACGATAAGGTAAATATCTTACTCATCTCGCATATAACATTATTACATTTAAAATTTACATTACATCTAAATTTATATTCTTCTCATGTATTTTTTCTATGCAGGGATTGCCGACGCATGATGCCGAAGGTAAAGAAATTAGCAAACGCTTACTTAAGAAACTGCAAAAATTACAGCAAGCACAGGAAAAGAAATACAATGAGTACGTAACTTCCACGCAAAATGGTTACTTGTAAGAATTTACACATAAGGAAGTTTACAAAGCTGTAGTGGAAGATAGCAGTTTTATATTTCAACAATTTTGTTGTATTTTCACGTTACTATTACAAAGAATATTTCTCTTGTTTAAAAGTATTGAAAAATCTTAATTGCAACTTTTGACGATCTGTATGTTTTACTAATATAATTTCAAGTTAGTCTGAACACATATTTTATATTTGAATCTTAGCTGATATAAAACTTTCTCTCTAAAGGTTTGTTCTATAAGCTTTGGCTAAGAAATTAAATTTAGATTTCTTATTAGTATCTTTTCTCTACGATTAAGTATTTTCAGTTATTTCAATTATTTCTTTATCAAATTATTTTGTAATCTGTTTATTTTGACTGCCTCTTTTTGTAGTTCATTTATTATTTTATTGCCTCGAATTAATCCTTGGCTGGCGGTGGCTGGATCACTCGAGAACTGATGGGTATTTATTAGTCTTTTCGAAGTTAACTCGTATATCCCTTTTTTATATCAAACTCGAAAACTGCTGTTTTATGTACTATATTTGTCAAGCGACTTTTTGAAAGAGTACGAGTCAAGACCAAAGAGTAAAGAGAAACAGGAAGGAGCATTTAGTGTTAGCGAAGCGGACGGAAATGACTATATATTCCAGTATGAGAAGACACTTAAGATGTGGCTGCCAATATTGAATGATTTTAATTATTAACTGATGAAACGTTATTCCATAATTTGAGCTGTTATTGTTGTACCACAGGCCTGGTAGCTGGTAGTGCACCATGATGCTCTTATATCTTACAATTAACACTTATTTACAATTTTTTTGCGCTGATAAACGTCAAAAAAAGTGACGCTCAAGACTGCTTGACGTACTTTTATCCGCGATTTACCTCTCCCACTACCGATATATTCCCTCCTGTTTCTCTTTACTCTTTGGTCAAAACTGACCCAGCCGCAGTTGACCGAAGGATACATTTTGCGATGGTTATATAGGAATATAGGATATAAGAATTCCAATATTGCAATTTATCAAAATATTGTAATTGTCAAAATAAATAAATTTCATAAGATTTTGTGTATTTGTAATGCGTATTGCAATAAACATGTGTGTAGCTTTATATACTAATTTCAATGAATATATGTATAGTTTTATATATTAAGTTTATCATGAAATTGTACGCGTACATTAAATATATGAATATACTGTCGGTAATTTCGCGATATTAAAACTTTTTTTTTAAATACATTATATATATATAAATATAGAGATTATATATCATATATAGACAAATTATAAAAATATTACAGATCATTATATATATATATATATATATATAGGTATATATGTACTAACTATGATCTCTGGTATCTGTATAAAATGTATTCAAAAAAGAATGCTTCAATATCGCGAAACTATACCGACAGCATATTCATAGTTGATGTACACGTACGTACATCGGCGTATCGTGGCGATGCGATTCGAAACTGGTCGAACAAAATAAATGTTACGCGTTTTCACTCGACCGGATGAATTTGACGCACGATGCTGTCCATTATTAAAACATAATACCCCTTTCATAACGAGTGGGCGTCAAGCCGACAGTGACAGCTTCGTAAATGCAAAGGCGATTAATGCTCGACTCACGGCGCGGAGCCAACCCGATATTCATCTCACAATCAAAAGCAGTGAAAACCTCAGGCGAACAGATCGACCCGTCAGTCGCTTTTCCAACTCCCCGTAAAATACGCATCGTATCGGATAATAACGATGCCCATCAGCAACCCCGAAAACTCGTCGCAATAATCGGGAAAAGCGGCCGCCTACCCACCCCCTCGATTACAAATTATGTTTCCGGATTGGAACGAAGCGGCCATTTAAACTCCGTCCCGCTGAAGCGCTTCGTTCTTAATCGAGAAAGTTTAATGCGATACATCTCACGTCACGTTCGTTTACATATTTGTATCATCGGCGTTGCTCTCGGCGCGTTTGTTAACGAAGCATTGTTTCGTATACCTTCTTTTAGAATCGCAAAGTTTTCTTATCGAAACCTTCGTTGACAGTTTCTGTTCATCGTATACACGCGGTTTCTTTTTTTAATTCTCTATAGTTATATATTATTGTGCTTAATAAAGCTATTATTGTAACAGCTATTATTATAAGAATTAATATTCTTATTCTTTTATAAGAATCTTATAAAAGAATCTAGATTTGTTTTTCTAATATTGTCCAATGTTTATGTCTCGTGCATTCTTTTTTCTCGCAAATCGACACGGGATTATAAGAATGTAAAACCGCGATTCCTTGCCGCCGTTATTGGCAGACAATGTGTAGAAAAGGAAAAGAAACGCGAATCAAAACGTTAACAATGCGCGACGATTGACGTAAAAGAAAAAAGAAAAAAAATACGTGCTTTCGAATATGAAGTCAAGAGAGGTGAAAAAAAAACAAACAGACTCTCGTCCATGCGTGGCTTGACCCCCATCCTTCTCCGTCCTCGCGTGAACGGACATGTAAATTTTTTAGCGGAAAAATTGAGCGCGCCGCGCACCCCAAAATTCCGAGAATTTTCCGAGCCATGATTGACACCGGGATGCTCCCAGTATCACGTATCGGGGTGCTATCCTCGAACGGCGTCATCGAACGTCTCCTCATTCGTGGGATCTATAAAGTGACGGCAAACTTGTCACTTACGGCGAATATTTTAAACTCTCATCATTTCTCGATCCGTTTTTTCCGTGATTGACGTCTGATGTGTGCCACTGAGTTATATGTGTGCCACCATCAAGACTCCGCGCCTCAAAACCTAATCCAAATAGCTTTTCGATTACACTTTACGTATAAAGAAATTACACGCATATTTTGTTTTACATAAATTTATATTTTATTAAAAATCAGTTTTCATTATGTATGCAATACTGTATATCAATAATTTTTAACAAATAACACTTTTGATAATAAAAAATTAATTTTACAGAATTAATTTTTATTAAATAACAATATTAAACTCTTATTATTACTTTTTTATTACATAAAAATTTTTAAGGGACTCTAACACAAACACATGCCCCAGCCATTTTAGGATAATTATATGTGTTATAAAAAAGTCTATGAGCCGAAGTGTTATAATGTCCACTGTGCTCGAAGGTAATCCGTCTAAGACCAGGTCCATAATTCTGAAATGTGTGTGCAATCTGTGCACGTCAAAGTATACAAGAAAATATAAATTGGAGATAGTATCCCGTATTTAAGTTTCCATTTACGTAAAACCGTGAACTAATTTTATGAATACCCACCTTCACCCATTGACGCTGTTCTTGAAAGTTATAATCAGTTCTAAATTGAAAGTCATCTATTATTGTATCATCATCACGAAATAATTTAACCCACAATGTATATCCTCCATAAGTATCATCCATCACTTGGATTCTGTACCATGGTAGCATCCACCATCTCCGATTTGTCTTGTATCGTTTTAATAACAAATAAGATGCTATAATTTGCACTGATGCAATTGCCGCAAGGATGAATATTAAATCGTGTTCTTCCATTTTGCAATTACAGTTGTTTATTAAAAAAAAAAAAAAATGCACGCTTCACACTGCCACTTCACTTCGCAATATTCATAATGTATGTACATACATTCAATACTATACAATAGAGTGGAAATCGGAAGCGAGAGAGATCTCGCACGTTTGGGAGTGTACAATACTTTGTTTTTAAAATACAAATACACGAATCATGAAGAATTCTTCAAAATGACGATACTTACGGTAGAGCAATTTAAAGAACTGCTTAGTTTGACTAGCCCTGCCTTGATGAAAAATAGCATGCGCCAGACTCAATGATCCGAACGAATCGGCGTTTCGAGAGACAGCTACGCGACGTCGACCAGACACCACCGAGACAGAACGTAGAATACAGCTAATGAAAGATTAAACCTGTGAAATTTAACGAAAGATTCGGCATACGTTGATCTCTTATCGTTCGTTGAAAGTTTTCGGTATATTTTTGAACCGGCCGCGGCCGCGCGCAGGCGGGGTAAGCTGTGACGTCAGAAAACGTTCCGTCCCTCGCATTCCTCGCATTACCCTTTGTCCTTTCGAGCCGCCGCGCGCCGAAACGAATGCCACGAGAGGATATGCGCGATCATTTCCTCGCAATTAAACGATGTCACGGCCGCGCACTATCGAGCTCTTCGATGCCACAGAATGCCATAGATGTTACGCAACGTCGTTCTTGTTTTCTGGAGCAGGTATATTTCACTCGACATACGAGAAACGGCCCGCGATTTGCCGTCTTTTTCTCGCGATCGCTGCTCGTTTAACGACGTGAATTGAGAAAGAAAGTGCCGTGGAGGTGTCGATTGCTCGCGTCAACGCGTGTACTTTCCGTGTGGATTTACGTGTTTATTCGAGCTATACATTGCGCGAGTTTTCCCGGAGAAGATATTTCGCTCGTGATACAAGAAACGGCCTGCGGATCGCCGCGCCGCGCCGTCTTTCTCTCGCGATCGCTGCTCCTTCGATGACGTGAATTGAACAAGGAACAACCTGTCAGATTTGACAATCGTGTGGTGTAGACTTGTGGCACTCGTGCGTCAGCGGTTCGCCGAAAAGTGAAATGCGTATTTTGCGATGAAATAGCCGGCCGGTATATCTGTCGCGCGCGACACGACGCCACACTTTCGAGCGCCGCGGCGCCGCGGGTGTCTAACTCGAATCTCAATTCGTACGTATCTCCTCGTACGCGTAGTTACATTCGAGTTTTCGTGTGTGATGTACGGTAAAAGAATGTCCGGACGAGATCGTCTCTCCCGAGACGCCCGCGTTCCTTTTTCGCGAGACGAAATGGATGGCGCGCGAAGTTGGCGCCGCGATTATCCGAGTCCTTCCCGCTTCCCGCCGTAACGTTCGCGCCACTTCGTGTGCAATGTAACGTCGTCGATGTCGAGCGGATGTCGTGTCTCTCTCGCTCCGTTGTGACGTAGTTTTAAAGCCCGCGTCGATTAACTCCAGGAGTGCATAAAGTGTCGCGCGTTAGTTCGGTAATTAGCACGCGCAATCGTATCTAGCCTCTCTTTCGCGAGTGTTGCGTCGAACGTACGCCGAATTGTGCTAGTGAGAAATGGAGGGACCTGGAGAGGAGGCGGCGGCCTGGGAGGCATCGGGCGATGGCGGAGCAACCCTGTGGTGAATATCATTATTTATATATTGCTCGTTAACTTCACTTCGGAATTAATTGTTTAATTTTTTTTTTCGTTTGTAAATGGTTGAACGATTCGTACAAGTACCTGAATAATTTGTATAAGTAATGAAAAGGGAAACTTTCGTTTGTGACCTTTACGAAAGTTTACGGAAAAGATTTCTCCGCGGAAATTATATAATCTTTTATTTCTGGTACTTATACTACTTATATATACCTTTATATAAAAGACGAATAACATATTCGTGTAATTCATGTAAAATTATTAGATTTTTTTTACGTTAATTATGTGTCATTCGAGCGCTAATTTGGATTTTGTATTTGTGTGTTGCAGATCGATGCAGCGTTACAACTCCGCCGCTGCATATTGGTGAGTGAGAAGTTAACATTTATTTTATAAATCAAGGTAATGGATCCGTGAAAACCGTACGAGATAAATATATAAAATATGTATGCAGATATGTATCATTACAAATATCTAAAATATCATAGATTCATTACCTTAAGATGGATGGGCTGGAATAAAATAAATATTTAATCCTGAGAGATCACGCATTTATTTGTCGATTTATTGGTGCGAGAGTGATTTTCGCACGACAGATATATTACTCTTAAATCTGGTAGGAACATCACCCTTTACACTTCTTATCTTTTCAGGCAACGCAATTGAGAATACCATGAGGATACATACTATTAATATATATAATTTGACAATTTTAATATAAAGTACGATAGTAGTTACAAAGTTTGGTATATACATCAAAATATTGATATTAGTAATTTAGAAATAGCTTCTAATATTTCATATTCAAAGGTGCTTATTTATGATTTAATACAGATTATGATTCATGATTAACTTAATTAAGACACTAATTTTTAACGTTTTGAACATTATGTAAGTAGTTAAATTTTTTTAATTATTATTTAGACA
Source organism: Temnothorax longispinosus (assembly GCF_030848805.1). Taxonomy (NCBI): domain Eukaryota; kingdom Metazoa; phylum Arthropoda; class Insecta; order Hymenoptera; family Formicidae; genus Temnothorax; species Temnothorax longispinosus. The sequence continues at coordinate 17,134,274 of NC_092364.1, forward strand.
AATAGTAAAACATATAAGGTATAAGAAGAAAATATGAAATAAAACTACAGTAAATAAAATAGTCATTTTTATAATATAAAGCTTTTAAATACCTACATGGTAATTCACATCCCATGGACGATGGAGATTGGATCAATGTATTTATGTATTGCTTATAAATAAAATAAAAATAAATTGATATAAGTATGACAGGGAAAGACACACAGCCGATATTTACTAGTTAGTAAGTATATTACTTTATTTTCTCTCTCATCCTTTTCCCAAATATAAGATTTTAAGATGAGATCTTTAAAATGAGATTTGTCTCGAACCCTTTTATATCTCTATCAGGATTAAATATTGTACAAATGATTCAGCAAAGCAATACTTAAAAATCTTTTTCAATATGTATATGTTATAATAAATATAAACCAGAGAGGGGCAGAAAAATTATCTCCCTATCTCATATATTCTAACAAGTTTATTTTACAAAAAGAAAAGAATATTAATTAGATTTATTTTATCATATATATAATATGTCAATTTTATTTCTACTTTTCATAGCCCGTCCATGTACATGTTTATTATGTGTTCAGTTTATTACTTGCAAGTAATATAATATGAGATTGAACAAATATTTTATCGCGAAACAAAAGAGCGTTTTATATCAATTTTTTATAAAATATCAGTCTTAATCAGTTATACATATATATGAGAGACACATTAAAATAGGTATTTTATATCAAGTATTTTAAAAATGACTTCATTAAGAGATATTTATTTATATATTTGGTACTTAAGATTTATAGCATCAAGAATTCATTTACGTATATTTACGATTCGATCTCTATGTGAAGAGTTAATATTTTATTGCCAGTTGATGTACCTAGCTAATATGCAGTTTATTGCAAGGAAAATGAAATTTAGATGTTTATGCTAATATATATTTATATTTTATAAAAAAAATTACATTATTACGATAAATTACATTATATAAAAAGCATATTTTTTATTGTCACAAATTTAAATGTTTCAACAATCCAACAGAAAACATCATGCAAACCGATCTATCTTCAATCCAAAGCCTGATTCTGTAAATCACAGACGAAATAAACAACTTTTTAAATTTCCAGGTTTTTCTTTACAAAGAATAAATTATAATATGAAAAGTTAACGGCCAATAACAAAAATAAAAGTTGTTAAATTCAATAAAGATTTATTGTTACAAACAATTAATTAATTAGGAACGTTTCGACAACACACACACAGTGCCTTCGTCAGTCAAAATTAATAAAATATACAAATATCGCAATTATATATTAAATTCTCACTTCCGACTGAAGAATCAATCATGGATTTTATCATTCGACTACAATTTTCAATTAAAGACCTCACAAATGTACAGCGATTCCGATTTTTGCTGTTCAGTACTTATTTGATGTTCTTATTATTATTACTTGGATGTGAAAACTTGGAACTCGTGACGAATTTAATATATAATTGCGATATTTGTATATATTTTTATTTTTAGCTGAAAAAGGCACTGTGTTGTCAAAACCTTCCTAATTAATTAATTGTTTGTAGCAATAAATCTTTATTAAATTTAACAACTTTCATGCTCGTTATTGGCCTTTAACCTTTCATATTACTGTTGATACATGCGAACTTGATATAATTTAATTTTAAGAATAAATTATTTTAAATTACAGTTCTTAATGTCTTATCGCGTAAAAAGGTTAATTAAGTTCTTTCTTACCGAGATACATATCAATTTAGGTGCAGAATTTCATCTATCTTCATCTGGGTTTCATGCAACATCTTTCCTTTATGACGATTGTACGTTTCGATCACTCTCGAACGTATTTCTATCCATTCGTACAAACGTTCAAATATAGTACATGCAATATTCGGCGAACAAAATTCAGTGGCAAAATCCAAAGCTGTTGTAACTTTCTCAAACCATCGAGCTTTAATGCACAATAACAGCCAATTAAACCTGCGAAATATATTCGCTTAACGTTACGCAATTGTGAATCAATATAAATATAAATACACATATTTACCGTATTTGTCCACTGTCATTATCGAAAATGTAAAAATCTGAAATTAATTTCAATTTTTCCTCGGTCAGACCCGAAGTATGAAAAAGATGTAGATTGTTTATTAATAATATTTTCTGAACGTCACAAAGACTCCTTCGTTCCATTAAGATAGAAAGATTAGAAGTTTCGTTAAATTGGATCCATTCGTCCGCTAACTCGCAACACTCTCTCTCCCATGCAGTCATTTCCAGCAAGTTCGGGATCATAAAAGCAGGTCTAACATTGAACCACGTCCACCATATAAAATTATTTAACACCTGAAAGCAACATCGAAGTCATTGTTTCTATATAATGCTAAAAATATTTTTTTAAAAATACTGGTGAAACTGTAGTTTATTTATATAAAAAAAGCATTATACCTTTTTTTTGTCAGAAAAATATCGATACAAGTAGTTTTTCCAATCTTCAGTGTTTATACTTTTAAATGCAAATTTTTTAAAATAAGATTGAAGAAATGATTCGAATTCTGAAGATCCTAACGCATCCTCTAGATGATATAAAAGTACATATCCCAATTCGTAAGGAACACAATAATTAATAGCTTCATGAAAAGACTTATCCTTGTGTGAAAAATTGGGTAATAAAGGTCTTAATATCCAACGAGTATCCTTAAATGCTACAACCTGTAATACAATTTTAAAAGATGATACAGTAGGAATGCAAAAATGTGTGTATGTACAATGTCAAATGTTGTTATCTGAACATTACGGAGTAATAACATTATTACTCCGTTTCTTCTATCTAATTAAAGCTAATACTTCACCATATTGTCCAAATTTTTTGCTCCTTCAATTCTGAGAAAATCCTTCATTTCTTCATAAATCGACATTTTACATAAAATTTGCCTGGCAATAAAAATACAGAAACTTTTATTTAGCCACAAATGATTATAATTCGCACACGTCACTAAATTTCCTGCCCAGTTCAGTGAGATGTTCCAAGCGATCGAATAACTGATACCAGATTGATCTCCACAAAGTAGAGCCGGCGAAATAAATGCCACGCATGGACACTCTATTTTGAAATGGGCGATACTTGGTGGTAGAACACATACATCGTATCTATCTAGAAATATCATTTTACATGTAATAATGAAAAATAATTATAATCGATAAAAGAAGGAAAAATTGATAATCCACAATGGTAAAAGTCGTTATGTATGTATAAAAAACAACAAATTTAGTTGTTATTTTACCCCATTCATAAGGTCCACACAAACTTTCGGCAATCTTCAGCGTGCTTTCAATTGTGCCTGATTCAAACGTATTGAAACTTTCATCAATAAATTTGTTTTCGGCAAACACATTGCTTCTTTCACTAAGTTGCCTTTTCTCTAGTACACCCACAGCAATAATCACCGCATAAGATGGTACCGGTTTCCTTTGATTAAAATTATACACGGCTAGCCCTCCGTTCTTATATATCGACACATCTTGCAAATGTGCGGACATTAGAACTGTATAATTACTGGGTACTGAAATCTAAAACATATGAAATATACTTGCGGCAATAAAAATTAAATAGATATTTTACTTTAATTAAAACACTTTATAAGAAAATATAGATATTTATATTTAAAAACATTTAACTCGTTTTCAATAATACAATCAATTTCTTCACAAATTTATATTACTTTCACCAATAATATATTAATAATAATCGTGTGTTTTCACACAAATGAATAAATTCGGAATGAATACAAATATTACTTATTGTTAGTGTTTACTTTCTTACCTTAGCAGAGTATGTAAATTTGACTGACGGTGTATCCTGGCAGGGGAACATGGCTCTAGCATATATTAGCTAGAAAAATCAAAATTGTTACATTATCTATATTAAAACATATCTTTGTTCAATCAGTTTACCTTGTTATAAGACAATAGGAAGGGATGTAAACCATCAGCAGTTTGCTCCGGCATTAGCCAACGTAATGAAGGGGACTTTGGATCTGTTTTATATTCAATTTGAATTTTGCATCTGAAAGTATTGTATTATAAGTATATTCAATTTCCAAATTAATATATTTTATTAGTAATAATATTTCTTGTAAAATTTTCTTATATTTACTTTCCGTCCTTTTTTCGAGCTTGTGGTAAGTATATATAAAACGCATATCCAATATGATGATCAAATTCAACGTTTTGCTGAACCAGTGAACCAGAACGTAAAGATAAACCAGTAGTAACATTTGTGACTCTTGTTATTTCAAGTTTATAGGTATCTAAAATCTAATTGGTTATATTACGTATTAATAACAAATTAAATAGTTTGCTCGATATAAAACGAAATGTTTACTCACTAATACGTTAATTGTAGGTTTTCTTTTTATAGTCAAAATTGCTGTCCCTTGAAGGACATTATTCTCAAAATCCACATTCAATTTTAAGTCAGTATGGATTACACGCGCAAGTTCTAATAATTCAAAGAATGCAGAAATTAAAGAAAATAAGTAATAAGTATATGAATGTAATGCCTAATAGTACACGACAAAAAATTGTATGGTGTACTTAAAATTATTATAGTAATTGCGTGCAATATTATATGTAAAATGCAAACAATTTACAGACTTGTATGATAAATACAATATATTTTATACATTTAAGAAGATGTGCAGAATGTTGTCAATTAGTTTACACTATATATAGAAGAATAATCTAATTTTGGAAACTATAAAAAAACTAAACACTTAAAGATACGTGCAGAACGTACTGTTGTCTTTCCAACATCTTAATTAATTCTGTGAACATTTCTAATTCTATTTTCTTTAAGAAATATAAAATGTTATATGTTATACTTATGTGGTTAATTAAATAACGGAAATACCTGGTTTCGCGTGAGAATATATATCTTTATTAGATGTTAAAATATCCATTTTAAGAGGGTCACGTTATTTTCAAATGACTTGTGACAATGAATCTACATAACTAAACTGGCCGCACTCACACAAGGGCACAGAATCACTTCTAACTCCTACCTTTACCCATTTGTCTTTGTTTGGAAACATCGTTTATTTATTACAATACTGAACGGCCAAAATAACTGTGAATACCTCGTAAGTGATTGGATATATTTGAAAAATTGAACTCCCTCTCTGCATGGGCAGTTTATTTAGTTCTATTACATCTCTCTTATTGTCGGTTTCTTTTTACTTTTTTGTTTAAAATGCTAATATTAGAACAATATACTGCAGCGTTTATATGTAATGTTCGACATGCTGTAGAATAGTTATAATAATAGTGGAAATGTAAATAAATAGAAATTAAGAGTTTAATACAGCTTTGTTTAAAGTACACACTTGCGAATTGATCATGTTCTAAGGCCCCTTAATAAAAAATTCATAAAATTGCGAATTGATCAGGATCTATATAGCAACAGATACTTGAGAAAGTATAACATCTTTTGAGATTATGTGATATGTTTATTTGACTTTTTTATTCTCTATAATTATGAATATAACTGTCCACTTGTCATATAATAAATGAGAAGTAGATGAACGTGATAATTAACAACATGCAGGATGCAGGTATATGTAGGAAACGAAAATTGTATTCAATGTTTATTGCGTATTTCCAGGAAACGATGTTTTTATATTTCAAATGCGATACAAATGTTTTTACAAATATTATGATCTTTTTGTCAAAAACTAATATTTTATTGTCAGTTAATATAAAACAAACTCCATTGCAAAAAAATAAACGTTAGATGTTTATGCTAATATATTTATGTTTCATAAAATAAATTTCATTACTACAATGTTACGTAGTGTTTTGTACATAAAAAATATATTTTTTATTGTCACAAATTTAAATAATTTCACAAATTTATATTTTTCAACGATCTAACAGGAATTATCGTCATGCGAACCGATTTGCCTTCAGTCCAAAGCTTCTGACTCTATAAATTACAAACGAAATAAGGAACTTTTTCCGGGTTTTATCTTTATAAAGAATAAATTATTTTACAATACAGATCTTAATGTCTTACCGCGTAAAAAAATATTAAGTTATTTTCTTAACGAGACAAATATCAATTTATGTACAGAATTTTATCTAACATTTCCCGGGTTCCCGTCAACATCTTTCCTTTATGCCGATTGTACGTTTTGATCGCTCTTGAACGCATTTTTATCCATTTGTACAAATGTTCAAATATAGGACATGGAATATTCGGCGAACAAAATTCAATAGCAAAGTTCAAAGCTGCTGTAACTTTTTGTAACCATCGTGCTTTAATGCACAATAGCAGCCAATTAAACCTGTGAAATACATTCGCTTTACGTTACGCAATTGTGAATCAGTTTGAATATAGTTATGCATATTTACCGTATTTGTCCATTCTCATTATTGAAAATATAAATAATTATCTAAAATTAATTTCAGTCTTCTCTTGCTCAAACCCGTATGAAAAGAATATAGGTATTGTAATAATAATTTTCTCTGAACGTCACAAAGGCTTCTTCGTTCCAATATGATAGAAGATATACTAGAAGTTTAATTCATTCCATTGGACCCATTTTTTCGCTAACTTGCGACACACTCTATATCCAATGCGGTCATTTTCGGCACAATAGGTAGAAGAGGTATAACACGGAACCATGCGTAACATCTAAGACTGTCTAACATCTGAAAGCAACGTAGAAGTCATTGTCATTGCTTGTAACTTATTTACATAAATACTTCCATCAGTATTTATATTTTACTTTATTTATATAAAGAAGTGTTATACCTTATCCTTTTTGTCAGAAAAATATCGATACAAATATTTCTTCCAATCGTCAGTGCTTATACTTTTGTATTCAAATTCATTAAAATAAGATAGAAGAAATGATTCGAATAGTGAAGGTCCTAACATATACTCTAGACAATCTAAGAGTGTACATCTTATTTCGTAAGAAACAAAATTAATAGTTTTAGGTTAGGTTAGTTTAATAGCAGGATTGCATGACTATTTACTTAGCGAATTGTAAAAAAACTTGAAAATATGTAGTTATTTAGAAAAAGTTTATGTTTTGTATCGATAATATTTGTTTTGCTAAAAATAAATTTAAAAATTAATAATAAAATTTTAAGTTGCTTAAAATGAGATTTATCTCAAACACTTTTATATCTCTATCAGGATTAAATATTGTACAAATTATTCAGCAAACCAATACTTAGAAATCTGTTTCAATATGTATATGTTATAAACATAAACCAGAAAGAGGCAGACATTATTTCCCTAATCTCATATATTCTAAAAAGTTTATTTTACAAAAAAAAATTAGATTTATTTTATCATATGTATGTAATATGTCCATTTTATTTCTACTTTTCATAGCCCATTTATGTACATGTTAATTATGTATTCAGTTTGATATTACTTGCAAGTAATATAATATGAGATTAAACAAATATTATATCGCGAAACAGAAGAGCGTTTTATATCGATTTTTTATAAATTATTAGTCTTAATCAGTTATACATACATACATGTGAGACACATTAAAATAGGTATTTCATATCAAGTATTTTAAAAATGACTTCATTAAGAGATATTTATTTATATATTTGGTACTTAAGATTTATAGCATCAAGAATTCATTTACGTATATTTACGATTCGATCTCTATGTGAAGAGTTAATATTTCATTGCCAGTTTATGTACCTAGCTAATATGCAGTTTATTGCAAGGAAAATGAAATTTAGATGTTTATGCTAATATATATTTATATTTTATAAAAAAAATTACATTATCACGATAAATTACATGTATATTGTATATAAAAAGCATATTTTTTATTGTCACAAATTTAAATGTTTCAACAATCCAACAGAAAACATCATGCAAACCGATCTATCTTCAATCCAAAGCCTGATTCTGTAAATCAGACGAAATAAACAACTTTTTAAATTTCCAGGTTTTTCTTTACAAAGAATAAATTATAGTATGAAAAGTTAACGGCCAATAACAAAAATACAAGTTGTTAAATTCAATAAAGATTTATTGTTACAAACAATTAATTTATTAGAAACGTTTCGACAACACAGTGCTTTCGTCTGCCAAAATTAATAAAATATACAAATATTGCAATTATATATTAAATTCTCACTTTCGACTGAAGAATCAATCATGGATTTAATCATTCGACTACAATTTCCAATTAAGAACCTCACAAATGTACAGCAATTCCGATTTTTTTTGTTCAATATCTATTTGATGTTCCTATTATTATTACTTGGATGTGGAAACTTGGAACTCGTGACAAATTTAATACATGTATAATTGCGATATTTGTATATTTTATTATTTTTGGATGAAGAAGGCACTGTGTTGTCGAAACATTCCTAATTATCCAATAAATCTTTATCAAATTTACCAACTTTCATGCTCGTTATTGGCCATTAACCTTTCATATTATTGTTGATACATACAAGCTTGATATAATTTAATTTTAAGAATAAATTATTTTAAATAACAGTTCTTAATGTCTTATCGCGTAAAAAGGTAAATTAAGTTATTTCTTACCGAGATACATATCACTTTAGGTGCAGAATTTTATCTAATTTCATCTGGGTTTCATGCAACATCTTTCCTTTATGACGATTGTACGTTTCGATCACTCTCGAACGTATTTCTATCCATTCGTACAAACGTTCAAATATAGGACATGCAATATTCGGCGAACAAAATTCAATAGCAAAATCTAAAGCTGTTGTAACTTTCTCAAACCATCGAGCTTTAATGCACAATAACAGCCAACTAAACCTGTGAAATATATTCGCTTAATGTTACGCAATTGTGAATCAATATAAATATAAATACCCATATTTACCGTACTTGACCACTGTCATTATCGAAAATATAAAAATCTGAAATTAATTTCAATTTTTCCTCGGTCAAACCCGAAGTATGAAAAGTATGTAGATTGCTTAATAATAATATTTTCTGAACGTCACAAAGACTCCTTCGTTCCATTAAGATAGAAAGATTAGAAGTTTCGTTAAATTGGACCCATTCGTCCGCTAACTCGCGACACTCTCTGTGCCATGCAGTCATTTCCGGCAAGTTCCGGATCATAAAAGCAGGTCTAACATTGAACCACGTCCACCATGTAAAATGATCTAATACCTGAAAGCAACATCGAAGTCATTGTTTCTATATAATGCTAAAAATAATTTTTTGAAAGATACTGGTAAAACTGTAGTTTATTACTTATATAAAGAAAGTGTTATATACCTTTTTTTTGTTAGAAAAATATTCACATAAGTAATTTTTCCAATCTTCAGTGTTTATACTTTTGAATGCAAATTTATTAAAATAAGATTGAAGAAATGATTCGAATTCTGAAGATCCTAACTCATCCTCTAGATGATATAAAAGTACATATCCCAATTCGTAAGGAACATAATTAATAGCTATATGAGGAAACTTATCCTTGTGTGAGAAATTGGGTAATAAGGGTCTTAGTATCCAACGATTATCCTCAAATTTTTTAACCTGTAATACAATTTTAAAAGATGATACTGTAGGAATGCAAAAATGTGTGTATGTACAATGTCAAATGTTGTTATCTGATAACATTATTTCTCCGTGAATTCTATCTAATTAAAGCTAATACTTCACCATATTATTCAAATTGTTTGCTCCTTCAAGTCGGACAAAAAACTTCATTTCTTCATGAATCGACATTTTACATAAAATTTGCCTAGCAATAAAAATACAGAAACTTTTATTTAGCCACAAATGATTATAATTCGCACACGTCACTAAATTTCCTGCCCAGTTCAGTGAGATGTTCCAAGCGAGCGAATAACTGATACCAGATCGATCTCCACGAAGTAGATCCGGCGAAATAAATGCCACGCATGGACATTCTATTTCAAAATGGGCGATACTTGGTGGTAGAACACATACATCGTATCTATCTAGAAATATCATTTTACATGTAATAACGAAAAATAATTACAATCGATAAAAGAAGGAAGTATTGATAATCCACAATGGTAAAAGTCGTTACGTATGTATAAAAAACAACTTTACCCCATTCATAAGGTCCACACAAACTTTCGGCAATCTTCAGCGTGCTTTCAATTGTGCCTGATTCAAACGTATTGAAACTTTCATTAATAAATTTGTTTTCGGCAAACACATTGCTTCTTTCACTAAGTTGCCTTTTCTCTAGTACACCCACAACAATAATCACCGCATAAGATGGTACCGGTTTCCTTTGATTGAATTTATACACGGCTTGCCCTCCGTTCTTATATATCGATACATCTTGCAAATGTGCGGACATTAGAACTGTATAATTACTGGGTACTGAAATCTAAAATATATGAAATATACTTGCGTCAATAAAAATTAAATAGATATTTTACTTTAATTAAAGAACTTTATAAGAAAACATAGATATTTATGTTTAAAAACATTTAACTCGTTTTCACTAATACAATCAATTTCTTCACAAATTTATATTACTTTCACTAATAATATTAATAATAATGCGTGTGTATTTACATAAATGAATAAATTCGGAATGAATACAAATATTACTTAGTGTTTACATTCTTACCTCAGCAGAGTATGTAAATTTGACTGACGGTGTATCCTGGCAGGGAAACATGGCTCTAGCATATATGTGCTAGAAAAATAAAAATTGTTACATTATCTATATTAAAATATGTCTTTGTTTAATCAGTTTACCTTGTTATAAGACAATAGGAAAGAATGTAAACCATCAGCAGTTTGCTCCGGCGTTAGCCAACATAATGAAGGGGACTTTGGATCTGTTTTATATTCAAGTAGAATTTTGCATCTGAAAGTATCGTATTATAAGTATATTTAATTTCCAAATTAATATATTTTATTAGTAACTGTATTTTTTGTAAAATTGTCTTATATTCACTCTCCGCCATTATTTCCTCGAGCTTTTGGTAAGCATATGAAAAACGCACATCCAATACGATTATCAAATCCAACGTTAGAACGTAAAGATGAACCAGTTGAAACATGTATGACTCTTGTTATTTTAAGTTTATAGGTATCTAAAATCTAATTGGTTATATTACGTATTAATAACAAATTAAATAGTTTGCTCGATATAAAACGAAATGTTTACTCACTAATACGTTAATTGAAGGTATTCTTTTTATAGTCAAAATTGCTGTCCCTTTAAGGACATTATTCTTAAAATCCACATTCAATTTTAAGTCAGTATGGATTACACGCGCAAGTTCTAATAATTCAAAGAATGCAGAAATTAAAGAAAATAAGTAATAAGTATATGAATGTAATGCGTAATAGTACATGACAAAAAATTGTATGGTGTACTTAAAATTATTATAGTAATTGCGAGCAATATTATTTGTAAAATGCAAACAATTTACAGACTTGTATGATAAATACAATATATTTTATACATTTAAGAAGATGTGCAGAATGTTGTCAATTAGTTTACACTATATATAAGAGAATAATTTAATTTTGGAAACTATAAAAGAAACTAAACACTTAAAGATACGTGCAGAACGTACTGTTGTCTTTCCAACATCTTAATTAATTCTGTGAACATTTCTAATTCTATTTTCTTTAAGAAAAGAATAAATAGATAAATATAAAATGTTATATGTTATACTTATGTGGTTAATTAAATAACGGAAATACCTGGTTTCGCGTGAGAATATATATCTTTATTAGATGTTAAAATATCCATTTTAAGAGGATCACGTTATTTTCAAATGACTTGTGACAATGAATCTACATAACTAAACTGGCCGCACTCACACAAGGGCACAGAATCACTTCTAACTCCTACCTTTACCCATTTGTCTTTGTTTGGAAACATCGTTTATTTATTACAATACTGAACGGCCAAAATAACTGTGAATACCTCGTAAGTGATTGGATATATTTGAAAAATTGAACTCCCTCTCTGCATGGGCAGTTTATTTAGTTCTATTACATCTCTCTTATTGTCGGTTTCTTTTTACTTCTTTGTTTAAAATGCTAATATTAGAACAATATACTGCAGCGTTTATATGTAATGCCCGACATGCTGTAGAATAGTTATAATAATAGTGGAAATGTAAATAAATAGAAATTAAGAGTTTAATACAGCTTTGTTTAAAGTACATCATTTGCGAATTGACCATGTTCTAAGGCCCCTTAATAAGAAAATCATAAAATTGCGAATTGATCAGGATCTATATAGCAACAGATACTTGAGAAAGTATAACATTTTTTGAGATTATGTGATATGTTTATTTGACTTTTTTATTCTCTGTAATTATGAATATAACCATCCACTTGTCATATAATAAATGAGAAGTAGATGAACGTGATAATTGACAACATGCAGGATGCAGGTATATGTAGGAAACAAAAAATTGTATTCAATGTTCATTGCGTATTTCCAGGAAATGATGTTTTTATATTTTAAATGCGATACAAATGTTTTTACAAATATTATGATTTTTTTGTCAAAAACTAATATTTTATTGTCAGTTAATATAAAACGAAATCCATTGCAAAAAAATAAACGTTAGATGTTTATGCTAATATATTTATGTTTCATAAAATAAATTTTATTACTACAATGTTACGTAGTGTTTTGTACATAAAAAAATATATTTTTTATTGTCACAAATTTAAATCATTTCACAAATTTATATTTTTCAACGATCTAACAGGAATTATCGTCATGCGAACCGATTTGTCTTCAGTCCAAATAAGCTTCTGACTCTATAAATTACAAACGAAATAAGCAACTTTTTCCGGGTTTTATCTTTATAAAGAATAAATTATTTTACAATACAGTTCTTAATGTCTTACCGCGTAAAAAGGAAAATTAAGTTATTTTCTTAACGAGATAAATATCAATTTATGTGCAGAATTTTGTCTAACATTTCCCGGGTTTCCGTCAACATCTTTCCTTCATGCCGATTGTACGTTTTGATCGCTCTTGAACGCATTTCTATCCATTCGTACAAATGTTCAAATATAGGACATGGAATATTCGACGAACAAAATTCAATAGCAAAGTTCAAAGCTGCTGTAACTTTTTGTAACCATCGTGCTTTAATGCACAATAGCAGCCAATTAAACCTGTGAAATACATTCGCTTTACGTTACGCAATTGTGAATCAGTTTGAATATAGTTATGCATATATTTACCGTATTTGTCCATTCTCATTATTGAAAATATAAATAATTATCTAAAATTAATTTCAGTCTTCTCTTGCTCAAACCCGTATGAAAAGAATATAGGTATTGTAATAATAACTTTCTCTGAACGTCACAAAGGCTTCTTCGTTCCAATATGATAGAAGGTATACTAGAAGTTTAATTCATTCCATTGGACCCATTTTTTCGCTAACTTGCGACACACTCTATATCCAATGCGGTCATTTTCGGCACAATAGGTAGAAGAGGTATAACACGGAACCATGCGTAACATCTAAGACTGACTAACATCTGAAAGCAACGTAGAAATCATTGTCATTGCTTGTAACTTATTTACATAAATACTTCCATCAGTATTTATATTTTACTTTATTTATATAAAGAAGTGTTATACCTTATCCTTTTTGTCAGAAAAATATATTGATACAAATATTTCTTCCAATCGTCAGTGCTTATACTTTTGTATTCAAATTCATTAAAATAAGATAGAAGAAATGATTCGAATAGTGAAGGTCCTAACATATACTCTAGACAATCTAAGAGTGTACATCTCATTTCGTAAGAAACAAAATTAATAGTTTTAGGTTAAGTTAGTTTAATAACAGGATTGCATGACTATTTACTTAGCAAATTGTAAAAAAACTTGAAAATATGTAGTTATTTAGAAAAACTTTATGTTTTGTATCGATAATATTTGTTTTGCTAAAAATAAATTTAAAAATTAATAATAAAATTTTAAGTTGCTTAAAATGAGATTTATCTCAAACACTTTTATATCTCTATCAGGATTAAATATTGTACAAATTATTCAGCAAAGCAATACTTAGAAATCTGTTTCAATATGTATATGTTATAAATATAAACCAGAGAGAGGCAGACATTATTTCCCTAATATCCCATATATTTTAAAAAATTTATTTTACAAAAAAAAATATTATAATTAGATTTATTTTATTATATGTATAATATGTCCATTTTATTTCTACTTTTCATAGCCCATCCATATACATGTTTATTATATGTTTAGTTTTATATTACTTGCAAGTAATATAATATGAGATTGAACAAATATTATATCGCGAAACAGAAGAGCGTTTTATATCGATTTTTTATAAATTATCAGTCTTAATCAATTATACATATATGTGAGAGACACATTAAAATAGGTATTTCATATCAAGTATTTTAAAAATGACTTCATTAAGAGATATTTATTTATATATTTAGTACTTAAGATTTATAGCATCAAGAATTCATTTACGTATATTTACGATTCGATCTCTATGTAAAGAGTTAATATTTCATTGCCAGTTGATGTACCTAGCTAATATGCAGTTCATTGCAAGGAAAATGAAATTTAGATGTTTATGCTAATATATATTTATATTTTATAAAAAAATTACATTATTACGTTATTACGATAAATTACATGTATATTGTACATAAAAAGCATATTTTTTATTGTCACAAATTTAAATGTTTCAACAATCCAACAGAAAACATCATGCAAACCGATCTATCTTCAATCCAAAGCCTGATTCTGTAAATCACAGACGAAATAAACAACTTTTTAAATTTCCAGGTTTTTCTTTACAAAGAATAAATTATAATATGAAAGATTAACGGCCAATAACAAAAATAAAAGTTGTTAAATTCAATAAAGATTTATTGTTACAAACAATTAATTAATTAGGAACGTTTCGACAACACAGTGCCTTCGTCAGTCAAAATTAATAAAATATATAAATATCGCAATTATATATTAAATTCTCACTTCCGACTGAAAAATCAATCATGGATTTTATCATTCGACTACAATTTCCAATTAAAGACCTCACAAATGTACAGCGATTCCGATTTTTTCTGTACAGTACTTATTTGATGTTCCTATTATTATTACTCGGATGTGAAAACTTGGAACTCGTGACGAATTTAATATACATATTCTATAATTGCGATATTTGTATATTTTTTTATTTTTAGCTGAAGAAGGCACTGTGTTGTCAAAACATTCCTAATTAATTAATTGTTTGTAGCAATAAATCTTTATTAAATTTAACAACTTTCATGCTCGTTATTGGCCCTTAACCTTTCATATTACTGTTGATACATACGAGCTTGATATAATTTAATTTTAAGAATAAATTATTTTAAATTACAGTTCTTAATGTCTTATCGCGTAAATGGTAAATTAAGTTATTTCTTACCGAGATACATATCAATTTAGGTGCAGAATTTCTTCTATCTTCATCTGGGTTTTATGCAACATCTTTCCTTTATGACGATTGTACGTTTCGATCACTCTCGAACGTATTTCTATCCATTCGTACAAACGGTCAAATATAGTACATGCAATATTCGGCGAACAAAATTTAATAGCAAAATCTAAAGCTGTTGTAACTTTCTCAAACCATCGAGCTTTAATGCACAATAACAGCCAATTAAACCTGCGAAATAAATTCGCTTAACATTACGCAATTGTGAATCAATATGAATATAAATACACATATTTACCGTATTTGTCCACTGTCTTTATCGAAACTGTAAAAATCTGAAATTAATTTCAATTTTTCCTCGGTCAGACCCGAAGTATGAAAAGTATATAGATTGCTTAAAAATAATATTTTCTGAACGTCACAAAGGTTCCTTCGTTCCACTATGATAGGAAAACTAGAAGTTGCGTTGAATTGGATCCATTCGTTCGCTAACTCGCGACACTCTCTGTCCCATGCAGTCTTTTCCGTCCAGTTCCAGATCTCAAAAGCAGGTCTAACATCGAACCACGTCCACCATAGAAAATTATTTAACACCTGAAAGCAACATCGAAGTCATTGTTTCTATATAATGCTAAAAATATTTTTTAAAAAATACTGGTGAAACTGTAGTTTATTATTTATATAAAGAAATCGTTATACCTTTTTGTCAGAAAAATATTGACATAAGTAGTTTTTCCAGTCTTCAGTGTTTATACTTTTAAATGCAAATTTTTTAAAATAAGATTGAAGAAATGATTCGAATTCTGAAGATCCTAACCAATTCTCTAGAGTACATAAGAGTACATATCCCGATTCGTAAGGAACACATTTAATAGCTTTATGAGGAAACTTATCCTCGTGTGAGAAATTGGGTAATAAACGTCTTAGCATCCAACGAGTATTCTCAAATTTTCTAACCTGTAATACAATTTTAAAAGATGATACAGTAGAAATGCAAAAATGTGTGTATGTACAATGTCAAATGTGGTTATCTGATAACATTATTACTCCGTTTTTTCTATCTAATTAAAGCTAATACTTCACCATATTGTCCAAATTTTTTGCTCCTTCAATTCTGAGAAATTCCTTCATTTCTTCATAAATCGACATTTTACATAAAATTTGCCTGGCAATAAAAATACAGAAACTTTTATTTAGCCACAAATGATTATAATTCGCACACGTCACTAAATTTCCTGCCCAGTTCAGTGAGATGTTCCAAGCGAGCGAATAACTGATACCAGATTGATCTCCACGAAGTAGAGCCGGCGAAATAAATGCCACGCATGGACATTCTATTTTGAAATGGGCGATACTTGGTGGTAGAACACATACATCGTATCTATCTAGAAATATCATTTTACATGATGTAATAATGAAAAATAATTATAATCGATAAAAGAAGGAAGTATTGGTAATCCACAATGGTAAAAGTCGTTATGTATGTATAAAAAACAACAAATTTAGTTGTTATTTTACCCCATTCATAAGGTCCACACAAACTTTCGGCAATTTTCAGCGTGCTTTCAATTGTGCCTGATTGAAACGTATTGAAACTTTCATCAATAAATTTGTTTTCGGCAAACACATTGCTTCTTTCACTAAGTTGCCTTTTCTTTAGTACACCCACAGCAATAATCACCGCATAAGATGGTACCGGTTTCCTTTGATTAAATTTATACACGGCTAGCCTTCTGTACTTATATATCGATACATCTTGCAAATGTGCGGACATTAGAACTGTATAATTACTGGGTACTGAAATCTAAAACATATGAAATATACTTGCGGCAATAAAAATTAAATAGATATTTTACTTTAATTAAAACACTTTATAAGAAAACATAGATATTTATATTTAAAAACATTTAACTCGTTTTCACTAATACAATCAATTTCTTCACAAATTTATATTACTTTCACCAATAATATATTAATAATAATCGTGTGTTTTCACACAAATGAATAATTTCGGAATGAATACAAATATTATTACTTATATTGTTAGTGTTTACATTCTTACCTCAGCAGAGTATGTAAATTTGACTGACGGTGTATCCTGGCAGGGGAACATGGCTCTAGCATATATTAGCTAGAAAAATAAAAATTGTTACATTATCTATATTAAGACATATCTTTGTTTAATCAGTTTACCTTGTTATAAGACAATAGGAAGGGATGTAAACCATCAGCAGTTTGCTCCGGCATTAGCCAACGTAATGAAGGGGATTCCGGATCTGTTTTATATTCAATTTGAATTTTGCATCTGAAAGTATTGTATTATAAGTATATTCAATTTCCAAATTAATATATTTGATTAGTAATTGTATTTTTTGTAAAATTGTCTTATATTTACTCTCCGTCCTTTTTTCGAGCTATTGGTAAGTTTATATAAAACGCATATCCAATATGATGATCAAATTCAACGTTTTGCTGAACCAGTGTAACAAAACGTAAAGATAAACCCTTAGAAACATTTGTGACTCTTGTTATTTCAAGTTTATAGGTATCTAAAATCTAATTGGTTATATTACGTATTAATAACAAATTAAATAGTTTGCTCGATATAAAACGAAATGTTTACTCACTAATACGTTAATTGTAGGTTTTCTTTTTATAGTCAAAATTGCTGTCCCTTGAAGGACATTATTCTCAAAATCCACATTCAATTTTAAGTCAGTATGGATTACACGCGCAAGTTCTAATAATTCAAAGAATGCAGAAATTAAAGAAAATAAGTAATAAGTATATGAATGTAATGCCTAATAGTACACGACAAAAAATTGTATGGTGTACTTAAAATTATTATAGTAATTGCGTGCAATATTATATGTAAAATGCAAACAATTTACAGACTTGTATGATAAATACAATATATTTTATACATTTAAGAAGATGTGCAGAATGTTGTCAATTAGTTTACACTATATATAGAAGAATAATCTAATTTTGGAAACTATAAAAGAAACTAAAACACTTAAAGATACGTGCAGAACGTACTGTTGTCTTTCCAACATCTTAATTAATTCTGTGAACATTTCTAATTCTGTTTTCTTTAAGAAAAGAATAAATAGATAAATATAAAATGTTATATGTTATACTTATGTGGCCAATTAAATAACTGAAATACCTGGTTTCGCGTGAGAATATATATCTTTATTAGATGTTAAAATATCCATTTTAAGAGAGTCACGTTATTTTCAAATGACTTGTAATAATGAATCTGTATAACTAAACTGGTCGCACTCACACAAGGGCACAGAATCACTTCTAACTCCTACCTTTACCCATTTGTCTTTGTTTGGAAACATCGTTTATTTATTACAATACCGAACGGCCAAAATAACTGTGAATACCTCGTAAGTAATTAGATATATTTGAAAAATTGAACTCCCTCTCTGCATGGGCAGTTTATTTAGTTCTATTACATCTCTCTTATTGTCGGTTTCTTTTTACTTCTTTGTTTAAAATGCTAATATTAGAACAATATACTGCAGCGTTTATATGTAATGCCCGACATGCTGTAGAATAGTTATAATAATAGTGGAAATGTAAATAAATAGAAATTAAGAGTTTAATACAGCTTTGTTTAAAGTACATCATTTGCGAATTGACCATGTTCTAAGGCCCCTTAATAAGAAAATCATAAAATTGCGAATTGATCAGGATCTATATAGCAACAGATACTTGAGAAAGTATAACATTTTTTGAGATTATGTGATATGTTTATTTGACTTTTTTATTCTCTGTAATTATGAATATAACCATCCACTTGTCATATAATAAATGAGAAGTAGATGAACGTGATAATTGACAACATGCAGGATGCAGGTATATGTAGGAAACAAAAAATTGTATTCAATGTTCATTGCGTATTTCCAGGAAACGATGTTTTTATATTTCAAATGCGATACAAATGTTTTTACAAATATTATGATCTTTTTGTCAAAAACTAATATTTTATTGTCAGTTAATATAAAACGAAATCCATTGCAAAAAAATAAACGTTAAATTTTTATGCTAATATATTTATGTTTCATAAAATAAATTTCATTACTACAATGTTACGTAGTGTTTTGTACATAAAAAAATATATTTTTTATTGTCACAAATTTAAATCATTTCACAAATTTATATTTTTCAACGATCTAACAGGAATTATCGTCATGCGAACCGATTTGTCTTCAGTCCAAAGCTTCTGACTCTATAAATTACAAACGAAATAAGCAACTTTTTCCGGGTTTTATCTTTATAAAGAATAAATTATTTTACAATACAGTTCTTAATGTCTTACCGCGTAAAAAGGAAAATTAAGTTATTTTCTTAACGAGATAAATATCAATTTATGTGCAGAATTTTGTCTAACATTTCCCGGGTTTCCGTCAACATCTTTCCTTTATGCCGATTGTACGTTTTGATCGCTCTTGAACGCATTTCTATCCATTCGTACAAATGTTCAAATATAGGACATGGAATATTCGGCGAACAAAATTCAATAGCAAAGTTCAAAGCTGCTGTAACTTTTTGTAACTATCGTGCTTTAATGCACAATAGCAGCCAATTAAACCTGTGAAATACATTCGCTTTACGTTACGCAATTGTGAATCAGTTTGAATATAGTTATGCATATTTACCGTATTTGTCCATTCTCATTATTGAAAATATAAATAATTATCTAAAATTAATTTCAGTCTTCTCTTGCTCAAACCCGTATGAAAAGAATATAGGTATTGTAATAATGATTTTCTCTGAACGTCACAAAGGCTTCTTCGTTCCAATATGATAGAAGATATACTAGAAGTTTAATTCATTCCATTGGACCCATTTTTTCGCTAACTTGCGACACACTCTATATCCAATGCGGTCATTTTCGGCACAATAGGTATAGAAGAGGTATAACACGGAACCATGCGTAACATCTAAGACTGTCTAACATCTGAAAGCAACGTAGAAGTCATTGTCATTGCTTGTAACTTATTTACATAAATACTTCCATCAGTATTTATATTTTACTTTATTTATATAAAGAAGTGTTATACCTTATCCTTTTTGTCAGAAAAATATCGATACAAATATTTCTTCCAATCGTCAGTGCTTATACTTTTGTATTCAAATTCATTAAAATAAGATAGAAGAAATGATTCGAATAGTGAAGGTCCTAACATATACTCTAGACAATCTAAGAGTGTACATCTCATTTCGTAAGAAACAAAATTAATAGTTTTAGGTTAGGTTAGTTTAATAGCAGGATTGCATGACTATTTATTTAGCGAATTGTAAAAAAACTTGAAAATATGTAGTTATTTAGTAAAAGTTTATGTTTTGTATTGATAATATTTGTCTTGTTAAAAATAATTTTAAAAATTAATAATAAAATTTTGAGTTGCTTAAAATAAGATTTATCTCGAACCCTTTTATATCTCTATCATCAGGATTAAATATTGTACAAATGATTCAGCAAAGCAATATACTTAGAAATCTGTTTCAACATGTATATGTTATAAATATAAACCAGAGAGAGGCAGACATTATTTCCCTGATATCCCATATATTCTAAAAAGTTTGTTTTACAAAAAAAATATTATAATTAAATTTATTTTATTATATGTATAATATGCATGTCCATTTTATTTTTACTTTTCATAGCCCATATACATGTTTATTATATTTTTAGTTTTATATATTACTTGCAAGTAATATATAATATGAGGTTGAACAAATATTATATCGCGAAACAGAAGAGCGTTTTATATCGATTTTTTATAAATTATCAGTCTTAATCAGTTATACATATATATGTGAGAGACACATTAAAATAGGTATTTCATATCAAATATTTTAAAAATGACTTCATTGAGAGATATTTATTTATATATTTGATACTTAAGATTTATAGTATAGCATCAAGAATTCATTTACAGATATACTTATGATTCGATCTCTATGTGAAGAATTAATATTTTATTACCAGTTGATGTACCTAGCTAATATGCAGTTCATTGCAAGGAAAATAAAATTTAGATGTTTATGCTAATATATATTTATATTTTATAAAAAAAATTACATTATTACATTATTACGATAAATTACATGTATATTGTATATAAAAAGCATATTTTTTATTGTCACAAATTTAAATGTTTCAACAATCCAACAGAAAACATCATGCAAACCGATCTATCTTCAATCCAAAGCCTGATTCTGTAAATCACAGACGAAATAAACAACTTTTTAAATTTCCAGGTTTTTCTTTACAAAGAATAAATTATAATATAAAAGGTTAACGGCCAATAACAAAAATAAAAGTTGTTAAATTCAATAAAGATTTATTGTTACAAACAATTAATTAATTAGGAACGTTTCGACAACACAGTGCCTTCGTCAGTCAAAATTAATAAAATATACAAATATCGCAATTATATATTAAATTCTCACTTCCGACTGAAGAATCAATCATGGATTTTATCATTCGACTACAATTTCCAATTAAAGACCTCACAAATGTACAGCGATTCCGATTTTTTCTGTACAGTACTTATTTGATGTTCCTATTATTATTACTCGGATGTGAAAACTTGGAACTCGTGACGAATTTAATATATAATTTGTATATTTGTATATTTTTTTATTTTTAGCTGAAGAAGGCACTGTGTTGTCGAAACATTCCTAATTAATTAATTGTTTGTAATAATAAATCTTTATTAAATTTAACAACTTTCATGCTCGTTATTGGCCGTTAACCTTTCATATTACTGTTGATACATACGAGCTTGATATAATTTAATTTTAAGAATAAATTATTTTAAAATACAGTTCTTAATATCTTATCGCGTAAAAAGGTAAATTAAGTTATTTCTTACCGAGATACATATCAATTTAGGTGCAGAATTTCATCTATCTTCATCTGGGTTTTATGCAACATCTTTCCTTTATGACGATTGTACGTTTCGATCACTCTCGAACGTATTTCTATCCATTCGTACAAACGTTCAAATATAGTACATGCAATATTCGGCGAACAAAATTTAATAGCAAAATCCAAAGCTGTTGTAACTTTCTCAAACCATCGAGCTTTAATGCACAATAACAGCCAATTAAACCTGCGAAATACATTCGCTTAACGTTACGCAATTGTGAATCAATATGAATATAAATACACATATTTACCGTATTTGTCCACTGTCATTATCGAAAATGTAAAAATCTGAAATTAATTTCAATTTTTCCTCGGTCAGACCCGAAGTATGAAAAGTATATAGAATGCTTAATAATAATATTTTCTGAACGTCACAAAGGTTCCTTCGTTCCACTATGATAGGAAAACTAGAAGTTGCGTTGAATTGGATCCATTCGTTCGCTAACTCGCGACACTCTCTGTCCCATGCAGTCTTTTCCGTCCAGTTCTCGATTTCAAAAGCAGGTCTAACATTGAACCACGTCCACCATATAAAATTATTTAACACCTGAAAGCAACATCAAAGTCATTGTTTCTATATAATGCTAAAAATATTTTTTTGAAAAATACTGGTAAAACTGTAGTTTATTACTTATATAAAAAAAGTGTTATATACCTCTTTTTTGTTAGAAAAATATTCACATAAGTAGTTTTTCCAATCTTCAGTGTTTATACTTTTGAATGCAAATTTATTAAAATAAGATTGAAGAAATGATTCGAATTCTGAAGATCCTAACTCATCCTCTAGATGATATAAAAGTACATATCCCGTTTCGTAAGGAACACATTTAATAGCTTTATGAGGAAACTTATCTTCGTGTGAGAAATTGGGTAATAAACGTCTTAGCATCCAACGAGTATTCTCAAATTTTCTAACCTGTAATACAATTTTAAAAGATGATACAGTAGGAATGCAAAAATGTGTGTATGTACAATGTCAAATGTGGTTATCTGATAACATTATTACTCCGTTTTTTCTATCTAATTAAAGCTAATACTTCACCATATTGTCCAAATTTTTTGCTCCTTCAATTCTGAGAAATTCCTTCATTTCTTCATAAATCGACATTTTACATAAAATTTGCCTGGCAATAAAAATACAGAAACTTTTATTTAGCCACAAATGATTATAATTCGCACACGTCACTAAATTTCCTGCCCAGTTCAGTGAGATGTTCCAAGCGAGCGAATAACTGATACCAGATTGATCTCCACGAAGTAGAGCCGGCGAAATAAATGCCACGCATGGACATTCTATTTTGAAATGGGCGATACTTGGTGGTAGAACACATACATCGTATCTATCTAGAAATATCATTTTACATGTAATAATGAAAAATAATTATAATCGATAAAAGAAGGAAGTATTGGTAATCCACAATGGTAAAAGTCGTTATGTATGTATAAAAAACAACAAATTTAGTTGTTATTTTACCCCATTCATAAGGTCCACACAAACTTTCGGCAATTTTCAGCGTGCTTTCAATTGTGCCTGATTTAAACGTATTGAAACTTTCATCAATAAATTCATTTTCGGCAAACACATTGCTTCTTTCACTAAGTTGCCTTTTCTTTAGTACACCCACAGCAATAATCACCGCATAAGATGGTACCGGTTTCTTTTGATTGAATTTATACACGGCTGGCCCTCCGTTCTTATATATCGATACATCTTGCAAATGTGCGGACATTAGAACTGTATAATTACTGGGTACTGTAATCTAAAACATATAAAATATACTTGCGGCAATAAAAATTAAATAGATATTTTACTTTAATTAAAACACTTTATAAGAAAACATAGATATTTATATTTAAAAACATTTAACTCGTTTTTACTAATACAATCAATTTCTTCACAAATTTATATTACTTTCACCAATAATATATTAATAATAATCGTGTGTTTTCACACAAATGAATAATTTCGGAATAAATACAAATATTACTTATTGTTAGTGTTTACATTCTTACCTCAGCAGAGTATGTAAATTTGACTGACGGTGTATCCTGGCAGGGGAACATGGCTCTAGCATATATTAGCTAGAAAAATAAAAATTGTTACATTATCTATATTAAGACATATCTTTGTTTAATCAGTTTACCTTGTTATAAGACAATACGAAGGGATGTAAACCATCAGCAGTTTGCTCCGGCATTAGCCAACGTAATGAAGGGGATTCCGGATCTGTTTTATATTCAATTTTAATTTTGAATCTGAAAGTATTGTATTATAAGTATATTCAATTTCCAAATTAATATATTTGATTAGTAATTGTATTTTTTGTAAAATTGTCTTATATTTACTCTCCGTCCTCTTTTCGAGCTAGTGGTAAGTATATATAAAACGCATATCCAATATGATGATCAAATTCAACGTTTTGCTGAACCAGTGTAACAAAACGTAAAGATAAACCCTTAGAAACATTTGTGACTCTTGTTATTTCAAGTTTATAGGTATCTAAAATCTAATTGGTTATATTACGTATTAATAACAAATTAAATAGTTTGCTCGATATAAAACGAAATGTTTACTCACTAATACGTTAATTGTAGGTTTTCTTTTTATAGTCAAAATTGCTGTCCCTTGAAGGACATTATTCTCAAAATCCACATTCAATTTTAAGTCAGTATGGATTACACGCGCAAGTTCTAATAATTCAAAGAATGCAGAAATTAAAGAAAATAAGTAATAAGTATATGAATGTAATGCCTAATAGTACACGACAAAAAATTGTATGGTGTACTTAAAATTATTATAGTAATTGCGTGCAATATTATATGTAAAATGCAAACAATTTACAGACTTGTATGATAAATACAATATATTTTATACATTTAAGAAGATGTGCAGAATGTTGTCAATTAGTTTACACTATATATAGAAGAATAATCTAATTTTGGAAACTATAAAAGAAACTAAACACTTAAAGATACGTGCAGAACGTACTGTTGTCTTTCCAACATCTTAATTAATTCTGTGAACATTTCTAATTCTATTTTCTTTAAGAAAAGAATAAATAGATAAATATAAAATGTTATATGTTATACTTATGTGGCCAATTAAATAACTGAAATACCTGGTTTCGCGTGAGAATATATATCTTTATTAGATGTTAAAATATCCATTTTAAGAGAGTCACGTTATTTTCAAATGACTTGTAATAATGAATCTATATAACTAAACTGGTCGCACTCACACAAGGGCACAGAATCACTTCTAACTCCTACCTTTACCCATTTGTCTTTGTTTGGCAACATCGCGTATTTATTACCATACCAAATAGTCAAAATACCTGTGAATACCTCATAAGTGATTGGATACCTGCTGTGAAAAATCGAACTCACTGTGTGCACAGCAGTTTAGTTTTCATTAGTTTTCTTTAGGGTCGATTTTTTTTACTTCTTTGTTTGAAATTGTAATTAGAGCAGTATACGTAATAGCGTTTAGATGAGATATGCAGCACATGCTGTTTAGATATTATAATAGCGGAAATAAAAACGAAAGAAAATTAAGAATTTAATACAGCTCTGTTTATAAAATATACACTTGAGAATTGATGATGTTCCATGGTCTCGATAAGAAATTCACGGAAATAACCAATTAATCTCACTATCCATATATATAGCAACGAATACTTAAGAAAGTAACATCTTTTGAGATTGTACATGATAAGCTTATATATGATTAATTTCTATAATTTTCTATAATTGTGAACATAAATTATTCACTTATACTAATGATATAATAGATGAGAAGTAGATGATGAATATGATAATTGACGAGATGTAGGTATGTATAAGGAGACAAAATAATTGCATTGAATGTTCGTCGCGTATACATATTTCAACAAAACAGTGTTTTTGTATTTCAAATGCGATATAAATGTTTTTAATCAATAATAGATGAACCGTGCAAAATATATATTTGCTCAAAATTCTAGTGTTTTATTAAATTATTAAAATGATTAAAATACATTCGGTGAACTGGGACCGTATATGCAATCAAAATCATAAGAAATTAAATAAACATATTGTTTTTTAATTTTTTGTTTCTCATAGAAAGAGGAAATCATTTCGGGCACCGACGAGATTGTTAAAATCATTAACCCTGAACAAATTATCATGACATATTACTCAAGTAGCAAAGATGACGTCTAAAGACATCTTATTGACGTCATAGCCCAGACCTGCATAGCTGACAGCACCATGTCTAAAATTGGGACATAAGTTTTGGACAAGTGTGCTGTATGGGAGACGTCATTTATAAGACATTATTATTAAGACATTAGCTCGGAGATATAAGAATATCAAAATGAAGAATATCGATATTATCGACTATAGATATACATTTTTCGATTATTAACAAATGTATCTGAATAATTAGTTTTTAACATTAGTTTTAACAGTAATTAAATTCATGATTTATTATAATGTAAAAATGCTTCATAAATAAAATGCACATTATAACGCAATAATATCATCGTCTATTGCCAAAACTACTTTTTCCTTTTTACGTATCTATTATACGTGTTTATAAAACAACCTGAGATAATAATATATTATATAAGATTAGTATTATACCTATTATATCTAATAAATTTCAATAGTTATACGCGAACGCGCGAATCTATATAAAATTGTCGGGTCGATTGTCGGTCTTTTTATGATAGTATCTCGAATTGTTTCGGTATTTCGGGACAGAATCGAATTCGAAGATTGTGTATGTAACATGTTACCCGTTGAAAATATTCCTGGACACGACTATTATACGGTAAAAGTAGTAAGTAGTTCAATGTCCACGTTTTGTGCACATAGAGGTCCCAGTGGACGGGTTCCATTATACTTCCATTAAAACGCGGGTAATGTGGGCATGCTCCGCATGCTTACTTTCGGATTTCTCTGTGGTAGATCCCTCTATTTTTTAATTTTAATTTTAAATTTTGATAATTATTATCGTTACTCTATCATTTATTTAAAAAATTAATAAATTCGTTCTGTGTGAATGTTTAATATTTACATCGTAAAATTCGAAAATTGTATTGAGGTTATATTCAAGTCGTGTGTCCATCAAATAAAATTAATTTCTATAACAATATACCTTTTTAAATAATTGGCTCCATTAATTAAATTAAATAAAAGACTATAAACACATACATTAAATTAATCCATAAATGCATTATAGTGAAAACTTATAAATTTTTATATTTGTTACATAGCATTCGTCAGCTGTTATTTAGTCAAAAGAATTGTATTAATGAGAGAAAGATAACATATAAGAAATTGTAGTAAAACAATGAAATTTTTCACTGATTCTGTAGCACGTTGTGCTGCACGAATTGGTACATTAAATGGATTTGAAAGATTACCAAATGTTTCTTTCGAAACACCTTTACTTCTTATTTACACAAAGGTATGAGATGAATAATTCTTCCTCTCTTATAATAATAATTATTTTTTTACATCAATATAATTTTTAGGGCGGCAGTGTACCACATTTAACAAAGGACATTTTTAAAAATGTAACAATGGAGGAACAACTGTTATCTGTCTCGCTTTCCTCAACGATATTAATGAAAGATGTTATTAAAGAGTTGGACACTTCTTTTGCCGATTTTGTTAGTATGAAGGTAGCAGAAACAAAATTATGGGACTATCAATATGCATTAAAATTTCAAAATTGTCAATTATCAAAGGACTTTGTTGCAGGAATATATAAATTTTTTATCAATACACGATCCTGCGTATACCACCAACTCTGGCTTTCAGCAATTAGATTCCATTTCTGTCTGGTCCAGAACAGGAAGAACTGTTGTTTCGGCTAGTAAATATATGGAACTTGTGCAAGCTTACAAACCAGATCTATACGTTGCTTTATGCGACGGAGATACAAATGTTAATAGCAGTGCGAAAAGAGTGTCGAAGGCGGTGCGTCGAAGTAAAACTTTACTAGAACAATGTTTAGATATCCATTTGCGCTCGGATGCTTTGAAGTCGAAGGGAATACTAGGACCAGTGGAAGGTGGTTATAATTTACAGGCTAGGGAAGAGTCCATAGATTATCTAAAAGATAAGCCTTTGGCAGGATTTGTAATAGATGGACTACATAACAATGGACCAAGTGTACAGAACATTTCATCAGAACAAATTAAACAAGTAGTACGACATACCATCGTAAGTACCAGTTTCAAATTTAAAAATTTATACAACTTACACGACTGAAAGTACTTCAATATGCTGTAAACATTTTACAGAATTTATTGCCCACCGATAAAATAAGAGTGTCAATGGGTTGTTGGAACCCAGCTACTGTATTGGATCTCATCGAATTAGGAGTAGATGTATTTGATTCGTCCTATCCGTACGTTATTACCGAACAGTCACAAGCTTTGACTTTCATGTGTGAGCATGACACTGCTGAGAATAATCAATATGCAATGTCAATAGCTGAAAAGAGGTAAGGTGAAAAACAAAACGTTCGTATTTCAAATAAATGTATAATGTAAAAATATATAAATGTATAAACATAATGCTGTTTCGCGTATTTTATTTTTCTAGGTATGCAGACGACTTTTCTCCTATTTGTAAAACATGCAAATGTCTTGCGTGTCAAAATCATTCGAGAGCGTATATCCATCATTTGCATCATACCAAGGAAATGCTTGGTTTAGTACTTTTAATGATGTACGTATTTATATATTGAATTAATCAATCTCGCACATATATATTAACAATTAGTTGTGGTTTCAGACACAATATCCATCATTATCTTCAGTTCTTCAGTGTCATTCGTGATAGTATAAAAAATGGTACATTCAATCAATTTCAGGCGAAATTTCGTCTAAAATATGCAACTACTAACTCTGAATCCACCACTGTATGAACATTATTTAATAAATTATTTGTTATATGTACAATGTATTTCATTTGGAATAAATTTATTTATTCGGGTTATCCGGGCAGGAAATTTGGATCGAGATAATTGTAGGAAGAATCATTAAAATTTTGTGGAAGATAATCTATGTCATAACTTCTAGTACATAGTAGTGGTTTTATGGGAATTAACCTATGGGATGGATCGTGTGAGGGATTTTCTGCTTCCAATTGTGCTAGTGCGCAATTACCACATAAATCAATTCCACCAAGACATTCTGCACAATGCCATCTGGTACCCTTTAAAGGTTCCTCACCACACACTGTACACTGTAGAAAAAAAATATCATTGATGAGCGATAGTTCTCTCTATGTACGATAGCTGTATAAAAAGAATAGTACTTTGTATCCAATATGTTTGTATGCAGGAGAGTCCTGTTCCTTTTCAGTCTTTACTTGGCGCAATAAATGTATCTGCCTTAACTCGGCATTATCATCATTTCCTCCGTTTAGTGTATCATCCTCCTGGAAAGAATAATAATATTAACAACTTTTCAATATCTCACTTTATATAAAACAATAATTTACAGTGCTTACAGATTCCTCTGCTACAGGCTGTTCCCTAATCTCATCTGACGAATTAAAGGAAATATCTTGATGTGGAAAGAACGTCGAGCGTTTAAATAAGAAGTGATTGTTACGCTGTTTATGAGTTAAACTTCTCTTGACATCCAGCTTTAACTTAGGTCCTCTGCCTGGTATGGGTAAACCTGCTCTTAAGAGCTTAATAAAGTACTTCTGAACTCTACTGGATACTTGCTTAGGCGTACGATTTCCTACAAAAATAAGCCAGTTATAAACATCTCACTTGCAAAGCAATATATGTTATTAGCATACCTAATGCATTCGCTATCTTGGTCCAACGTCTCATTTCTATTTCTTCTGGTGGATACACAATTAAAAGTTCTTCGAGTCGCCTTTGCTCCTCCACTGTCCACAATTGATTGAAAGTCTCGGGCTTACTCTCATCGAAGGCACGACCTCTGACCAAAATCTGTGAAAAGAGACAATTAAATACAGGGGTTTCTCTTCAAATATACGTAACGTCGATACATACCTTCCCATTTTCCTGTTCGGTTTTTGTTTGCATTTGAGGCAACACGTGTCCATGTCGAGTTTGCGGCCTCATCCGTACGTCCGGCACTGAAACGTTGTATCGCGACCAGTCGATGTAGGGAATCTCAGCGATCTTCTGCGGACCAGGTAGCTCTGGAAGATCACCGTTTTGCAGCTGTGCCACGAATGATATCGGATCCTTCAGCGCCTCGGCACGCACCGACATAAGCTTGTCCAGATCTTCTATGGCTTGAACTCTCTGAGCCTCAAGAATAACTATCGTTTTCAGGAAGGCACTGTAATCCTTGTTGCCCTTCAGTGCCAGGTGATCGGATTCGAAGTAGAATTCGTTCTCCTCCTCGTTCGGCAAACTCCTTTTTGCATCATTCATTCTCGATTCATTCGAATCTACAATAAACGGAGATACATACGCTTGTACGAATCTACAGATCTCTTTAGCGTATTCGAACACAACGTTGCACGTGTCGATATGATGATCTAACCTCACCTAACTAAACTGACAGTACATATACATACAGACAGTACTGAGGGTTGAAGTGAAGGCGCTAACGCTCCTAACCTAAAAGGAGCAGAACAAAAAAAACTGACAGTATTGACAAGACCGTGGTACTGACACTAGTATCACTACATCCGACTCATCCGAGATCGTGACGCGTGACGCTCATGGCTTATGGCTGAGGCTGACACACATTTCTTGGATAAGCCAATGAGAAGTGCTTTTGATTTTGTCCCAACTTAGACATCAGCCTATCAGAAATTATTGTTCAATAATTAAAATACAAATTTAAATACAGCAAGAATTATCTTTTATTTTGTAATAACATTGCAAAAATCAAAAGTGCGTTTTCACATTAATATTGTGTGTTTCAGTTAATTATTAATTAAATTAATATATTTGTGTTATTATAATAAATTAACTTATTAAGTTAAAATCTTACGGATAACTTATTTGTTCGCCTTAATTTCTGGTTTAATTTGTGATATTTAATTTGTGTCGATATTGAGTAAAGTAGATAATGCAAAGAGAAC
The DNA here is from genome assembly GCF_030848805.1 of Temnothorax longispinosus. Lineage (NCBI taxonomy): Eukaryota > Metazoa > Arthropoda > Insecta > Hymenoptera > Formicidae > Temnothorax > Temnothorax longispinosus. The sequence goes on from NC_092364.1 coordinate 17,165,764, forward strand.
TAATTGTTAAAATAATTTTAGTCAGGAATAAAGTATGTCAGGACTAAATTATCGCTATCAAATATATGCGACACAATTAAGTGACTCGTCTCGCCAATCAAAATATTAATATCTTTCGTATGAAGATTCAGTTTGATTAGATTTTAATCAAATTATCTCAAATCAAGTATATTTCTACCGGAATTGAATTCGTTAAGACAGAAAAAATAACATTTGTAGAACGTAATTCCGTCACGTTGACAAGATTGTGTAACACATAAAATAAAAATGTTATAAAGATAAGATTATAACTCTATGTACATTATATAGCTGATGTAGCAAGAGTGTTAACGGACAAAACGATTATTCACTTAAAATATAATGGTAGCTTCAAGTAATAATGATATGAAGTAATCTCCGTATATTACCCCCATCATTCTTTCTGTATAATTCCGCTTTGCTCAGTGGTTACCACAATTTTCATCCAAAGTATTAAAATTTATAAAAATATAGTTTTTAAAAAATCAATAATTAAATCCCCAATTTTACTAACACGTTGTGAGTACATTTCCTTTTAAGTTTATATCGTCAAAAATGTATACACTTATATAGTAACAGCGTATTTATATTTGCTTTCAATACGAAACGGCTTGACACAATTAAATTCTCAATTAAAAATCAATCCGATTAATATGTTTAAAGTATGAAAGTCCTTTGTTCAGGGTATGTGACATACTTTGCTTGTCATTTTTGCTTCAGTCGACAAAAAGATATTTCGAAGTCATTTCGAAATATGCTATTATGCAAAATTGTGTGAAACATTATCTATATTTGGCATTACGTTGAACATCTAAGTAAGTCGGCAATCTTTTTGGAAAGATAAAGAATTAGCTCATTCTTCCCAAGGAATAATCAACCTTTAAAGCAACAGATATGTTGTTCTATTAGCTATTTCTTTTTTCACAAATAAAAAAAAATATTTACTCTTATTCGGAATTTTTTATTGTTATATCATATATAAAATTACTGCATATTTATACTTCATTTATCGACATAGTTTCAAGTAAAACATATAGTCATCGCAGATCTATGTGACCTTAATGACAATCGCTACCAAGTCCAATCACCAAAAATGGCAACTATCGTGTCGTGGAGCGATACAATTATAAATATTCCATCCTGGAATACCAAAAAGACGAAATTAAATTGCTCTTATCTATTTGTCACTCGGTTGCAATGCTATCGGTTGTACACTGATAGAACCTTGCTGACGACTTAGACGAGATTAGATGTTTTCCAATTTACCCGAGCGGAACAAGCTCGTAAAATTCGGGCAAACAAACCGTTTAACAACATAGTTCGGTTTATTCACGTGAGCGATAATTGCCAATTGTGCTGATAATTGTCAGACGGCAAATCTCACAATTCGGCGTTTAACGTTGTACAATGCTGATTTCTCGAGATTCGTTTATTCGCTCATCCTCTAACCCGCGGTGACCGACAATCAAGAAAGATAGCGAGCCGTCTGCGACGAGGATGAGTGTCTCTCCTTATCAGCGTCAGTGCTCACGAAGAAAAAAAAAGAATTAAACGACAAGCTGATCCATTAACAGTGTCGATTTGAGGCTCTGGCAGTGATAAAACCCTTCCAATAGCTTCAGTCGCGTGGTCGAGCCCGCTACCATCGTGCGCGGAGCGCCGACGACGAACTCGCGGTTGCCGTCCAGAGGAGAGAAGATAAAAACCGCCACCGCGCGCCGCCTCCGCCCTCCGCCACTACCGTCAAACGGAGAGCCCGCCAGTCCATGCGATGTGTCATTGAATTTTGAATCACTGTTGACAGTGTCGGTAGAACGGTGAAACGTGCTCCACGCTCTCGTTCCTCGTCTCGTTCGCGACATACGGAAAAAAAATGGCACACGAGGAGCAAACGGTCGGAAAAGTCGAGCTGAAGAGAGAGCTGGGGCTCTTCAGCGCGGTCAGCATCATTCTGGCGGTGATGATAGGTAAGGCACGATTATTGACTAATTTCTACATATGCAAATTAACTTCAATCTTGATTTAACTTACCTTTTATTTTTGTTTACCTTTTGTCTAATTCTTAGAACTAGAAAAAGATAAAAAGTAAGTTAAACCAAGATTAAAGTTAATCTGCATTGGTCGAAATGGACATAAGAATCTACCCTTTCGCGAATATGCGAATCGTGAATGCAATCGTCGTCTACAAGCACGATTAGAACTTAATCAGTATTTATCTCGCGTCTGACATTTAATAATATGTAAATTAAACATCGTGTACTGTACACGTGCACACGTTTTTGTTCCCGCGTGCTCGTATCATGTTCTCGTGCCAGTACGATATTCCGCGAGTTAATGATCGAGATTGTGGAACTGCAACACAGATTGCAACGCGTCTAAATGATAAAAGTGGAAATCCATGACACATTTTATTTTTATTTGCGGATTCCCGATCTCTGACACTCCCGTTTGCGATCATGCTTCGAGCGATAAACCGTAATGCGACACAAAGAAGACGATCTCGTTCAAATCCGCTACTGCATCGTGCTAAAAAAAGATTCGGCACAATGCAGCGCTCTTTGTTGCAAGTCACGAAAATTATTTTCATTCGGCATTGTTCGGCGATACAATGAATAATTAATCGTTGAACTAAACTGCATAGTATATTAAGTAGTATATTAATATGTAACCACATTCGTTCGAACGTAAGTAAAAAAAAATTACGTAAAAGATATAAATTCGATTTTCCACTGAACTGAAAAACATCTGTGTCAAGAGCAAATTAAAAAGTATCGAAAGTAATTACGTGATAAAAATAATTCCAATATACGTCATGAAATTATTCATTCTTCAGATGTTCGTCAGCGTGATAAAATTACATAATAAGAATGTGTTCCAAAAATTTCGAATATTATTCTATTTCTGTTCTGTCCCCTCTTTTTTCAACCTGATTGAAAATTGTAACATTATATCCAAATTAATGCATTCTATAAAAGAAATTAGAGAAGACTATTTACTCTGACTGAAAAAAATGTCATAAACATATTTAAAATACTAAATAGTAATGTAGAATAGTAACCACGCGATAAAATAGAACCTAAAACGCGATAATGGTTTCCTGATTTTGGAAATTAAAGAAGAACTCGATTTCGCAGAGAATAAATATGTTCATCAATTCGTTTTAATTCTTTTCGTAAGCTCCGAATTTAAATCAACGCTTCATTAGAAGCAAAGAAAGTCACTGCCCGACTTCTTCTCATGCCAATAAAATAGCCTTCTGTTATTGCGCTTTTATTTTGACCACCACTCATAAAGCGGCGAGATGTATGTATATCTGTACATCATGAAAATTACATATGCTTGCAGAAAGTTTTCTAATTTTGATAATTAAGGGAAAACTCAATTTCGCGGAAAATATTCGTCAATTAGTTTTAATTTTACGTTTCGTGATCGTTAATTTTGAATTTAAAGCAACGCATTTTTAGACACAAAGAAAGTCATTGCCCGGCTTTTTCTCGTGCCAATAATATATATTCTTGTTATTGCGTTTTTGTTTTGACCATCACTCGTCATAAAGTAGCGAGATGTATGTGTATCACGAAAGTTACATATGCTTTTAGATAACGTATAATCGCAAAAGCATTTATCAATATTTCATTAGAACGATCGTACACAATAAGTAACAATCATAAATTATGACATTCTCAGAACTGTGATGGTATAGCCTTTAGTGCAAGACAACAATTTAAAAGCAGTTAACAGTAATTACATAATTGTATAGACCCAAATAAGATACCGCTTTATACATTAAAGCTCTTGTATTTTAACAGTTGATTGACAGTGTCCGGAATGCTTTCTCACGCGGTCTTAGATACCGGGTGTTACAAAAATAAAAATATAAGATTAATAATGTTCTTTTAAGTCAATAAAAAAGTTATATCACGAAATAAAGAATTTTATATGTGCGTACAAGTCAACAGTTGCATAGATAAAATAAAAATATAAGATTAATAATGTTCTTTTAAGTCAATAAAAAAGTTATATCACGAAATAAAGAATTTTATATGTGCGTACAAGTCAACAGTTGCATAGATAAAATATTGAGCGATTAGATTTTAAATTCGAGCTAAATATTTCTAAACTACTAGAACGTTTATTTTCGTGATATAATCACTCGAAAGTTTAGTAAAAAGTTTCAAATTCTTCGAGTGTTATCTCTCGACAGACAGATCTTATCCTTTATCTGCTTTAGAATCTCCAAAGAATTCACAGTTCAAGAGAGTATTAATTACTGTGATATTGTATCTTATACGATCAAATTATATTACCCGATATAAACCAACGCAGTAACGCAATGAAATAACATCATGTTTGTCGAACATTTCATCCCGATTATTTCGATTTTAAGATCCCAATAAAAATTCTTAACAATTTATCAATAGGTAATAAAAGAACTTAACATCACGCAACCTGCACATGTTAAAATCCTAATAATAAAAATTTATAATTTATCCATATGTAATAAAGGAAAACTTAACATCACACAGCCTTCTCGTGTTAAAATCCTAATAATAACAATTTTTTATAATTCATTAATACGTAATAAAGGAAAACTACGTCACGCAGCCTACAAATGATCTAAATGCTCTCTCAATGATCAACAGAATAATAGTCCGTCAACCAATATTTTGTCTATCAATATAATAATTATATACGAAATAAAAACGTCGGAAAGGTTAATCGAGATTAAGCGGTCATCCACGTCATGAGGCATTAGCCAGCTACTGTCGTGACTCTACTGACTCCACCGAATACTACTGAATTACTTTATTAACTGCAATCTTGTTACCTCTACTGTCCAGGTTCTGGCATTTTCGTGTCACCAACCAGCGCTTTTGAGCGATCAGGATCTGTGGGATTTTGCTTGGTCGTTTGGATCAGCTGCGGCGTGCTGTCCCTGCTGGGTGCGTTGGCCTTCGCCGAGTTGAGTACCGTGGTACCACGTTCCGGTGCCGAATATGCGTACTTCATTGAAGCCTTCGGGCCATTACACCATTATGCCGGTCAAATACCGGCGTTCACCTGTTCCTGGATCTACGTGATGCTGCTACGGCCAGCGGAAGTGGCAGTAATCATATTGACTTTCGCGGAGTACAGCGTGCAACCGTTTTCCGGATACCTTTGCAATCTACCCAGCGATTCCATGATGACACTGAAGAAGCTCATAGCGATCGTAGCATTGGGTTTGATAACGTACATCAATCTCGTCAGCGTCAAGCTCTACGTAAAAGTACAGAACGTGTTCACCGTGTGCAAAGTGGTCGCCTGTATGGTGGTGATCGGCGGTGGGATATGGTGGCTAGGCTCAGGTCACGTGGAACTCCTTAATAATCCTTTTCGTGGCACCACCACGTCAGCCGGCAATATTGCCCTGGCCTTCTACAGCGGTCTCTGGGCATACGACGGATGGACCTCGGCCGCGATCGTTACCGAAGAGATCCAGAAACCTGAAGTCAATATCTTACGGAGCACCCTCATCGCGGTACCCACCATCACCGTTCTATATGTATCCATGAACCTGATGTACATGGCAGCGCTGACGATGTCGGAGATGAAGAGCGCACCGGCGGTGGCGGTTCTTTGGGCGGACCGAGTCCTGCCGTCTTGGATGGGCTTCACGATACCGCTCGGTGTAGCGTTGTCGACCTTCGGATGCGCCCTTAGCGTTCAATTCAGCGTGTCCAGACTGTGCTTCGTCGCTGGCAGGGAGGGCCATGTACCACGAGTCTTCAGTTATGTGCACATGGAGAAGATGACACCGGCCGCGGCGGTAGTTTTTCAGGGCATACTCTCGCTAGCGTGCCTCCTGCTAGGCGACATAATCGCCCTGATCGAGTTCGCCAGTTTCCTCATGTGGGTGTTCTACGGACTAGCGATGATATCGCTGATAATTATGCGACGGACCAAACCGGACGCTCCTAGACCATACACCGTACCTATCGTGATACCTTGGATGGTGTTAATCATTTCCATCTTCCTCTCGGTGCTCCCGATAGTTTACGAACCATCGTTAAAATATCTTTTCGCACTTGCATTTATCTTGTGCGGTATTGTCGTTTACCATGTATTTGTGTACAAGAAGATAAGGAATACTTTATCAGGTGAGTGTAACCAAGTGAAAAAATATATAGAAGTCTCTTATATAAAAGATTTATTTATCATTGACACTATAAAATATAATTTGCTTTACTTATAACAAAATAAAATTTATGTTTTTGCCTCTTTTCAGCTAAACTGACATACTTCATGCAAGCGTTATGTCTAATTGTCGCTCCAGATGAAAAGGAAAACTGACCGAAAATTTTGAGTTTATTGTTATGTGTATATATATGTATAATACTACGTTTACGCGAGCGTTACCTCTGTATAGTAACTTATGATAATTCCTTCGCGAAAACGGGATTTTGTATAGTAACTTACAATAATTTACTCCGCATAAATGTGAATTATCGTAAGTTACTGCAGAAGTAACGCTCGCGTAAACGTAGTATGTGTGTGTGTGTGTGTGTGTGTATGTGGCTATGCACACACATAATTACTCATTTTTATTATTGAAATAACTTGAAAATTTAATTCTTGTATTAAGCATAAAAGAATTGCCTTAATCATATAAAGAAATTGTCGAAATTGAAGAATTTCTGTATATAGATTTATATATATATATATTATTTTATATTTTAAGAGTGTGTGTGCATATGGGCGTGTAGTATGTGATTAGTATTGTACATACATAGAAAATATCGAGATGTACGAGAGTAACACAACACGCAAACAGTTAGAAAAAATAATAGTTTGTATATTGCAATAATGCAATATTACAATATTTTACTATTAAATTACTTTTTTGATATTTTAGATATAATAAATATTAAGACGAAAAAATAACGCATATTGCAATACACTTTATTTTATTTACAATGTCAGATATTTATTATATCTAACAATATTTTGCTATATTTAAAATAGTATTTCATAAACATTAAATTTTAATTAATATCTTACTTACGCTTTTTTATAACATTTTTTCAACAGTTTATAATATACAGTAAAATTATTAAAACTTTTATACAGTTGACGATAATTTTATATGAATAGAATAAGATAAATGTATAGATATAAAATTTACAGAATGCATGATTTCATCAAATATATCCAAGATATTACTCATACAAATGTTACTGAATTCATTTTTTGTGCAATCGGGTGAACAAAGTTTTAGTTCGCCATAATGAAAAAAATGCAGAAAATTATTATGATCTGATGTTCAGCCCGCTAAACATTTCATTCAGTCGTATAAATATGACAAAAAATTAAATTGACAATACATATGAGATTCATACATCTTTTCCTCGGAAATGGAGGCGAATACACTCATTTGATCAGTATCTTATATCTTCAACATAAAAGCAATTTTTAATAGATAAGTTGTAAATATAAATTTATATACATATATATGTATTTAAAGATGTAAGACATATCCATATAAACAATTATTTGTAATTTATTTGAATAAGTAATATCAATCATTGTATCAAATATATAGTCAAATGCAAAAATTTGTGAATAAAATTTTATATATAGCTTACTGTAATATTGATAAAATTCTGCTGTTGTAATTAATAATATGTAAAAAATATCATCCCTAAAAATATATCCCATTTGTAAAATAAGTTCTTACATATAAAAAATATTTTCTATATTATCTAGAATTTTTTTATAACAGTATTGATTTAAAATTTGTACAGATTAACTCTATCAGATCTTATCCAATATTATCTCTTATAAAATATTATGATCCAGTCTATATATAAAATTACTATTGAGTTGCACCACATTTTGAACAGGTTTGTCTTTCACTGAAACAGGTCAAAATATGATATTTTATAAAAGTAAAGGCTCACAGGATTAAAAATCAATTAACAACGAAAGAGCATCGAGCTGTAACTAGGTGTTAATGTTAATGTATTCACATATAATTTAAATTAAAATATGTTGACCAAAACGTTTGTTAATTTAAATTATATGTGAATACATTAACATTAACACCTAGTTACGGCTTGATGCTCTTTCGTTGTTAATTGATATATTTTACTTAAAAAAATAGAAATATTTACATTTTAGTGCTTACCTTAATATCTGATGAAGCTTTTTCCGGAATTCATTACATATAGTCTTTTCAGATGAAAGTGCCGCATCGCGTTCTCTTAATTGTTGTCTCAAATTATATATCGTATCTTCCAGTGCTTCAAATATTGCCTGAAAAGATTAAATATTTAAATTGTTAAGCAAATTAACATATAGGAATTGTATTGAGATCTATAAATATGATCTATGACTCTATAAATATGATTATGACTTACTCTAGATTCCTCTGCTGTATCAGATAAAGCGGGAGGCTCATCCAAACAAAAGAATTCTCTTACACATGAGACGCCTATGAGAAGTGGGCTACTCAATATGCCATTAACAAATGTCTGAAGGCCACATATCCTTTCTTCTAAAAAACTTGGAGCAAAATTGTCACCAAGCCATTTCTTTCTCGGTAATGCCAAATGAGTAATAGGAACTTTTTGCCTCTTCAATTGAGCTAGTAATCGAACAAAGTCCGTGTACCTCCGGAACACAAACCAGCAATCACCATTTTTCAATTCAACTCGAAGTTTGTAGACCTGGGTATCAAAAACAGAGAAAAAAATCTGTCTTTAAAATGCTTTGAAATACAACACAAATAAAACAATTTTTTTTTCTTAACTTTGCATTTTAAATAATATTACTGCATACCTTTATCATTATTCATTATGTATTTTTAAAGTTTTATACCATTAAAAGTAATAAAAGCATACATTACTACATGTGCAAAATACTTATATTTATATTAACAAGAAATATATATTAAGAATATTAATAGACTTTAATATGATATAGTAGTAGGACTATAGAATCGTTGATATAAAATTAACTAACTGTAAATCTAGCTCTTTCCTCCATGATTTCATAACCAACAATAGGTATTCTCAAGTCATCGCTGGTAAGGGGTGACTGAAGAATATCCGAATTGGTATTGTTATCATTAGTGTAATTAAATCGCTGTACGGTAAATGAATTTGAATGGCCAGATCCATTGGAGTCGGGGCTATCAAGAACTCTCACGGTGCCTGCCTGAGAACTTCTTGCTTTGCTAATTGCGAGTGTTACCTCACTAATGCATCCCACACCAGCCTCTGAATTGGACATTTTTAACTCGGACAAAACTAAACAAAACCATGCACACTTCAAATAAACAAATCAAAATGATATAAAGCTTAGACAATAGCTACTAGACAAATAAACTCAAGCGATCAACTATATTTTTTATGTAAAACACTATATTTAAGTTACATAAACGCTATACTGAAAGCAACTATACATCAGTTTCAAAATATAAGCAATAAATTGACATCAAGAGCATTTGAAACCAATTTTAGAACAAGTATTCATAACTATACATTACGTAAAATGATGATATATTTAATAAAGAAGTTTTGCACGTTAAAAAGCAATGTATAACAAATCACTTATAACAAAAGCTAAGTCATACGGTGTGTAATCAACTTAACAAATCAAAAAGTTTTGTTGAACATACTAACCTCTTAATTATTTTGACACGTCAAAATGTAATACGGAGCACTCAATTCTGTTTATTGCATCTTAATTATTTTAACACAACCATAAATATCACAATCGTTTATCATGTTATAAATATACCAGTCGCCTAGTCAACAAATCCCTTGACAAGCTTCCCTTATGTTTGTTTGACATATTGAAAGTTTGCAAACAATTCACGAACTTGAGATTCGTGATCGAGAGAATAAGGTCAGTAAAGTTAAAAACCTTCGGAGGAGAGTCTTGGGATTTGTTTCTTTTTTTAACTATGCTGAGACTGTGTGCACCGAAACCGACGTGAGAGAGGGAAACGAGCACAATACAGATCAGATGCTAATATTGCCATGTATCTTCCATCGACCATCCGGGCGTCCGACCGTCGTGTCGTAACTCGTGGTGCCACCTAGAAACTTTACACACGCGAGAGAGAATAATATAAGTGATTCGAATATAAAATTAATTAATGGATACAAAGCAATTATCTTTTAAATTAATATATCAGGGCCCGATTCTCTAACGAGAAACGTACGCGCAAACTCTGCTCTAACAGAAAGGTTGCAAATTGATTGGCTATCGCACAGTTTTTAGCCAATAAGCTTGCAGCTTTTCTGTTAGAGCAGAGTTTACGCATACGTTTGTCGATAGAGAATCGGGTACCTAATTTTATATGTCCAATGTTATTTGATCCAATTCGCTAATGAAAAAACTTAATCAAGATCTCTAAATTTGTCGAGCTTTTGAAAATCGGTAAAGTATGATCAGAATGACTTCGGCGAAATCCTAATTAATTTAATTAGCAATTAACTTATGAAGTAGTATTTTATTATAATTAGAGTTTTTCAGAGTGTTCTAAATGCAAAAATTTTAGCTCCTCTAATGTATATATTGCGGAGTAGACGGATCAAAGAATCGTAGCTGTTCTTAAATTAATTAAGTAACTCAGTCCTAGTCGTATTTTAGATGCAATTAGCATGTGCCGGCTCCGCCTGGGCAACCCGCGACCTTTTTAGCGCCCTAAATGAAACCGAGCGGAGCAAAAATTTTCCAGAAGCCGATAAACGCGATAATTTTCCTTATCACATCGCGCTATAAAGACATAAAATGTTAAGTTCGAGGGTCTCCATCGACCCAAGGCCCAAGGCTCTCTTTTTGCGATGATCGATCGGGCGTACGCTCGGCGACGGCGACTTCCGTATGACAGATCAAGCAGACTTTGTCGGCAATGTCGAAGCGTACTCTTTGTACATTTAATAAGTTATTTTCGATCTTATTACAGTTTTACCCCTTTCCCCTCCCTCTCCCCATTTTTCCATAAAAAAAGGAAAGGAACGGCTTCCGACCTCGTGGCATTAGACATTGACGTTCGTATCGAATGTATACTCGCTCCTTGCGGGTTGCGAGCGAGTAACGTTACATCACGCAAGACAAAGAGAGGCTCGCGTAACCGTCACACACAGCAAAAATGGAGCATGTATCAAATGTAATTAACACACAACACGGACATAGTTCGCTTAAGGGCGCGTACGACAGAATATACGCCCAGTAATTCGTTTACCGATATCGTGTGGACAGCACATCGACTGTAAATACTCCGATAAAAAAGACGAGGTGGAGGAGCATTCAATAGCTCTAAAAATAAGGCGCGATTCAGGGGCAAAAGCGAGGACGATAGTCTTAATTTCTCTTTAATGCTAAACATGTGTTAACTTGCATATGTTAACTGCAGTTAACTTGTACACAACTTGTCCACAGTAAAATTTCTAGTAATTCGTCGTTATATAATCGCTAACTCTTCTTTTCACATATCAAACAAAAAAATGTTTAATTCTATCCATATTAATAAGTTTGTTCAAAATTATTCTAATCCTCTCAACGATGCAATTTATTATTATACCAAAATAATACTATAACAAAACTTAGTCATTTGCAAATCAAGGCTCTGAAAATTATGAACATAATTATACCATACCCATTAATTAATTTTTAAATGAAATTCTACGTTTATAGAAAGAAAAATTCCTCATTTCCTCGTTCTTAATTTCCAAGAAATTTACTGTAGATTTCATAATATATATACGCAAGATAATTACTTATAATTATAATAGAGCACGAATTTTTATTATTTTTAATATTTGCTCCGAGTATCGCTGCAATACCATCTGCGAAATGTAATCGAGATTTAAATCGAGGTTATTTTGACGGCTCCGTCATCACGAACGAGCGTTATCGATTTTTTTCACGATCGTGCAAACGGCTGGACTTGGGGTGAACCTCTCGTTCGCGACGAGCCATCATTTGCCAATCGCTATCGGTATGATCGCTGATAACAGCAATCGGCGATCGGCTCACACATAATGCACATGCGCGCGGCTATCGATCACGTGTGCGAGTCTCACGTCTCACGCTCGCATCGCGTACGGGGAAAAGGAAAAGTAGTTTTTCTCCGAACGTATCAGATGCACCGGCGTGCGTTTTGCCTTCATGACGTTTCACACGTGCGAGCGATGACGATCTGTGCATGCCGACTTTTATGCAGCCGCGTGAGAGGTCGGTCGCCGATATATTAACCTACACTCTATAGCTACACGATAATAACTGCGCAGTTTTGTAGCTAATTATACTGCTGTTCTCTATGAGCACGTGTCTCCATATAGACACGTACAGATATTATCGTTCATTGAATTCCGATCGTGTTGGAACCGTTTTTTTTTTCTCATTCGTCATCGTAAGCCTCGATCAAAGGAACGAGAAGGACTGCTCTCATTATCACGAATAAAAAATATAGTTTAGTACTAAAAAAGTACCGTTAGAGACGAGTGGCGATGATGGAACCAGTCAAGTCGACTATCAAGAGTCACTAAGAACAGCGTTTCGTTTCTGTCTCTCGTTTTATAAAAAACTGCGTGTTTGAATTTCGCGGTATAAACAACGGCTGCAATACTGATTTCATTATCACGTTGTCCCCAGCGACCGCGATTGCCAAAAATAATGTCACGTTTTTTTTTCTTAGCCTTGCGAGTTAATTGTGTCTCGCACTCTCGCAGGCTGATTTATTTTACAAAAGGTACGCGAGACGATAAGATGAATAGCGGTAAGCGGATGCAGCTGTTTCGCCGCCACCTCGTTTTGGCGGCAAACCGGCGGATAAGCGTGGCAAAGCGTGGCATTGTTAGGCGCTCGTGTGTCGGCTCGAATTGCGAGGAATTTGTGAAAGATTAAACGATCTCGTCATGTCAGGAACCGTGCTGAAATTCGCGAAGCTGTCGGAGAAGGCGTTTCCGCCGACGAAGGGCTCGGAATATGCGGCGGGCTACGACCTACGAAGGTATACATTGTCTGCCAAACGACACACTCCCATCCATTGACTTTCCTGCTCTGTCCTACTAACAATAAGTGCCAGTATAGCTGTTAGTATCATGATAAGAGAGTGTCATCGATCCACAATTGCTGGATCAGTTACAAATATTTAGAATATTAAGCCCATTCTACAATAGCCGTAAAAATATGCGTCAAGACGTAAGCAGTAAGCTATATGACTAATGGGATTTTTTTACAATCCAAGAATGATCGACTGTAGTTGGTCAATTTTTACTGCTTACGTTTTAACGCATACTTTTACGGCTATTGTAGAATGGGCTTAACATATAAGTAACTTCGATAAATAGTTGAGTAACCTGAGTCTAGAGAAAGCAAGGGAATCAACCTTCGATAATGATAATTAATGTAATGTTGAGTACCGCAATATTTCTCTGCCTGCCATTATAATGATTTAAAGTTTGAAGAAGAGGATTATATAAGTTTCTAAGATATGTTTCTCTTTTTTGTGTGATACAGCGCGTACAAGTACATTGTACCAGCCCGTGGCAAGGAATTAGTCAAGACTGATTTGCAAGTAGAAGTTCCTTTTGGTACCTACGGCAGAATTGCACCACGATCTGGTTTAGCATTGAAAAATCACATAGATGTTGGCGCGGGCGTAATAGATGCGGATTATCGGTACGTATTGTTTCTATAGAGACTTTATCAAAATGCCAAGATACGTCATTTTCTTAATTTTTCTCCTTTTTAAACAGTGGCAATGTTGGCGTAGTACTATTCAACCACAGTAATGAGGATTTCGAAGTGGCACCTGGTGATCGCATAGCTCAATTAATATGTGAAAAGATTACATATCCTAAGATAGAAGAAGTAGATACCTTAAACGACACGAATAGAGGCGCAGACGGATTTGGCTCAACCGGCATGAAGTAAAGATTTCACCTGATATACCTGAGTCATTTCACTTACAAAGACTTATTTGATTTACTTATTAAACATTAAGCCTTTTTGATATTCTACACGAATAAAATGCATCGATATTTTGATAGAATATAGCCTCTTTATTTCTTAGAACCGTTTATGTGACTGTAGCATATATATCCCATTGGTATAAACATATGTACACATAGAAAAAATGTAAAAATAATTCTTTAAGAGCACTCAAATCTTGGAGACAGGAACTAGCCCTGTGTACAAAGTCGGTGTTTTGATGAGAGCCAGTAAATTTTTGAATTGTTCATGACTTGCGTCCCTTACAATCTTGAATATAACATTCTCAGAAGTAGTTATGTGACATCCTATGTCTCGCATTCTCTGTGAAAAAAAAATATTTAGCCGATAGATGCGACGGAGGACAACACACAGCGAGCCTGACATACGTGGATATTTATCAATCGTGCAACGTACCTCCAAAGCTAGTAATCTATCTTCTTGAGTACGCGACGAACAACAGTCTGCCACCGTATGAACCTTGTAGCCGTGTCGCCTCAAATCGACAGCTGTATTTTCTACACAGACATGCGTTTCGACACCTATGAGTATAATGGACTCTGGTCTTTGTCCATCGCAAAGTGTCACAAGCTCCTTATTGATCTGAAGGAAATGAACCCACATTAAAATATATCTAACATTAATATAATTTGTAGAGGAATAAGAGAAGTCTGTATCTACTTCAGGAGTACACATGCTAAATTGCATCTTTGCAAAAGGTCCCTTGGCTCCAGAGATATCAAATTCGGGTATAGTCTTCCCCAAAGACTTCGGATTCTGCTCAGAAACCAGCATGGGCACATTCATAATTTTCAGAGCGTTGATCTGCAAACAATCGCATTTTATATTATGATAATACATTATTGGTGCAACAATGCCAGTTCAAAAGTGAATGATTATGGGTCTGTTCTCTATTGCTGAACTGGCTGCACTATAGTTCGGAGCTTATCTTTCTTTTACTCCACATTGGAAGGAAAAAGATAAACTCTGAACTTATAGTGCAGCCAGTTGAGCAATAGAAAACAGACCCATTGTGTGATTATGAGAAATAACATAACCTAACCCTTATGTTTCTCATATAACGTAAATCGTAATGTTAAGTAATGTAGAGTGTGTGTAATGATAGATTTACCAGTTTCGTTGAGTTTTGAACTATCCTGTCGAATTGGAACATAGCCTTCGCGAATTTTTCCTGAACGTCGCATATGAATAACGCGGTCTTCCCGTGCTGGAGTATAGCTTTTGCAGGATTTATAGCCATCGTTGCGATCGTTATCTACGTTGTTGTCTGATTTTAGCGTGTACGGAACGGAAGATGTGCAAACGCGATTGCGTCTCGCGAAAACCGTGGAAAACACTGGAAAAAAGCATGTATGACGTACGTGACAAGCTTATATACGCGCGATATAGTCATGTGATATCCGCAGTCCAAGGTTTTATCATATTGTTATCAACGAGTGATGGTTTTGACGTGCTCTGAATAAAACAAAGGTTATAGAGATAGGCAAACGTTTTATGCAAAATAAGCTGTACGTTGGCGAGCGCGATTAGATATTATAATAATTTTTATTTCAGTTAACAAGGCCATTTCTGCTGCTCTTAATTTTATTCATGAATGAAAAGATAATCATGCGTTTAAAAAAATGTAACAGTAAAAACACGAGAATATAAACGAAGCTAGCGCGAGGAGATTTTTATTTTTTACTTCATCGTTTTCATCGAATTTATTTGTCATCCGCGTCCGATAACAATTCTACACGCGAGTGTAAAAACAACGCGCGCTGCATCTCACATGTTTATTCTCGCGTGTTCTCGCATTGCAGATGCATCGGCGCAATGTTATCAAATCGAGGGAAAGATCCACACATGCGTGCGCAATAATCGCGCTGTTTTTTCAGTCGCGTGCATATTTCGCCGTGAAAACACTGAAAACGGTGCTGTTACGAAAAATACCAAAAGGCGTTAAAAAAAACATTGAAATTGAAATATCCTTATTCTGCCTGCTTCTGTGAAAAACTCTCCGAAATATTTGGTTTCGCCGAGCAAATTTACATGCTGGAGAACACCCTGCGTCGCATTTAACCCTTAGCTGGCACACTGGGGCCGTTTCAGACCCCACCACTAAAATGCTTGCTGCGAGGAAAAGCTATATTGATTTTTTTTACTTAAAAAAATTCCAAGATAGTCTTCGAACGTTGTTTTAACAAAATGTCATGGTTATTTTCATAAAATGTAATATTATAAGTATGAAAAAAATTGGAGAACGTAAAAGAAAACGAAAAAATGACTGTTCTCAAAAATTTATAACTCATATTTTAACTCTTCCATTTTTCAGTACCATTTTCGTACTATAAGGGTGCTGAAATTAGAGCTGAACTAGGCTGGGGCGTTTAATACCGCACATTGCCAGTTAAGGGTTAAATTAACTCGATATCAAAATCGTCCCGATCCAAGACGGATCATGCCGCGCAGGCTCCCCGCTCCGGGAGGTCGCCGAGCAGACGCCGAGAGCGCCGCGCGGCGCGCGGTGTGGGGTTCTCTCACTCGATCTGGGGACGCTGGCTCGAGCGAGCCACCGAGGGCGCCGAGGTGCAGTAGTCAAACAATGTTCCGACCGCTCGGGTGTGCGCGTCGCGGCTAAGAACGAGGACACGAGGAGCTCGAGGTAACGCGAGATCGTTTGACGTTTCATTATGAGGTACGCGGGACGCCCGACGCGGTCCGCTTAACGCGCGCGTGTTCCCGCTCGGTCCTCTCGGTCCGCGTTTTCTCTCGTGTCGCGTCACGTCCGGCAGGAAGGTCCGCAGAACACGCAGGAGATGGCCGTGGAACCTCGCGTGACCGGGAACGCGAAGCCCCTGGTGCCGCTCTTCACGAAGGCGTCTGACTGCGTCAACACCAGCTGCTACTGGTAAGTGACATATGATTTTGCGCGCGGTCATCGTCGTCGTCCCGGTCGGGGCGTCGATCGATCCTCGGGGACAAACAAACGCGCCGTATTGCGGCATGCACCCGTGCCCCGTGCCTCCGATCGATACGTTGCGACGGTGCGGACGACCGCGCGCGCGGCCATCCTTGCGGCGCGTAATTCGAAACTCCGCGCGAGAGAGAGAGAGAGAGAGAGCGTCGAATCGCTTTCTCGCGCGCGTATATCTCGACGGCGAAAGATCCTAGACAGCACCATGTCCAAAATCGGGACATAAGACGTCTTAAAGATGTCTTAGATGTCTTCAAGACGTCTTGTGTCCCGATTTTGGATATGCGTGCTGTCCAGGACGAAATTTCGAGTAGTAACAGCGTGTTATACGCTGATTACAAATTTTCAGAATTAATTGATAATTAAAAGGCACAGTTTTGAATCTGAAATTAATTTGGAGCAAACGACGCTTTTATCTAATGGATTGATTGATTTATTCCACACAATCTTGGTGCATAATATGCAGAGATCCGTGAATATGTACAGCAATTCGTGGATAGATTGTCAGAATTGACAAATTTCGACGCGAAGTAACCTATTTTGAAGAGATCGATAAATATATAGGTCAGAGATTTAACGGGAGCTTCGCGCGATCGCTTATTCGCGTTTTCCGCGCCAGCTGCTTTCTGCGAAATGAATTTTTGCTTTCCCGAGGTATGTATGTACATACCCATCAATATACGGCCATGCTGGCACCACGCCGTTTACCACCGGCCCACTCGTTTACGTGCCGTTTAAACGGCGCGAATGCACGAGCGTGCTTTTATTGCAATTAATAATGCATGCGATAAATAATGCGCACGCGAAATGTGGCGGCACGCGAAGCGGTTGTCGCGCTCGCACGATCGCGATTATGGATAGGTTTTATTTTTTTCTCCTAATTGCGCAGAACACGTAATCGGGTTGGAGAAGCAATTCCTCTTATTGTTAGCTTTTCACTAATACGTAATTGTCAGATTTAACAAGCTGCGCACTATGTTTGTCGACGCTTTTCTTTGCTGCAACTTTTACTATTTTTAGAGCTACCTACGTATTGTTTGTGACTTTTGCAATTTCCAGGGTGATTCTCAAAGATCGAGTTTCTTTTGCAGTAATTAATCCGAGAACGAGCGTCTGGGGTAATTTTTACACCCCAGTATTGAAAAAATAAAGCTTACAGTAATTTTAATGTATTTTTTATTTATTTCTTACTTTTTTCAGAAAATGCTGAGTAAATATACACCTGTTGTCTTCAAATACTAAATTATAGAACAATCAAAAATATACAATATGTAATTAATTATAATTACTTTTAATTGGGGTGTAAAAATAATTCCAAGTGATCATTTATCCAAAAAAAGTAATCAGGACCCGTTCTCGAATTAATGTTACTATTAGAATATGATATTTTTTGTATTCTTTTTATTGCGCTGTTTATAATACTTTTGTGATTTTTCTTGTATGTAATTCCCAGTTTAACATATACTCTATAAAATGCAAAATTTTATTAATAATTGTATTAATATTAATTTTTACTAACAAAGTACAATGATGCTATAGGTATTAAATATGTATTTATGCCGATTCATGCAAAATTCTTTCTTTTTTCTAAATATAATTTAAATTATGATTGATATGCATATATCGATTTCAATTGGCTTTCTTATTTATTAATATACGCTATATAAATAATAAATAAAATATTTTGTTAATCATACGTATAACTACACGGAGAGAATTTTCTCTTGGAATTTACCCTGAAATCATGGTAGTTGTGGGACAACATATACCATCGTCCACCAAGAATTTTATTCTGATTAATATCCACCATAATAAAAAATATTAATATCTAATACATTAAAATATAAAATATGTTTGATTAATTTTACTCAAATATATCTAGGAAATTTCAATAATTTTTTAAAATTTACCAATCTGCTTGGCAATTTTTATCACGTAAAATGTCTTACAAATTTTGTTTGTAAAATGTCTTTTGTATATTTTAAAAATTCCTTGGTTGCCAAGGTGTCCCAAGTTTGTAGTGAGTTTAAGGGTAAAATATAACAAAAAATTCTCTCCGTGTATCCCTTCGTAAATCCGTAAAAACGAAGTAGATTGCCCGAACGTTTTTGATCGAGGATAAAGAACGGTGTATACCCAATTTCAGCGAGGAAAACGTGTGGAAGCTCTGTCAAGACGTAGCGACTAGGCACCCTTCCGAATTGCAACATTGTCACGTTGTTTTCGTAAGCAACCCACGACGCAGCGTTCCCCTTTGGCGTCAACGATCGGGGAAGGACGAGGACAAGTTAGTCGTGTGGGTTAGTACGCCAGCGGGACGATAATTAGTTAAGGAACTTCACGGTGCCCTCGCCTCGTCTGATTATTTCACGTGAAACGTTGCCTCTGTCTCTGTAGGACTATCATGCCATTCTCATCTACGCGCCCGACGAAAGGGCGGTGGTGTACGATTTAGAAAGCTGCCTGCCGTTTCCCACGCATTTCTGGAAATACGCGACCGAGACCTTCCGTTCCGACGAGGCGCTGCGACCCGAGTATCACAGAAGATTCCGTCTGGTGCCCGCCAGCGTGTACTTACAGCAGTTCGCGTCGAATCGGCATCACATGAAACGCAAGGACGGCACTTGGATCAAGACACCGCCGGATTATCCTCCGATCTCGACACCAAGTACGTAAGAAAGTTCGGTGACCTGCAAAAGATTTTTCCTCTACAACTCTCGAGCATCCTGGCCTCTTGGAATTATATCCTCTGACACGAACGTGAATGGAATCCTTACAACGAGTACTCCTTTCCTAACATCGTCTTCCAACGTTCATTTGTTCTAATTACCACTATTTCGAGTCACACCATGATTTTCCTAACTGCACGTATGTGTGTATGTGTGTGTGTGGAACGATCTTATGGCACACTTTTTATTCATCGGCTGCATTTCATACGTTTCAGCCTGCAAGGATAATCTCGACTCGTTCATCAACATGGAGCCTGGAACCGGATTAGGCGTTGTATTGAGTTTGAAACAATTAGTTAACCGATTTTATAGGCCAAATGTCAACACACCGGCGCCGGCGCCGCCTCAGCCGCAAGCCACGGCAACTTAAATCGCGACGTGACAACGCGACGTTCGTACGCTTTGATTAAACATCTTGGAAATCAATTGTATGGCCTAAGGAAATTGGTTTGGTGCGTGCACCTACGTGGGCTAAAATACTTGATCGAAATTTGATAATAATGCTAGTTAATTGCTGCTAATTATGGCAGAATTTCAATTATAAAATTGTATTGCTACTTGAGCAGGGGGATTTGCTCGGAAACCGAGTTGGAACCGAGGTGGTTTTAGCTGAATTAAATTTGTTATCGCGTTGTGATACTTTTGTCAAAGTTTCGTCACATCGTGAGAGTGGATGTTTTAGATAATTCAGATAAGTTTGTCAATTGTTATTGATTATTTTCTCGCCCCTCTATCTTAATACGAAAATTTCGCGCGTAAACCTTCGGGTAGCGTGAAACCAATGAGTACGTGAAATTATCAATGCAGGTATCAATTAATTATTTATCTGTTATTATTAACCGAAACATCCCGGTTCTAGGTAGAAAGATTTAAAAATTTCATGTTTTATCCACAATCAAAACCTACATATAATCGATAACAGAAACACGCACTTTTTGCAATATAATAACGGGATTAACGTCTTATTCTCCAATCGAGTGATTTGGCTTGCCGCGCATGAAGAACGATTCTGCTGAGCTGCTTTTTGAATACTCTCGATAAGTGCTTATGCATCGTATTAATGTACTCCATCGCGAAATCCATTTTCTCTCTTCTACTAAAGTCTCCTTTGCAAAATTTATCCGGAGGAACGTCCTCCTCCGGCAAATGTAGCACATCGCATTTCGACCCACCCTTCCTGAACTCGAATTCGTATTTTATATAAGTACTTTCGTCTCCATGCCATAAAGCGATATTTCTCACGGCTTTATTCTGTCAGTGGTGTTATTATAATTATTGTGTCAAAGACTGATGTATTTACAGAGAATTATCCGACTTGATAGAGATCCCCTTTGTCTATCGGCGCGTGCTCGGAGCGCGGGACGCGATTAAAAGCGCTTATAATTACTGTGCGATCGATGTAGTAAGGTCAAGAACTTAATCTTTGCGACGTAACGTAATTATTACGATTATTGTAATTCTTGTGATACTTTACACTTTCTACTTTGAATACCTACGCTATACTTACCTATTACTGTTTAAACTAAAAGTCGATTCTTAAGAGATACATGTTCGCTTGTTGAGCGGCTTCCCTAATCGGCGTATTAGGCTTGAATGAATACGCGATATCGTCACGCGACCAATTGTTAACATCGAAGAACCTGTTGACTCAACGAATGCACGTCGCTTTAGTGACGATAGGAACAAGTTTTGACAACGAATGCTTTAAATTCTCTATCTGTTCTGTAATTAAGATCAGCAAAATATGTTCTATCCGTTAAGATTTAATGTCTTATCGTTATTTTTCGATTTTACGTACGAGATATTGAATATTTTATTAAGTCTATACTGTCCGATTTATTACCTCACTCTCAAGACTTTATCATAAATGTTTATTTTTGCGGATTTGCGATTAACTCTTTGTGATTCAAGTTTGAATAAATAATTTACATTTAAACGTTCACGATTACGGAGTAACCTTGATACATCAGAATAGCCAGTGTTAACTTGGATATAAGTGTAAAATGCTCACCACCTCCGTTCAGCATGATGTAACCTTGGAACGCAAAGGGTTAAATCGCGTGTTATGTTATGCACATTTTATCAGATGTGACAGCCTTGAAAGTTCAGCCTTTGTGCGGACTTTCTTTCCTCGACCCTCACGTACTTTATATTATTTAATAATGGTGACGATGTGGAACAGAAAGTTCCGTACTTTAGAAATATATCTATTTTAATATATCTATTTTAATTTCTACTTTAATTTTGTTATTAGTTGCTTTACTCGGACGAGTGCAACGGGGAAGTTTATCAACAAGCAATTGTTATCGGACTATCGATTCGACGTGCCGCGAATGGTGTGCCAATCATTCGTGAAAAGACCCATCGGTCGGGTCGATAGTTTTAAGAGTTCGTCCACTCTTTGCCTTCCAAAGTCTCTCACTAGTTCACTCTACCTTTCTCATTGACACATGTTTACCTCCAGTTCGCATATATCATGTTACTACGAGCGTACGTACTTGTAAGCGGAGGAGTTTACGGTTTCGAAGTATCTAGTCACCGAAAATCGCTTTAGTGTAAATTGTGCGACAGCAGATCTCCACGACAGGTTTCTTTTAATGGACGCGCAACGCGTGGAAAAATTCGGGACCGATCTTCTTAGCGAGTAATCTCGAGAAACTTTATCAAAAGACAAAAATACCGAAAAAAAAAAGATTCTCTTTATCGTTCAGACAAGATATTGCTAAATATATCAGAGCAGAATTACTACGATTATGATATATATATTGTACACATATACATATGTATCGATATTTCATATTTATTATACAGATATATTGTAATTATATTGTATCGATTTCGATACACCGATAAGAGTTTAGTCGGAAATGTTAACTTATACAATGTTTTATATATATACATATATATTATATATATATTTGTCGGCGTTCGGTGACATATTCTCTTACCATTGTCATTTATGACCTGTAAACGCCTGGACTTAAAGATCCATAAGTCTATTTGCCACGTTTTCGCATATTTGCAGAGAATCATAAAAACTTCTTTACGACCTTCTCCTTTCGAGTATATGATGGGTTATTACAATAAATGGATGCACTCCGTTCGTCTAAGCTTCGAATTTTACAAAATCTCAAGTTTTCTGATTACTTCCTAAAATCCTATCCTTACCGGTTTTTAACTAATTGTTAAACCTTTTGCCTTAAAAAAATTAAAGATATTGCTAAAGATATTTCTAGTGTTAAATGAAATATTTATTTATAATATATACTACTTTGAAGCAACGTATTAACTGGAAAATATGACAAGATATGACGAAATAAGATAATATATACATAATATAGAAACTTTTAAATTATTAATACAACGTATATAAAATAATTGATCAATAACATATAAGATGCTTTTGTGCATACAAATAGAATTGTACTTGTCTAGAATGTCTAAATTAAATGTATATTTAAATTATTTAATCTCAATTAACTTAATGGTTAATTAAATTTATACATATAAATATAGGATACATGAAATTTATTGAGAATAGGTATTGATGGGCAGTAGGTACATAATATTATATCTCCACCAATTTTCTAACAAAATAATAAAATTTACATCATTTATATAATATACATCATACACATCAATGCATCATTTATCTTTTATACTTAAAATTAAAATTATAAAGATAAAAACTTTTTTTGGAAAAAAAAATATTTTAAAATTAATTTAAGATATGACAAAAAAGTACACATTAATAATTTAATGTGTACCTACATCATAAATATATAATTCTTTCTGAGCTTTGGACAGAGAAAATACTAAGAAACACAATTAATTTATTTCTAAGTAAAGGAACAAAATTAAGATTTTGTAAACGATTAAGGTAGAAATATATTGATACAATGGATATAAAACATAGTTTTATACTTTACATTTGTTACATTTATATCATACAATATGGCGATTTCGTTATTTCCTTATTTCCTAAAAAATCGCCTTTTTGAAAATATATATATTGTCAACATTGCATTTACAATAACAAATGTTGCAGTAAATGCAATACGCATTTATACAGTCGGAATATATCCGCGTTTATGGCACAATTATATACATATTTATAGAGATTTACACCTTTAATGTACATATTTTTCGATAAATCCGCGCATTAAGATAACATTATAAAATTATAGAACGTAGATAATTTTCCTAATTATTCGTTTACTATAAAAATAATTTTTTTCAATCGATACAAAAACTTATTAAATTCTTTTCTTTTGAAAGTTGTAACATTGAAAAAACAAAGACAAAGCTTTTTAGGAATATTCTAGTCTTTGTTCCCTGAATTATTTTTTCCACATACTTGCTAAATCATTCGTAAAGGCTTAGCTCGATATTGTAATTAAATTATCAGGGTAATCGCTTATATATACACGCTATAATTAATATAGAATGGAGCTGAAGAAGATATACTTGATCTTTTTTTCATTTTTTTGTACGTTGCTCATGAACAAATAAACCGGATCACATCGATATAATAATTTTATACAAACGTGTGCATTTATATCGATGCACCGAAAATAATTTCTTGAAACAAATTTTTTAGTTAATACTTTTTAAGCACATTGTTTTTTACTACAATTTTTTATATTTATCTTAGAAATCTATTTACGTTACGATTAACATATGAAAAAAGACTATTGTGTGTCTTTTACGTAATTAAATGTGTAAAAACGTGTATCAATTTGTAAATGTCTCATAAGAATGCTTCACATTTAAAAAATTGTCGTGGTATTATTGTCGAATTTTTTTTACAATGATTAAGTGAATTAAAGGAGTGCTGTACATTTCATATTAATGACGGTGATGATATTTCTTAGGCAGCTTTGTTTAATTGTATCATAATAATCACATTGGCCACTCGCATTATATTACAATGATATGCAAGACCTTCAAAATTTTAATTATTAATACTCCGAAATAAAGCTGCGTGTACAGATAAATAACGAACAAAGGCCTTTTTGGAGAAATAATTAATTTAACATTAAATTTCTTGGTGCTTATTCATTATACGTCACTTCTAATTGGACTCAGCTCCGGTGGCCTTGATCTTAACTTATGTTGTTGAGGTCATGGTTCTAGTTTCATTTCGTATACAGTTTATTACATTAAAATGGTTCCACATTGGTTTCCAACTTTCCACGTGAAGCGAAGCCCATCCCCCATCGTCTGGTGCTTGCTGTGCGAAATGAGGTCTATCATTGTACAATTCGCGTGGAAAATTGATATATACGAAACCGCGCAATAATAATTTTTCACTGCAAGCATCAGGCGACGTGGGATGGATCTTACTTCACGCGGAATGTTGGAAGCCCATGTGGAATTATTTTATGTTAAGAATAATCGTTGTACTTTCAAGTAGAAGAAAATTGGAAGTGACGACCGTGCGCGTGTAATGAATAAGTACCAATTCTTCATTTTTTTTGATAAGTGGAACAGTTTGTTCAGTGTATAGATGTAACATTTTTAAAACTCTGTATAGGATGTTTTACATGTACAATCTAAGAAAGATAATTATTTAAAAAATATTAATAACAATTAACATAACAATTATTTTACAAAATTCGCCAATGCGCGATAAAAATGATTCATGGATAATAAACTTTGGTTATTCAAGCGATCGACGATTCTGGATAAGACGGTGATCGATAACAGAATGTTAAAATAGCATTGAATGGAAAATCTCAATCCAAGCTTCGTACGAAGGTTGCTAAAGATCTTGTCTTCCATACGCACTATCCAAGTAAATATAGCAATAAATATTTGGTGTTGCTTTCACGTGATTTGATTTTCGGTCAGTCCCATCAGTATACGAGAGCCTATTCGAATGTCAGAACGAGATCGTCTCCTTCCAATCTCATGCCCAGGTTGATTTCAAGACTCTTGATTTTCCCTGCTCGAGGCGCTTGTACAACCATCTCCATCTTCATGGCAGATAGAACGACTAACGGCGCACCTTTTTCCACGGTGTCGCCCACTTTTACCCTGATGTCGATCACTTCGCCAGGCATCGGCGCTCCCAATTGATTGCTGTCACCTTTCGTCGCTTTCGGATGTACATGCAGTTCCTGCATAGCGAATAAGAAAATTAATATTGTATTTTGCATTTCAGATATTTATTTAATCTCTATTTAATTGCAATCTCATTTTAATTAACTTCAATTTTACTTTCAAATAATAATCTTATTTTAATTTCAATGTAACTGTTATTTAACATTTTAATTTCATTTTAATTATAACGTAATTGAAGTATCAACCTAATGGTATAAAGTAATAAAACTGAAACCTATATAAAGCAAAGTTACACTTTGGGCAATTGAGAGTGGGCATCGCGTTTACGTATTATTAATATGTAAACTTATAAGTTATAATTTATTTAGTAATTTACAAAGTTGATATACGGCTCACCGACGGACATTCGGCTCAGTTTTGAGCCATCTTCAGCGTGGTCAGAACATAAAATAAATACAGTTGCATAATATATTAATTTTTTCTGCCATTTTTCAATGGTAAGTTGCTTTGAAATTGGGGAATTAGAAAGCTATTATTTTGCATGTTGGTTATTAATTGACTAAATGATCTCTATCTGCAATGTGATAATCAACAAGGAAATTAAGATACGAATATAAATAAATCAAATTTAACTCACCATATTGTCTAGGATGCGGGAATGTGAATTTTAAGATATTAAGTACGATTAATACAATTGAAAATAGATGTGAAGTCTAGAGGCGGTTATCGAATAATACCGATGTTACAGAGAATAAAGACATCAATACCCGAGGTGAAATGAGTCATTGTAAATACAAGTCAAAAGTAATATAATGTAATAAATAAATAGTATTAGTAAACATCGAAAAACAACAAAACATTGTAATGTGGGCATGTAAATGTACATATGAATGTTCTGTTTTTCAAAAACATTTCGATTAGTTATTTGTGTTTTATAAGATATAAAGGTTTTTAAATAAAATTAATATTAATTAATGAAATACTCAATAAGTTTCACTTATTATTGTTTCTATGTAACTGTATTTTTTAATGTTTTGACCATGCAATGCTGAAGATTGCTTAAAACAGAACCGAAACGTTCGTCATATATTAATTGACTTTTGTAAATTACTAACTTATAAATTTACGCGCCAATATCACGTTGCATTTTTAATTGGCCAAATTGTAATCCCACTTTATTGGTTTCATTATTTTCATATTGGATAAAACTGAAAATCTGCGAGTTTTGCTTACCTTGACAGCCTCTTTATCCTTGATGAACACAGATCTCAGTTGACCGTTCATCTCGAAGAACACTTCGAGTTCCCCATTTTCCGTGAGATCTTCGGCAACCGCCAAGGTTTTGATACTGAGAGTTTTACCCTTCTCAATCGTGACATCGAACTCCTCCCCTACTTTAGGTCCCGTTAGAAAGATTCTGGTCTCGAATTTATCTACCGGGCCAAATTGCTCCCTGAAGTTCAAGTAGTCGTTTGTTACTTTAGGATAAAGTGCGGCCGACATGACGTCCTTTTCGGTGACGTGCGGGTGAGATTCTTTAAGCTCTTTCTTCAGAGCATCAAAGTCGAGTGGTGCCAAACTCGCGCCTGGTCTGCCCTGCACGCGCGGCATGTCCTTGAGAACTTTTGACCTGATCAAAAGTTACGAATGCAAGTTAAATTTAATGAAAGAATTTCTGAGAAATTAACATCCGCATGTACGCATGCAAAATCTTACCTGAGAGGTTCAGGGAATCCTCCGTGAGGTTCGCCAATGGCACCCTGAAGAAACTCGACCACTGATTTAGGGAACGACAATTCCTCGGCCCTATTGAGAACATCATCGGCGGTCAATTTGTTTTGAACCATAAATTGCGCTAAGTCGCCGACAACCTTGGAGCTCGGCGTGACTTTGATAATGTCACCGAGCAAGAGATTGGCTTGCCGGTACGCCTTCTTCACGTCCTCGAAGAACTCGCCCAAACCGAGCGAGTAAGCTTGGAATTGCAGATTCGTGTACTGACCACCGGGAATTTCGTTGAGGTAGACATCCGCATTTCCGGATTTCATCGTTGTCGTGCATTCGAAGGGTGCGTAGAGCGTTCTCGTTTGTTCCCAATAGGCGGAATACTCGGAGACATCAGAAAGATCCAATTTTGTATCAATGTCCGTTCCTATTGTGACATTAATTGAAAATTTTCTCAGTTTCGGCACTAATCAAATTTTAATATAATTCCGATTCTTACTGTTAATAAATTTAATCTGAATAAATTGATGAAAATATTGCAATATAACAGCAATTAAAATAATGAGCGTAATTGAAGCTGCCTATTATCATTCAAATTAAAATAAAAACTGTTTAAGAATTGTCATGTGCAAGTACCAAAGATAAATAAAAATTAATTACTTATGATCGCTCAAAATTAAAAGTTTGTTAAACTATACCGTGAAGAGAAGCGACAATGCCGCCCATAGAAGGCTGACTGGTCATGCCAGACATGCTATCAACGGCAACGTCCACGACGTCAGCCCCGCTCTTCGCACAGGCCAACATAGAGGCTACTCCGGCTCCAGCAGTATCGTGCGTGTGTATATGAAGAGGCACATCCGGATGCTTCTGCCTAATCGCGTCGATCAACATCTCGGCTGCTCTTGGTTTGAGCAATCCAGCCATATCTTTGATCGCCAGGACATGAGTGCCCACTTTGACTAGCTCGTCCGCCAAGTCGGTGTAATACTTCAAATTGTATTTGGTACGATTCGGGTCGCTTACGTCACCCGTGTAGGAAATCGCTGCTTCGACGATACCCCCGGCATTCCCAGCGGCCTCCATACCTGAAGAAAAAAACTCGCGTTCAACGAAGAAATATTTACGAGAAAATTCCAAGTATATACTGAATAGCTTTGTGATTAGAATTAAAATTAATCAAGATTATTTTGCTTTGAGAATGTCACTTTATCAGTTGCGTTATAATTGAGTTATATAGTTATAGGCCGCTTCAAACTTACCAACGATAAGATTTGGCAAGTAATTGAGCGAGTCGAATACTCTGAAGATGTCCATGCCGGTTTTCACAGCCAGTTCGCAGAACTTGAAGACGACGTTATCGGGATAGTTCGTGTAACCGACAGCGTTAGCGCCTCTCAGTAACATTTGGAATGGAATATTAGGGATGGTTTTGCGCATATCTTCCAGCCGTTCCCAAGGGCACTCGTGAAGGAACCTTAAGGCCACGTCAAAGGTCGCGCCGCCCCAATTTTCCAGCGAGTAAAGATTGCTGAATTTGTGAGCGACGAATGGGGAGATCATCAGTAAATCGTGTGATCGTACACGAGTCGCCAAAAGGGACTGATGGGCATCGCGGAACGTGGTGTCCATTAAAAGGAGACCCTTGTGCTGTCTAATAGCCTTGGCGAAAGCTTCCGGACCTTGCTCTTTATAAATATGTCGGAATCCTTTCGGAGGATCCAGAAGTTCTGAAAAGGAGCACAGAAGAGGGTTAGTTTGATACTTTTCTAAAAAGAACGGATTGTTATTTGGCACGTGCTGTTGTTAGTAGGCGTGAAAAATGTTTATGACAAGCGGTGGATTATAAACATCGTTAAAATATAACAGTAAAAAATTAATCATTTATAAAATAATTATGTTTACATGATTATTAATTTAATATTGAATTATATTAATACTGCATGTTTATAAATATTTTTAACATTTTCTCCTTTTGATTTCGTTCAAATAAGTTCAATTTAAAATTTAATTAAATTATTTAACATATGTATAAAATATAAATATCGAAAGTATAAAAATTTTTGTTATATATTATTTTAAGTATATCATATAGCATTATTAAACATATTTTTTTATTCGAAAAATTTATGCTAAGAAAATATTTTACAAGACAAGCGTTTGCAAATTAATATATTGCTACGAGCTAAGTAATAAATTAATATTTCAATATAATGTAGCTATATATATTTATATTATTATTAATGGCAGTATTATTAACAACTTATTTAGTACCGGTGTATTCAATATATTAATTAATTATATGTGTAAATTTAGAAAAACGAAGGAATTAAATTCCAATAAATAAATGTCAGCCAATCTGAAAGAATAATGACAAATTAAAAAATTTTATTTATACACAAAATTTTGTTATACTATACCGGTGTTCAGTTTTTAGCTTCTCAAGCTGCGCAATGCTAAATTTTAAAATAATATAAATAAAGAAAGAAAAGGCAATATATATATATATATAATACTGTGTGTAATCATACCTGGTACGTCGGGATCATTGGTCTCTTCTGCAGCTGCAAGCTTAGCAAAGTCTAAAAAAATTGCCAAACAAAAAATAAAAGCATGCGATAAAGAGAGAAGTGTGTACAAGAGGGAAATTAATATTTAAAGATGTAAGTTACTATATAAAAGTATGACAATATGAGTCTTCTTAACATGATTTCCGGAATTTGTCTCAATTAAATTGGATATATCCCATTCGTAAACGCATAGCGTATACCGATGACTTTAAATATAAATGAGTTTTTGTTGATTATGCGTATAGAATGAAATATTGAATTCTTTACGAATAATGCTAATTGGTAACGAAAAACAGCATGCTTCTTTATTACTTGTTATTAAAGTAATGACGATAAGTAGAGACATATGAAGATGCTTCATGACCCCATTTATGTACGAATTCGCGCAGTGTGCAGTGTGCTTAATGTAGCGCAGTGCAGTAATTACGGAATTTAGACACAAGAACACACCAAAAAGAAAAAAAATAGATTTTTTTTGTAACGGTTAAACCGAGTGTTCCTATATAAACCCAGCAGAGAAGCGGAAACGATTTGTTACTTGTAAGCAAAAAGGATGTTTACTTATTTTTTCCGTAAATATATTTTAATATATCATGTAATATCACACACATGATTTAATACTGCTTGCTTTCATTAAAGCACTAATAATTTTTAATTGATTAAAATTTAATGAAAAATGATATAATTTTTTAATATGTAAAGTCGAGTATATATATATATATTTGTATATTTATAACGGTTATTAAATCAAAGAAAAGTCTCATCATGTAAGAAAACACAATAAAAATTACTATAGATATAGATTTAAATTATCTTTTGAGTCATTTGTTAATAATTCTTAAAAATTAAAAAAAATCTTCAAAAATTTTAATAATACATAAACATTTACAGGATTAATTTGCAGCAACCTTCATGTAAACGTTAATCAATCCGAGCAGAGAATTAGTAGACATCCTGTTTACATAAAAAAATAAAATAGAAAAAAATACGATCCCTGGTTTGCTGATCCACGCATGAAAGCACATCCTCCGTACGCCTCTGCTCTATAATTATGGCTAGAGTAATTTTGCCACCTAATGTGGACATTATCTAATTTAACGCTTAATGTCGAAATTTAATAGGACTGGGATTTGGCTATCGAACTTTTCTATGGTTGTAGTTTAAAGTATGTCACCCCCGATTATCGCCATCCTATTCGTTGGTAATCGATCATGTACCTAGAGCAATCTGCGGTATGTGCGGTTTGATGTCCGCTGGCTTCAGTTGAGTAGCCAGTGGCGTGCTCGGACCGTTCACCAGGACGGTACCGATGTAATTGAGCAATTTCTGAGCTCGATTCTGGCTCGGCTGAAACTGAAAGAGCTGAGGATTTTCGTCGATGAAGTATGTGTCGACAATACCGTTGAGGAACTTTTGATTCTCCAGGACGTTTAGTAGAAAAGGTATATTCGTCTTTACTCCACGCACGCGGAATTCGCGGAGGGCTCGATTCATCTTGGCGCAGGATGATTGAAGATCGCCGGCGTGGGCGATTACCTGAGAAAGAGAGAATATTATTTTTCAAGTATAGATAATGTGATAAGTATGTTGAGGTTTCTTTGCGATCGGGATTGTCTCTATGTCGGAATAATTTAAATCTCTACAAAATAATAGAAATTGATTGAATTATATTAGATAATATTAAAAAATTGAAAAAATATTGTTAAAATAGAAATTAAATATTTAATGCTGATTTTTTGTCAGAATCGTTTGGTTTTTTTTTAAGGAAACGTGCAACAATATACTTTGTTTTTTAGCATTTTTTTTCTTTAACATCATCAATAATCTTATGAAAGAAATATTGTATTATTTATAAAAAATTAACTTTAACGGTGCGACAATGACATAACGTTCAGCAAAATATCATGGGAGCTTTGTCGTGAAATCCGCAACGATCATTTACGTAGCCAATTGTCACTCGTAATCAGGCGGATTATTGTCGATTTTCCATCAGCGGAGTTGAAAAATGAATATAGTGTGCGTAATATGTAGTGATTTACTGGTACCATCCGACGAGGTTTTCTACACACCGTGTGGACATATTTTTCACATTTTAAAGTTTTTTTTATAATTTTTCACATTTTAAAGTTTTTTTATAATTTTTGAAAATGTTTTATGTTGCTTGCACATGAATGTGTTTAGCTTGATCTGTGGAATATTCCATACTATACTATTCCATACATACAATATAAATACTATGAAGAAAACTAGGCGGCAGTGTGGTCTAGTGGTAGAGCGCCAGACTCGTAATCTGAGGAACCAGGTTCGAGTCCACTAGAGCCATGGAATGTTTTTCCAAAAGCTGCGCCCCTCCGTGCAAGATTGAGGCTCTTGTGCGGAGAAAACTGGGCTCCGTCTTTCGGAAAGAGACGTTAAGCCGTTGGTCCAAAGGGTTAAAGTGAGAGGAGAAGGATAGTAAAAAAAAAAATTGTCCGCATCTGAACGTTGCTTTTCGTAAAACTTGATCTTAGATCATTACATGTGAACTGGGAATCGGATTAAAAAATTTATCGTATCTATAAGTCCAACGTTATATTTATATCTATAGACATCTAAGATCAAAGGGTTAAAGTGAGAGGAGAAGGATATTAAAAAAAAAAATATTCCACTTCTGAACGTTGCCTTTCGTACAATTTGATCTTAGATGTCTATTGATATAAATATAACGTTGGACTTATAGATACGATAAATTTTTTAATCCGATTCCCAGTTCACATGTAATGATCTAAGATCAAGTTTTACGAAAAGCAACGTTCAGATGCGGACAATTTTTTTTTTTACTATCCTTCTCCTCTCACTTTAACCCTTTGGACCAACGGCTTAACGTCTCTTTCCGAAAGACGGAGCCCAGTTTTCTCCGCACAAGGGCCTCAATCTTGCACGGAGGGGCGCAGCTTTCGGAAAAACATTCCATGGCTCTAGTGGACTCGAACCTGGTTCTTCAGATTACGAGTTTGGCGCTCTACCACTAGACCACACTGCCGCCCTTGTGTTATTTATATTAAAGTACCAGATATAAACATACAACAATGATACTATTTTGTATTTCTTACCTTAACAAGAAGCGAATCGTAATACGGCGAGATTATAGCACCGGCGAATGCGGAAGCGCCGTCCAATCGGATGCCCATACCTTCACCGGAACGGAAAACTTCTATTCTTCCAGTGTCCGGCTGGAAGCTCTTAGCCGGATCTTCCGTGGTTACACGGCATTGAATCGCGAATCCTCGAGGTACGATTTTTTCTTGCGTCATGCCGAGCTCCGGTAGTGTTATGCCCTCGGCGATTCGAATTTGGGATTGCACGAGGTCGATTCTGAAAGAACGAAGCGGCGTGTAACAATTGACGCTTGCGTAAAGTATATGCGTGTAGTTAATGTTACAATTATATTAAATTATTGAAAAAAGAAGAGAGAAAATGACGAAGAAATGTGAAAAGATATTTATCTTTTTTTTTTACGTTTATTTCATTACCCTGTTATTTCCTCGGTTACTGTGTGCTCCACTTGTAATCTGGCGTTGACTTCAATAAAATAGAAATTTCCAGATTGATCAACCAAGAATTCCACAGTACCGGCATTCGAATAACCAACGTGTTTTGCCAATTTGACGGCGTATTCAGTCATTTTCTCACGAACCGTGGCCGACAATACGGGAGCTGGCGCAATCTCGATAACCTGCGTATTTTATAAAGGTTTTATAAAATTGGTTAGAATGACACTCGAGTTTTTCATATTCTATCCATAATGTAGAAGCGCAACAAGCCCGTTTGCACCACATTTTACGATGTCGAGCTATTATTAATTTGAAAACTATTACGTAAATCTGCGGACTATAATCATGAATCTCGTGTGGTTGCGTCATCGTCCTTGTCCTTGTTTCGGACAAGATGAACGAACGCGTCCGCGGTGAATGTACTTATACCTTTCGTATTCAGGCATCCTTGAGAAATCCTTGAGGAAAAACTGGACGAATTCTAATTTGTTTACAGAATTGGAGAGAAAATTGCTAACTCAAAGCTTTTATATTATGTTAGCTTATAGCAACAATATTTTTATCTTATACATATTTTTCATGATATCGACGTATCTTCTGTATTTAATCTCTAAGAATTTTACATCAGTTATCTTCGTCCCGATATTACAAAGGTGTTAATAAAATTAACTTATACAAGCGCTACTAATTTTGATCGTCAATCGGATGATATCTTCTTGAAAATCATTATTTATATTATCAAATCGTTTATTTGTAGTTTTTAGAAACTAATTATGAATTTGCAAAAACATATAATGTTTCTTAAAATGTTGCTGAGAATATTACATTCAATAATCAATATTGGAATAATATTTTTAACTTAATTGTTGCGTGCACTAAATTAAAATTAACCAGGATACTGACCTTTTGATGACGACGCTGCACAGAACAGTCGCGTTCATATAGATGCACGACATTGCCAGCGTGGTCCCCAAGTAATTGAACTTCAATATGACGTGGTCTCTCAATGAATTTCTCGATAAACATCGCGCCATTTCCGAAAGCAGCCGCGGCTTCCGAAGATGCACGATCGAACATCTCACCGACCTCTTCCATTTGTCTTACGACTCTCATACCTGTTTTTAATGATAAAATTTCTTAATAATGTCACATTTTGATACACATATAATTAATTTAAAAAAATTGACAGGATATTCTATAAGACTTAGATCCATTTCTTAAATTTTAATAAGATTGAAATGTTTCTTATCTTTAATATTATATTGTATTTATTATTCTACTAATTAATGTTGATGCGCATTATATAATGTCTTATTATGTCAAAATAATTAATGAATGTAGTGTGTGAGCCCTTTTCTCTTCTGTCAAAAATATAGTAATGAATATATGCGTAATTAATATCTACTGTATTGATTTAATGGATGGCATGAAGAAAATATTTTTCTGATATATGAGCAAACAAAATAAAATTAAAATAATTAGTCGATAAAATAATTGATGGATTGTTTTGGTGATATATATACCTGCATTAATATTATTAGAGAAATGTTACTTTAACAAAAGAAATAATTTTTAATTATATTAGAAAGACATAGTATTTTTAAATTATTATTGGCTACATAGTATTATAATTTCTAAAAATACCATTCTATATATTTTACATAACGTACTTAAACACCCATCATTATGTCATTTATGTCATGCGCAAATCGTTATTGTCTAACAGGTATGCAAGTCGTTTCGCGATATTATCGCCGAGTAACTGGTCGTAAATGTAGTTCGTGTGCAAATAATTTTTGCATTGTTTGATAACGAATAGACGCGTTTAATGCGCGTAGAACGTTATTCAGCGGAAAAGACACATTCTTTGTCCATATGATTCATATTTACGATCTTTTATGGCTATAGCCGATTATGTTGTTTCACGGTAAATTTACTTTTATTTTCCACGGAAATTTTAGTATTGTATACGTATGAATAACGTGTATGCAATAATATAACACCAGTAAATTCGATAATGCCAAAATATCGAATTATTTTCACAATAAAGAAGGAAATCTTAAAACATTCTTTAGCAACGAAAGATTATAAATCTATCGCTCCTGTTTTAATATCCAAAGTTTAATACAAGATTTTATTTTTTTATTAGTTTATTTAAGACTTAATAGGTAGTTTTGGAAAGTTATAAATATTTCTTTTATATTTAGGTAAACTGAAATACTGTGACTGTTAGTACTTGACGTTTTAGTAGTTACGTCTTAGTCATACCTCGTCCTCCACCTCCGTATGCTGCCTTGAAGATAACCGGAAGACCGTGCTTCTTACAGAACTCTATTGCCTCGTCAGAACTTGTTACCGGTCCATCTGTTCCCGGAACGATGGGTACTCCAGCTTCAATCGCGGCTTGTCTAGCAGCTACCTATCGATTAAATATTACACTGTATTTGTTGTATCTTGATTCTAGAATTTTTGAAGAATTGTATAACTAAAATAAATCAAAATTTAAGATTTCTAGCAGGATGTTGATTCGAGCACACCCACAAATTTTGTTGTTTTATTGAACAAAATCCTTTACTTCAACCGAACTGGCAGTCTTGGGAAGTGCTTTATTTAAAAGCACAACGCGTTTCAACCGAGATTTTGGTCCTTATCAAGTAAACGCTTGAAAAACACTTTATTGTACACAGTGTGGTAGCAATGAGTCTATTATACGAACTAAACAACAAAAAGAGTATAATAAGTAGTTTACGAACTAAAGTATAATACGGAAAGGGTATGATAAAAAGAATTATAATAAAGGAGCAAAGAGAGCACCGCTTACATGTTTTGTATGTCGAATGGTAATAAACTCGTAAACGAATGGTAATGACTCTGCAATCGTTTATTACCATTCGACATACAAAACATGTAAGCGGTGCTCTCTTTGCTCCTTTATTATAATTCTTTTTATCATACCCTTTCCGTATTATACTTTAGTTAGTAAACTACTTATTATACTATACTCTTTTTGTCGTTTAGTTCGTAGACTCATTGCTGCCACACTGTGTACAATATGAAGTGTTTTGCAAGCGTTTAAATGTAATGCACGCACTTGATAAGGACCGGAATCTCGGTTGAAACGCGTTGCGTGCTTTTAAGTAAAGACTGCCAGTTTCGGTTGAAGTAAGGATTTTGTTTTCAATTTATTACTCACTTCACTGGCGAAGAAAAGTATCTTATTTGTTGTTTTTATTTTTACGCTTAAAAATCTTATATCCGAAGCAAAACATTTGGAATACACTAATTGGAACAAGCAGTTTGTCGCCGTTTATTATTATAAATTTTAATATATATTGAATATAAATAACGCGTTAAATGTTCTTAAATATGATATACGTGTCAATAATAATTTACTTTGTCTCCCATTTGTTGGACGACTTTAGGACTAGGCCCGATAAATCTGATGCCAGCATTAGTAACCGCTTGAGCAAAGTCTGCTCTCTCGGAAAGGAATCCGTAACCAGGATGTATGGCGTCGACGTTGTTTTCTTTGGCTACTTGGATAATTTCAGAAATATTGAGGTAAGCTTGAACGGGTGGTAGTCCTTTGCCTACTAAATAGCCCTCATCTGCTTTCTGACGGTGCATCTGCATTTTATCCTGCTCCGAATAAATTGCCACGGAGCGAATGCCAAGTTCCGTACAAGCACGAAACACACGAATAGCAATTTCTCCTGAAATATTATGTCTGCGTATTAAGATTTTATACAAAATCGATAAGAAATCGATGTAACTTGAAATCGGGCGTTATATGCTTTATGTAATTTTACGTCAGTTTTACATTAATCGCATCTTAATTCGAAGCTGTCTAATATATTTAATATTGAAAATTAAGAAAATAAAAAAATGCTTTAATCAAACTTTTGTTAAGGAAAATTGATTTTAATTTGATAAACTTATTATCAAAATTTTTTATATGGACATTAATATTTTTCAAATCAATATTTTTTATATTTTAAAAAATATTAATGTCCATATAAAAATTTAAAATAATTTTGAAACATATGCCATTTTTTATTAGTCTTGTAATATTTTTAGAATGATAATGTAAATGCAGATAATATATGTGTATCTCTGAATTCATTGAGATGTATTACGTGAGTAAATTATGGCACACGGTTTAATTAAACGGAGTGCTTAAGATGTACTCGATTTCTCGGTTCTATATCAAGAACAACGCATTTTGATTAATCACGCAACCTTGTCCTACAAAAATGAACAAGTCACTGATAACGTTCATTAACTCATCAATTCGACGTCGATATATCGTACCCAGTGAAAGCAATGATGATTGCTTTCAATGAAAGTAGCAATTATTTCAAATGTGTGCTAATTCTTTTTTCAGTGTTATTAACAAATTTGTATGTATGTACATAGAAATTAAAAGTAACTACAATATACCATAGGGGAATACAATAAATAAAGAGGAGACTCAAATTTTGCATAATTCAATTTCAATTAAGTGTTTGTAACCTATTAAAATACTAAGTGATAAAATTAATAATTGCAAACTGCCGTTATTAATCGTATTAATGAGTTCGCGGTATTTAAAATTAGATTTGTATTAATAATGCATGTAATGTATCGTATTGTCTTATCTGTTTTTTTACGCAAGATAAGTTTCTTCTTGCAATCTTTTGAAATCCGTTTATAGAAGTCACTAGTCAAATATTGATTGCAATATAACAAAATTTGATATTTGGAGAGATTAAGATACGGTTTGTAATAGCGATGAAGTTATGAAAAAAATTATTTTGTAATTAACATTTATTAGATATACGGAATATTTTGTTACGGGAAAAGACAACACAGTAAATGTACATTAAAATGTTGAAAAATTTTGTCCTTTTTAATCTAGTATTTAAAATATTCTTTATTTTAATAAAATATAATTATGATAATATTATAATGTAATGATACCATATATTTTTTGAAACATATCGAAAATTGCAAAAGAGAAGCTTATACTATAACTTAACAAATTCTGTAAAATTGACTTTTTACAATGTCTTTTTAAATACCGATGTTTTTAAAGAAAATTTCGCGTTTATAGTGTCGCTTTACCAAAAATGAATGACAATTTGCTCACCTCGATTGGCGACGAGGACACTTCTGATTGGTCTGTATTCTACATTCGTGCCGAAGCCTTTCGTGGCGATCTTCCATATTTGTAACACAGTTTTATGTTTGTTCAACGCTCGATGAGCACGTATGGAATGCATTTTGCCAGTTGTCACGTACTTTTATTAAATTTCACAATATATATTATCACTCTTTTTATCTCTATTCTAAATCGCGTATAAGAAACTAAACAGACTTCTACACTTTATCTTCACAAAATGAATTAATTCCTTATCGAGCTTAGGCCGATTTAATTATTTTGTGTGTCGTCAAAGAGTGTTTGCTCGTCGACGAGTTTTAAAGCTATTTCTTTCTCCCGCTGTCTCGGTCTTCGTTCGAACTCCAAATGATCGTGTGATCGCGATAACGATGTCCTCGAGAGTTTTCGTTAGACGCAGCATCCAGTTTCTCGGAACGTTCTTTCTACGGCATGATAATTTTTATCACAAATTCAAACGTCCCTTTTCTCGTTTGTTTCTCTATAAGCTCTATCTATCTAATAGTAAGTGCTATATCTTCCCTGAGAACTTTCGGCAAGTATTTCTAGTATTTCTGAAACAGACAAATTACATTCTCTTTTTTAGTACAATCGTAATTATTATAATATTATAACTAAGATTAATTTATAATTTTCATCTCGCGTATTATTCGATTTTTATTAAATTGCATTCTTGTCATTATTTTTTCTCTGTGTGCTGTACACATTATATTTGAAATAAATGTTTCTTTGCATATGCAAAGGGCAGCAAATTGTGGATTTTGCATAAGATTAACTTTACCTTGTATTTGTTTACAGAATTTAAAAATTCATTATTATATTTCATTATTATACCTATATTAGAAGCGGCAAAAATTAATTATTATGCCTAAAGTAAAGATTTGGATTTGTCTCGATGCTTTATTTTAAATGATGATTATTGCAGATAATAAATTAACAAAAGCGCCGAGTTAAAAATAAATTTTTTTTACAATAAAAGGAATCTGTCTTTTTGTCATTTTTTGACGTATTGAAATATCAAGTCAAATTTTTCGTTACCAAAGGAGCGAGATCAAAATATAAAAAATTAACGAGCGATTAAGTTCGTGAAAGATCAAATTGTATCGTAACACTTATTGAAGTTTATCCGCAAATTGACTCATTGACGCATCGCGTGACTGACATTGAGCATGAGGTTGGCAAATTGCAAACGCATCTGAATAGAACGTTAACATTCAACTACGCATGATACAGCATATAATATTTGTTGACTTCTGTTTTTGGCGTGCCAACCAACTGTGTCGGAGTCACGTGCATTATTTGCATTACTTGTATCGAAAACACGTAACGTAGAGACATTCTTGTGGAAATTTTGGACTTCGCATCAAGCGAATAATATATGATTATCGATTGCATATCACGAATACAATATCATAAATAAATTGTTGATGCGCGCATTAAGGAACAATAAGAATGATGATATTTTTTTATACACATCACATTTTATACACAGATTATATGTGTATAACGTAAACATTTAATTTTTTTATACACATTCAGGGTGTTTAGATAATACTACATTGGTTTACGATGGCGATGATTATGTGCACTCTGCAGCATGATTGATGGTCAATGACCATTCAATAAGTCATCAATTTAATACCAGTAAATCGCACCAATAACGTTATATTATATCGTTTCGTAGCTTTGACGTAGAAACATCCGTTTAAATCTCTTTTTTATAAATAAAAAAATATTTTTATGAGTCAGTTATCACAGATAGATTTTACTTCTAGTGACGCAGAACGTCTTAATACATATACCAATGTCAATTAAAGATCGCAATGCGATAAATTGATCAAATAGATCATGAAAGTATTATGAAAATTGATGTGCAATTTTTATTAATCTGTCACTGATTCTCGCTTATATTATCGTTTACGTGTATCGCGTTTATGTACTTCTTATCTTAGAAGATATAAATTGCGTTGTAACTGGAAATCAGCAAAGTAAATCGTTTCATGAATAAATTCTATCGTTTATTAAACTTCATGATAGTGGAAATGCGAAACAGCGAAGTGATTTAAGATTGACTTAATATTAATTTATAGCGTGTAAAAAATTGATGATTTCAGAATTATTAAGAATTAAAAGAATTATTTAGATTAAAATATGTTTTAGCATTTTTTATTAAATATAAGTTTACAACTAACTATAAAATTTCTATTTATGTTTTTAATAGTACATATATTTGCCTGAAAGTTTTATTTAATCAAATATTTAGATAATCTCTTATTTAGTTAATTATTTTTTCTATTTAATATGTATAGTAATATTTTATGCAAGTTTATCAGACAAATATGTTTTAATTACATATTATTAGTTAAATATATCTGAATATATTGAAGATACATACATGTTTATATCTTTCAATATAGATTCAGAAATATAAACTCATATTGAATATATTGAACATAAACTTACAACAGCTTTGGTAAATACATAGTAATTTTATTCATACATCAATATTATTTGTTATGAAACGGTATGAACATGGAATTTATTTCCTTCTTCTTTAGACATCGGTGATTCATATCGTCTCGAGTCTGTTACATGTATACTTGACATACACGATAACGACAGAAAATGGCGCGTCTTATAACATCGAGAATTGCCGGAAAATCACTTGTCGTGTCGGTAACACATACCTTTGCATATCGATCAATGGAAACTGTTCGTAATTATCATTCGTAATTATGGGCCACGTATTAGCCGTAAGCGGATGTTGATCGAATCTATGCGCAATTGAAATTATTTTGATGTCTTATCTGCCATCCTGAATGAAAAGGACTTCCGATTTGATGATAAATATATAATTGTCATTGCGATAACTAAATATGCTCGGGAAATTCCGATCTGTATTACATAATGGCAGCAAGTTAATGCGATGTGTACGTATATATTTCAGTAATACAATATACAATATTTCAGTAACACGCTAAAAAATCGTGATTTGTATAACAAATTCTCTTAAATTACATGATGATAAACTAATTACTTATAATAGATAGTAAAGTGCTGATAATGTTATTATTATTTTTATTATAAAAGCTATGCAGTCATAATTTTGCTTTATTGAATTATATGTGTATATATTGTTTATGTATATAATTCATCGCACACTATGCTCTGTTCTATGTATAATATATCTTAATTTTAAATTCTTGTGTAAAATATATTTACCTGGAAAATAATGTGGTATACATTATTCGCGTATGTTGCAATAATCAATGTACTAATTGCGGATGAAACCGAAATGTGAACGAAACGGATGAATTTCCTGGATTGGGTCTCGTATTTACGATGTGTTTTTACTAAGTTACTTACGGATGATATAGTCGTCGAACGAATAGGACTTTCGACCGAAGAGAACCGACAGATTATTCCTTCGACAGATTTTCGCAAGACCTTTGTCCCGAATACAGTCCCGATCGACCTCGAAATCTTCGATTGGCGTAAATGAATTGCCTCGTCTGGCGTGTCGATTACGAAACGAGACATTCATAGCATTAATCGCGTGAACTATTCACCTTTCGTTCGCATAACACGCGTCGTTGTCCTGGTTCTCTTACTTTTTTTTTCTGGTACGCGTGATGTAAAGAGAACTTGACGCGATTCATTTTGAAAATGTAACTGATATCCGTGTGCAGACTTCGTGCACTTGCGTACATTACATTACAAGAAATTATAATTATAATTATTGATTTAGCGAGAAGTAAGATAAGATAAAGAAAGATAAAACATAATACGATTAGCACGCATGATAAGAGAGTAAAAAATTTGAATACGTTATATTTACAGTATATATTTAATACAGTATATATTTAATTTTTAATAACAATAATAACAGGTGCATTTGCCGAAAAAAAGAATATTTAAAAATGCAATAAAAATTGAAATAAAAAATAATTTATCATAAAAAAATTGTAGGATTTGAATATTAATTATTTAGGAAATATCTAATAAAGTAATATTTTGTGATATAACGTGTTTCTGTGCGTTGATCTTTTTAACTTTTATAACGTTATCTATAAATGTTATCAACATTTTAAAACAAATATATTTTCAGAGCATTTTGCTTCGTCACCATCATCATAGTTGATTCACGAATAGAATCTTCTCGTATAGGCTACAATTGACATAAATCATATTTCACATCCGTAGTAATGATTGTTGTGGTTACAATTCGCATGAAGACGACCTTGCGACTTAATTAACTTCTCTGTTTTGAATTCTAAACAGTTTCTAATACCAGAAGATAGATGTTTTACATCGCTTATTATCGGTTATTATTTAAATTTACAATCAGTATGTAAATCAGCATATAAAGAAATTAATTGCTATATTTCGTGATGACAGAAGCCTTAGAATTGCCTGATATATCTGTTTTCTACCTGCAATATAATTATAGGATGGTGATTCAATCAGAGAACTGATAGCTGGCTTCATTTTCACCAATCATCCTTTTAAGGTTTGGGTACGAGGCTATAATTGAGTAGAGTTTCTATGTGAGAATGTTTTATACTTTCACTCTTATCGATTTTATCAGGTTTTTATTTATTACTGCGATACACATATACAAGTTTAAATTGCAACACCCAGATAATTAATTCGATAATTATTAATTTATTCAGGCGAAACGGATCAGTTTATCAATAATTATCCAACGCGTCCGTTATATACTGCATACCACATTATTGAAGGACATTCACTTGTTAATGGGATATGTAAATGCACATGTAGTTACACTGTAGAATACTTTCGATCCGTCATTTCGTGTCATTATGTTTTCAAAAACAGCTGATCCACTATCTATATACATGGAATCCAGCACACACACACACACACATAAGTCTGATATTTTTATATAATGAATCAGAATTTGCGTGGAAAAGAAATATTATAATCAATATAATTATAGTGGACGAGAATAGAACAAATAAAAATAGAATATGCTACAGAAGGAGTTCATACTAAAGTTCATTGGCATCATTTGTTGGCAACTCTTAGAAAAACGATTATAATAAGACTCGGTCAATCTATATTGATTCCACACAATGAGAACCTCGCCCACATAGAATCTGTGTAAAAGCTAATCTGTCATCTTTTCATCTATAAGTAGGATTATCCTGAAAAATATTATCGAAGATATGAATTACCGAAGATCTATTTTTACTTTCTCAAGTAATAAGTATAAATAAAAGTATATGAAAGTTAAAAGATATATTGATGAATAAAAAGTGATTTAAAAATAAAAGTAGTAAAAAATATCAAAAAGGAGAAAGAGTTGCTAGAGGATGAAATAGAAAAATATCGAATGGCTCGCATATACGGAACGTGAGGTGCACGTGCTGTCTGCAGTTTCCACGATGCGTCAGTCGTGCGTACGCGAATGAACGTAATACATTGCAATGAAGGCTATCTTGTCAGATGAATTGATAGTCTGCCTTGATTATCTAATTCATTCATCACAACCATTAAAAAAACGGAAAATACTGATTA
This sequence comes from Temnothorax longispinosus, assembly GCF_030848805.1. Classification (NCBI taxonomy): domain Eukaryota; kingdom Metazoa; phylum Arthropoda; class Insecta; order Hymenoptera; family Formicidae; genus Temnothorax; species Temnothorax longispinosus. The sequence goes on from NC_092364.1 coordinate 17,210,070, forward strand.
ATTCCACATCTTGTCTAGTCTGCTACATTTAAATATTTTATTCCTTATACGTGACTCACGAGTAAAGAAATTTTTAACTGTAGTCTATGGGGTTAAACAAATCAGTTTTTAAAAAGAAAGTTTTTTAAAATATCTTGAAATTATTAACGTAACAATTATAATTAAAATTATAATTAAAAATTAGTTTATGGAAAAGTATATCAATTCTTGTTTTTAAAGAGTTTTCTCCAAAGTCAGCATTTATATTCCACATTAAATATTAAATGCTATAATTTAATTTTCGATTTTATTTGAATCACACACCGTTATCACACGCTAATCGGGCATATTTAGCGTCAGAATTGTGAGTCAACATATTCTGTACGTATACATGTATATACGTAGTTTTGAGAAAAACATTAAATACAAAAAAACTATCGCCACATTTATTTTTTTTACAAATATTATTTTTTTATAAAATGTAAAGTATAAGTTTTTCATAATATGTATTTGTTATAAATTTTTAATATATGTTTTAATTCGCGTATGACGGGGGTGATTATATCGCTGCTTTCTCTCTTTTATGTAAGTTTTGACTGAGTTCATGTCAGTGAACAATTTATTTCACTTTTATCGTAAAAGAAAAACCTATTATGTATGGATGGAAACAATTTATGCAAATTATTGGTCTGACTACTACGTATTATCAAGCGATTTGTTTTCGTCTCAACGTTTGAATATCCTTCAAGGATGATACGGATGATATATCTCGATCGCTCGGGAAATATTCAAATTTGAATTCCTATCTTTCCTGATGATACAACAGTATCTTTGCTCTCGGCGATAAGAATGCCATTTCTTTGAGATATCGAAGAGTGTGACCTTTGGCCCTGCATTAACACGCCACTATGACTGTAAAGATTTGCCGTTATCCACTAATGTGCATCAGTTCTTATGACTTTGTTCAAATTATTAACACTTGCGCAAATACTTGAGTGACATAACTCCCAGTAACGTAATGCTTAAGAGATTTTTATCGTGGAAAGAATTGTTTGCTACTATACTCAATTCTCTCAAGTTAAAGTTTTTATATCGATTATTTATCATTTCTTGCATACATAATATTTATTATATTTTCAAATATACGCCCATAAAAATTAGAGTAAATTATTCACGAAAAAAAATACAATCAGTGAACTACGAAACGTATCAAAATATATGCACCTCTGTAGATTGAAATGAGACACGATCCGATGAAGAATATACTATAATTGAAATTTTCTCCTTGAAATGCAAAGCTTTTAGATTAATATTCAATTTATATAAAATTTTGTAATAGATATTCAGATAAAACAATAAAATATTAATTCTTTCTCAGAATTTCTAAATTCTCTTCAACCCGAATAGCTCTTATCGATTTGATGAAATATGGAATGTATCCCAAAATGTATTCTAATTGATTCTCATTCATTAATTCCAATTGAGTCTGAATTATAATATCATTACAATTACAAATTAGAAATACTACAACAGAAATTATGTAAGCGGCCAGTCCAAGACTGAACAGGTTTTATCATTATGTATTCTTTATGCACGCAATGTCAGTGAAATATTTACAAAATGAAAAAGCTGTCGCGTGTAATTGGAGAAGAAAATTCATTTTCCTCTTTGCCTCATTGCGAAATCGTCAACGTCACACTTATCCACATATTACGACACACCGTTCACCGCTCGACGCACTCGGAGCTCTGAGTGAGCTTGTACTCCAATTTTGGTGAATCACTACCGAACACGAGTCTATCGGGTATCAATAACGTGCGTCACTAGAGGTGAACGTGCAGCCGATCCTGTCGACTTCAGTCAGCAATTCGTATACTTACTGTGTCGCTCACCGAGAACGAGGTGTATAGCCCAGACTCCGTCCGGCTGAAGTCTAAGCCGCACTGAACGATCTCTCTGGCACACGCGCTCGACGTCCACGGAAATAGAGGCGATTGGCAGTCGAACCTGCGCCTTGCGCAGTGTCACAGTGTTTAACTGAACGGTTGAGTGTGCTGCTGCCATCTCCTGGTGATAATGCTTGTCAAAGCTTTCCTGATTGTTTTTTTTTCTTAATTATCAATTAACGTTAGATATTTTTCTTTTTTATATCTTTCTTCCCTTGTGTTTTTAAAATGCAGACATATGTCTGCGCTCTGAGGAACAGAAAGAAGAAAAATTCTAACAATAAATAGAAAGCATAGACAGACTCTGCTATAGCTTGATTGGGGGATGAAAATACAAAAATAAGGAGATGCAATTATTATTGATCAAAACATCGATGTTTCGTTTTTTTTTGTAGTAATTTAATTATCCCGTTTTATAATGTACTTATATATTCAGTTCTGTGGATATCTGTAGATTAATGGTGTAAATTTCAATTGAGTATACTTCAGAATCATTGAGCGAACTACCTTACAAACAAGATTGTAAAATAGTTGCGCAATTTTTGATAAATTGCGTAAATTGTTTACTTTTTTAAAGAGTGAAATTAATCACTGTGGAAATTGTGTTTTAACGTGAACACTGTGGAATTGTTTCTCAATATTTTATTTGTATACATTTAATAGGCCCTAATTAGGCGTGAGCTCTAGTCCATTTCCAACTTCAATTAACAATTCAATTCTCAATAATAAACGGACCACGATCGGTAAGCCGCATCGTGATTGTCGAGACATACGTGTAGGATCGAGGCGTCCAACAGGATTATGGCAGAGATTTAGCACATATGTGAGGCTCGAGTGGATCGATGGTTATCCGCATCGCGGAAAATCACATTTTGCTTTGATAACTATGCATAGAAATATATTCGAATGCGTGCAAAGACACGCGCGTGTGTATCAATTTTCTATTTCTTCTAACAAATAAAATTCAGTTACCGCTATCACGATAATTGTTTCAAAATCCTGAGGATGATTATATTATCCGCCATATCCTTAGCAGACACTTCGAGTCTACGCACATACAATGTTTATAATATATATACATATACACGAAATTGTTTTTGGCCTATCCTAAGCTAGCTAATGCAAATAGGCCGTGCAGCGCGGATCCAATATGGATCGTTATATAATAATCTAATACATCCTCGGTCTTATAAACAATCTTATATGCAAATAAGTATACATATGTAATTATTTGATAGGATTATATCCTAGAAAGCGCACATTATTATTGTATTGATTTCCGAATCAGGCTCATCATACATTAGGTAAATATAGCATTTCAGGGCAAAGCTCTGTTAAATTCGGCAAATATTTATGCTTTCATAGAAAATTATTTCTCAATTAACTCAAGAAGAGTCTTGAGTTAATTAATTAATTATGTGGCCACTAATTAAAACATAATTTTTTACAGCTTTATCTATAAAATATTGTTTGAATGTTTTGTGCTTTTATAATTTATGAATTATTTTTTTAATATTTTGTGATCGTTTCTTCTAATCTTTCAATTATAGTATCGACAAATTAAAGCGTCTCAATTTTATGCGCTACACGGTTTTGTTTAAAATATGCGTGTATATATGTATATACAGTAGTCCATTACAGTTCCATCATATTTATAATATATTTATATATATAAGATATTTATATATATTTATATTTATTTATACATGTATATATACGTGGAAGTCAAAAATTAATAAAGTTAAAAAAATATAATCTTCAAAATAGAAACTATAACCGTCTTTCTCTTCAGCTACAGCGCTATTGTGTCACTTATGAAACCCTTATTTCTTTCGAAAACGCATCGAACATCATTTTTTTTTGTATATATGCTCTACTAGTGCATACTGCTGTTTGTCGACACGGAGTCTTCGGGACGTCCGTCTCTCGAAAATCGCGCAGTCGATTCTAGAATGACTTTTCCTTTTCTTTTCCACTTTCACTTGTTTCACGCAATTTTCACGAAACGGCGAAGGTCTCAGAAAATTATTGATTTGAGCGATAGTCCTCTCTCATAAGTCCTCAAACAACTTTTCTAAAAACCGACCTATCACATTCAAGTAAACACGTGACGGAAAAGTATTCTTGTCTCTATCCTGTTGTGAGTTTATTTTTTTCTTCTCTCTTTAATTGTCCATTAGAGGCCTTATAAATAATTTCACAAACTATAAGCCTCTCAAAGTGCCTCCAACGAATTTCGCAGTCGTGTTTGAATAAATACTATAAGAGCTTAATATACGAAAAATCACGAATAGTTAATTAGTATACGGTTCAAATTTTATATTCTTAACTACTTTTTAAATATTCCATACAGATGGTCACCGGATTTCCCCTGCTCTCTTATCCATTTGCAATATAATGATTATAATTTATTCACGAATTTTACTGCAGAATCGCTATGTCGAATTAAATATAATTCCTCGATATTCAGTGCTAAATTTACAAATATCTGAAATTCAATTACGTTTTCATATCATTGACATTTTATCGTTTACAAAAAGTTTACAATTCGTATTTTACAAATTATTACATTTTTAAATTGTCCAAAATTATTCAATAAGTTAAAAGAGATTTTTTATTTCAAAATTTTAAAACAAAAACCAATATATAATATGCGTAATTTTATTATAAATCAGTATTGTATTAATTCCATTCAATGAAATATTTTAGAAGAAATGTGGTAAAATTTGTGAAGCCAAAGGTGAGTTGTGCAATGGATTCTAATGTAAAAGATTAATATAAATTAATGTAACTTATAAATATAAATAACTATCACTTACAAGCATTAATATAATATTTGTTACGAGCAATTAATATTTACATAAATAAATAAAATCTACTGAATACCGAGAGATTATTATAAATAAATATGTCGAGGTATAATTGGAAGTAAGATCGATCAAAGATTGAAGTTACTCTATAGTCGCTTCTTAATTACAAATAATAAACACGAATTTTGTCAAAAATCTTATATGATGTTAAACTAAATACGCTTTATGATAAAGTTTTTTTTCGCTGATTATAATATGACGAGTGATTCATTATTACAAAGCATGTATGCAATCTAAACGAATATGATAATATACTTTATTGTACTTGCGTTTCTCATAGGTATCTCTAGATGGATTTATAACAATGATATTGTGAATTCGATTTTAATTATTGATTGATTACGTGAACTGCATGCGATATATGTGAAATTAAATGGATTCCATCAGATCGCTTAGTCTAAGATTATATAGCTACAGTTTTTCACCTTTGGCTCGAAAATATTGAATAAAATTTATGTAGCAATATGAATATAATTAAATTCTTCGCAAATTATTTTGCAGCATCTATTTTTCATTAAATTATTTTGTTTAATTCATCGACAATAAGAAAATACAGATTTTTAATCTTTAAGAAACAATTATATCTATTTTTTTGTATGTTGCATTGCTGATTATTTTTATAAATAAATAGGTATGAATTTTGCGCATGAATAATTTCTGGATAAAGTGTAATAATTTCTAGATTTAAATATATATTGATGTAACATGTAACCAGCCGCCTCTTTTTAATTCATCATGAGATTTTTGCAGACAATTCAAACTGATTTTTTAAATTATTTATATAATAATATTTAGCTATTTGAATATTTTACAATAAGTAAATTGCATATTAATGTAAGTTTCACCCCGTTTGAAATAACGAAACTACGAGATAAATATTGTAAAGTATGGAATATATAAGAACTAAAATAGATGAGACTCGTGTTGCGCATAATAGAAATTATATACTAATAAAACGGATTTTACAAATAGTAACTTGCACAAGCGGTGTCTCTTTATCGAGTTATCGTCACGATTTTATCTTGAGCGCTTTACCTCGAATAAAATAAAATAGCAACACTGACTCTTGGAATCAATCTTGCGGAATATTCTTGGCTAAAGCTCGAATAGTTAATATTGAGTATATCGTTTTGCGCATCGTCCTAGATCGCTTGACAGTGGCTAAAAATTTACACTAAAAAAAAAAAACAATTAATTATTTTGAAATTTGTCAAGCGCAATTATTGTCAAATATCAAATTGCATAATTAAAGAATCACAATTAACAATTTTACGCAATATATGATAATACGAATAAACTAATACACTTGTTTTTACACCAGTAAAACGAAAAGTAATTTAACAAAAGTATCATTTTTAGATCTTAAAATCATGTAAAAGCGATCGTAAAATATTATATAAGTCAAAAGGTTACAGCTTCTAAACTAAAGTTTTACTTTAGAGATGTCCATTTATTTTAGACACATTGCATTCTTAAGTATATAATACTTTGCGATGTACTTTTCTCATGACGACGTCAACAATCATAATGTATATCCAAGTCAATCTCAATTTTGACACAATTTTTGTTTAGCTTTCCCCGTGAAAGATATAATTTATAGGAAGATATGTATCATTTTCATGAAACGATTCTGTATGTTTTTACATAAATATCATTTTATCGAAACAATACATTGGTGAAGCTGCCTATAATTAAACTTCCAGTTACCGCGCAAGGTTCGGATTAATTCAATATTTCTGTCACGCAAATATTTCTGGCATACTTCCGATGCAATATCAGCGATCTGCTCGTCATATTTTGCAAAATATGGTATTACGTTTCTCCGTGCGACAGATATCACTGAGTAAACGGCGTGTGGATATCGATTAAACGATGTTCCTGATAGCACGTTCGTCAAACATCACTTTTAATTAAACGGGGCTGGAAAGCGGGCCCTTTATTGTAGCTGGCAGTACGGCTACTTTTGTACGCAGATAGAATTCGACTGGCGTCAGAAAGTTAAAAAGCACTTTTCGCTTTTTTTTTCGAGATTCTAGAAAAGTCGATGACACACATATAATACCTTATAATCGTATATCGTGTATTTATATACGTATATCGTGTACGTTATAGAAAGTTTAGCAAATATAGGTGGCCGAATTAAGGAGACATCTCTTTCGGACTCTAAAGTTATTTATCGATAACATCTTGATTCTAATCACGGCACGTTCATTTTTAACATTTACTTTCTCATGCTATTGCGCGTTACAAAGGTTGAAAATTTTTTTCTCCTAAATCCCTTGATTAATTTTAACCTATTTTTCGGCTGTATACTTTATTATTATGTAAAATTATTTTTAACTTTTGCACCTCTTTTTTGCGCAGGAGAGCGTGCGTCGAAATCTGCAGATTAGAATTAGAACTAATTAGAATTTTAAAGATGTCATTTATGTTTTTAGAATACTTCTTTAGCTTTTATCAAATTTTTAATTTCGTAGGAACTTTTAAAGAAATTTATAAAAAGAGTACAAAACAGTTTTGTTTTACTGTTTTTTTAAATAGTTTATAAATTTTGGTCTCCTTAACTTGCCAGTGAGATACGTATTTTTTCTCTGTATATATTTATATATATATATATATATATATATTTTGTCAGCATGGCATATACACAATATTGTGCGCCCGTCATCGGCGGGTTTGTAAAGCCTGCCGATCCTCATCGCAAACTTAAAGTAGTAATCAACAAAACTTTCCTTATACAACTTTTTTTTTACGATCAGCTCGATTATCGGAAGATTAATGTCATATCGATACATCGTTATGATCATGTCGCTAGTGGAACTGTACATCACAGTTGCAACAAATGTATAAGTGGTCCGTCACTAATTTATTAATGAGCATGTAAACCTGACACTCAAACGAAAACATGATGTTAAGAATGATTGTACAACATGATTGTTTCTCTGCTTGTAAGAAGCCCTCATTAAAAAAATCTGCCGTGGCAGATAAGAAAGATAAAACCTATCGGCGTAACAGAGCAACGCAGCGAGCGATCTCGCGGAAAATGAATCTCGTGCAAATCCTCATCTCAGGCGGGACCAATCACGTTGTTCGCGCATTCGTGTCGCGAATTCTCTACAGCTGGCTACGTTGTAAAAAAATCTGTCTCGTATATCTTCCTTGCCCGCGTCTAACGATCTTCTATCTTTCGATGTGGAAGACGTCTAAGTCTAACCGACGCGTGTGTGTGTTTGTAAAAATAGGCAAGTCTTACGCGCGCTATGTACCGGGTGCGTCGTGCTCGTCGCCGGGATTTACTCCTTTTCCTCGGTCTCTTGGCTCTCCGCGCCCAGCAGGGTCGACTCGTGCTCCTCGACCTCCGGCTCCTCGACGTTCTGCCCTGCACGTCTGAGCGTTTTACGTGCACTACGCTGCACGTGAATCGTCAGGGCGATTAGGCCACATGCCGTTGCGCACATTCCTCCGAAGATTGAGTAAACTGTTACCATCGACATGTGATTCACGGTCTGTAAATTCAATGAAGCGAGGTCACTTGAACGGTAATATCTTTAATATACGACGTATTTAATTTATTGTGCGATAAGTTAAGGAGTATTAAATCATGCACTTCTCTTTCTTATACTTTCTCATGTTTCTATTAATTTTTATTACACGAAACATTTTCATTCAGCTGAGATGAAATATATCGTATATTAAATGTTCTTTCCTCGTTTTTACATAAACGTTATTCTTTATGGCGAATTAACGCACAATTAATATTAAAAGCAATGTTAGTTTAATCAGCAATACGTATATGTGTGAAATTTATATAAAATAGATGTACAAATCTCAGAACTAAAATAAAATGTTAAGAAAAACTACATCTATTTAAGAAATCCAAAGTCACTGTGAAGTAATAAAGAAAATCATGCCTTATTCTACTAAAATTGTTAAATCGCTTTTTTAGATAATATCTTAGCCATTTTGGTGTTGACAAATATTGTTAAATAAATAAGCATTCTTTCGATCGATTGTTCACCGGGTGCTTTAATTTACTATTAGGTCAAACGTCGGTCTACGGCTTTGCGTGCACGATAATACGTTTTCGCCGGCTCCCGTTGGCCATCGGCGCAATAACCTGCTTGAAATTCTGATTTGTGCACCCCGTAATGCACGGAATTCACGATAGTGTTCCGTTTAATACCACTGAGCCTCCGTCTGTACAGCTATTTGCGTCCGTCGTTCGCGGAATTTGATTTAATATTTCGATCGAGACATGTAGTAAGCTATTACGCGTTATGTATAACATATAAATGCTCGTGATCAATTCACTAAATTGAAAGGAAATGGAGAAAATATATAAAATAATAAAATAATAATCTCTAAAATATCTCTAAAATATAATTTTTTAAGACACATTCGTATAGCTGTATAAGCAGAAATAATATAATTCTGTATCGAATAAAATAAATTTTTCTTTTCTTGAGAATATAATGCTTTTTACTTCTCAAGGATATTGTAAACTTTATATCATGTATTTATTGTCTTTTCTACTGCATTTTTCAAATTAAAAAGCTCGCGAATGATTTTGCGATCAGCTTCACCAATGTGTCGCTCGTATAACACCGCGATATATAATCCACACTGTTTCCTTAACCACCAAAAAATGAATATTCATCAGAAAATGTTGCTACTCTCTGTTACCCCAGTTACCGCTTAATATGCAAAATACAAACCGGCAGACGCCACTGCATCTGATATAACTACTACAAGTCGGGTATACCGGTAAATGTATGAATTAGTAGGTACTCAAGATCCTATTAATCCCCTTGTGTATCATGACTGGTATTTTCAATTCCACGGTAAATTAAGCATTCCGTCGGTAAAAGGCATTCTGCACGAGACGCGTTGTAAAATGGAGCGCGGTACTATATGTGTTGTACACAATTTATGAAAATTGGATAAAGCAAAAGGATTTTACTTGGCGAGCAGCTGTTAGCTCGATAAGTCCGCTTAAATATGTAACGAAAAAGCAAAAGGCCTGAAACATGCAAAAGTTGTTGAGCACGTGAAAATATTTGGTGAAAATATTTCGGCGAAAATGTCGAGTAAACGGTTTCTCTCTCTCTTGTCGCTTGTTGACTTTTTAATAGGAAATTTATCTTTTCAGTAGACGAATTTTTATTGGTTGTAAAATGTGTCGTTTCAGCTAAAGCGGAAACTTTACCTCTTTTTATCGTAGTAAAATTACTACGATAAAATTTTAAACGAAACTGCGACTCCAAACCTTTTATAAACGCATAACGTATTTTGCGCGATTGCTTTTTTCTTCTAATGACGTTCGTGTAGTCTGCGCAAAATCTTTAAGTGCAGCGCAAGCATTCTCAGGTAAGCTTTATCGGCTCTAGGGAGAACACGCGGCTTTTATATTGATTGCCCAGCGAGGTCGATGTTTTAAGAAAGAGCGACTTTTTCCTCTTTTGTAACTTCATTTGCGCGAAAATCTTCTTGTTGCAGGAGATAAAAAAGAATGGAAGCAACAGGGAGAGAAATATACATTCTATGTATTTATATTAAAAAAATATAATAGGATGCGATATCACGAGACATTTCGCGGAAATCGTTATAAATACGTAACATGTTGCAATCTTCCGAGAAGGAAGTAAAAGTACCACCGCTGTCCCGATGGGAAACATGCGGGATAAATAAAGGCTCCGAGCAATTCCTCGTCCGCTTTTAGATTCACGAACATGCTCTGCCTATCGATCGGACAGAGTTTCAGTTTTAGATATCTTTGGTGCAACGCGATCAATATTTATACAGGACGAAAAATTTCGAATCGCTAAATTCGAAAATATAAGAAAAATGTGTATGCGCGGAAACGATATAATATATCTTGCAGATCAAGTCGGAGATATATAAAATCATCCTGTAAAATTTTGCTTTTTTCTAAAGTGTAATAACGGCGGTAATGAGATGAGTTTTAAAATGTAGAAACTCCTAATGGGATTAAATTAAAAAATCTTGAGATGCTTGTTTAAAGAGTAAAACTTAAAATTTCTTTCTCTCTCTTCTCCTTTTTCAAAGTGCTTTTACGATAAGTAAGAATTATATATATAATTATATATGTATTACATAAATATATATAAGACAGAAGAGAACGTCGAATGAGCAACATTCAAAGGGTCTTACCAAAGTACAATAAAAATAATCAGTAAAATATGCGAAACTGTAAAACATGCGGAAAGAAAAGCTTGTCTAAGAAAATAATTCTGAAATAAGGGAAAAGCAAGACGTGCGAGAAAATGACGAGTTAGCAATTTTTACATATAGGTGATTCGCGTGATCGATGCACTCTATCAAAATGCAGGACACTCCAGATCCCCCTTGAACGCAATTCCCGGAGAACGTACGAGCGTTTCGATCGAGAAATACGAGCACTTACAAACACTTTCCACTTGACGTCGGAATCGGAGGGCTCGCCGAAGAACCACTTCTGGGGCCAGGGTTTTATCGTGCCTTCCGGCGTTTTGAATATCAAACCCTCGAGACTCAGACGGGGCGCGAGGACGCTGGTGGTGATGTTACCCTTCTTGTAGGAGGCTATCCCCGCCTTCACGTACATCTGCGGTATGGTCTCGTTCTCTCGCAGCTTCAGGGTCACCCGCGGCATTTTCGGCTTTTTCGGCGTGCTCAACGTTTTCGTGTCCTCCGTCGTGCCGCTCGTGGACGCCTTCGACGTTGTCGTCGACGACGCCGAAAAAATCGACGGTAGAACGGAAGTCGTTGCCATTTGACGGTCCCTCGTCGACGTTTCCAGGCTCGAGATCCCTTGTGTACTGAATTCCGGCGTGTCTGAAAAGAGAGAATTGTCTGTACCTAATATACGTAGTCGACAATAACGTCGGCTTAGTTGGAAAACTGATAACAGAGCGTCTCGACGAATTATATTACGGCTCCAATATTTATGTAAAGCTGGAATCTTATTTTACGCTCATCGTTTGTATGTTTTATCGCGGCACTCCGAAGTATTTTACAAGGGGAAATTAAATTTCGTGCTCGATCTCATAATGCTCATCTTAATTTAAGCGGACAAAGAACAGAAAGAACTTTTAGACAAAGAAGAGAAAATATTATTCTGTAATATAATATTACTTTAAATATAATATTTTAGTTTAGAATAGCAAATAAAATTTATTTTATAAAAACGTGGCACATATTATTTAATAAAAAAAAAAAAATAACATGAAACATTACCGCGACTTTTCTGTTATCATTTACAAACGAAATATTGAAAACCTTATTATTTCTGTGAAGTATAATTTTCTGCATCGTCTTCCTGGAAAATTCAAGCAAGATAATACCTGCTAACGTGGCGTCATCAACCATAGCCTCCTCCTCCTCTTCCTCACCCCGGAGAATTACATTAAAGGAAGTCGTGCCATCTTCGAGGTCTTTCCTCCTTGTGACCTCGGTCGCCGATGTCGTCGTGGTCGAGATCCTGCCTCTGTTCTTATCCTCGCTGACGTTCTTTGTTTGGTTTCTCGGTGTGTTCCTGACCGGCTCTGCTCGGCTAAGCGCTCGTATCGTGCTGACGAGGTTGTGATCGTAATTCTGATTCAACAGGAACGGCGTGGCCACGCAAGACAGTACGATCAGCACCATTATAGTGGCCATCGTGTACTTGATGATCCTCGGCCGAGGCTTGCCGGAAGCCTGCGGGAATCCGCCGGACGAGAACTGATCCGTCTGCGGCAGTATCGTGTACTGCAGACTGGCATCGCCTTTCCGCACCGTTTTGTACATAATTATTCAACCTGTCGGAATGGAGATCTTGTTAGAGATACACGGCGGCGATCCTCTCAGCCAGCCGGAAATATATGGTTCTGTCAGCCGAATGGCCTCTCGTATTTATTTTCACGAGCGCGACTATTCAGCACGGGATTCTGAACTGTAATCGGAATGTTCAGTTTTATTGAAGAACAATAGCGGGGAAGAATAAGTCAACAATTTACAGCTTTTCAATTGAATTTATATCCTGGAAACGGAAATTAAATCAAATATAAATTTTATATGAAAAATTTTATTGCAAATTTAAAGTGTATTTGAACAATACAGTTTTTCTGGAAAATTATTTAACGGGCTCATAAGTAAAAATTTATAAAATAAACCTATTAAATAAATTCAATGTTTATTGAATAATATTTATATGAAATCAATTTTGTAATAAAATAAGTAGCAATTATTTTGTTTGTATAAATCGTCCGGTATTATGCAATAAATTATTTACCATCGTGCATCGTAGCAATTTATCGACTTGTTTTTACAGGATACTAAATTCAATGCAATAACATTCAGTAACACAGCACACATATAATAAAGTTATCACATCATATCTATATTTTCATGACAATCAGTTTGTTTGCACAGATATTATTTGACTATTTTGTATTTATTCAGATTTAAGATCCATTTTAGAATTGATATAATTTTGGCATTTATTTCATAAAAAATTAATTATAAAATACATCACGATAGAAATAGAGATTTTCACGGGATTTCATAGGAGACAAAAATATATGTAACGCGCAAAATAAGTAATTCGTCTTTCACTAAAGCGTTACGGTGCAATAAAAAAAATTTTGTAAAAAAGAACGATGTTATATATAACCCTGAATGGGCCAAACTAGTTTCGTTATAATTGCAATTTTTATAGAAAGAAATTGGTAAGTCCCTTGTCTAATCCTAATATTTACTCAGAAAAACCGCATTTATTATTAAAACTTTATTGTTGTTATTAATTCAAAGTTTCTGTTTCCAAGAGAGGACAAATAGCATAATTTGTTTATTCTCTCAGTTACATAGGAATTAAATCGTGGCTGAACGTCACTACAAAAAGTTTTATGGATATATTAAATGTAAGTTTTATATAAATTTTATATAAATGCACCAAATAATGAAACATCACTAAACGTGACGTTTAAACGGCACTACAACGCAGAATGTCAATTTTAGATACAATATTTTGTACAATAGGAGACTTTTAAATATATAAGAAATTGATAATAAAAAAAAACTACTTAAAAACAACAGAAACAAATTTTCCAGTTTTATAATCGTTTCCATGAAAATACATATCTTATAGGATTTGTTTGTATCTGAGTGTGGAATATTTTCTAAATTAAACCGACGTTGGTGAAATTGGCCCTTAGTGTCGTATATACGAGATAGCAAATCCAGGAATTTTGAACCCAGAGAAGAGATCTTCTATTCTACAATCGGCTGCTCTAACATTGAGTTAGCTGGCATCCCGTTTCCATTTCACACGTAATTACTCAAGCTGTCAGAAAAAAATCTCATTGTGTAAAGCGAAGGAAAGGCAATAAATTTACGTATTCGCGTGAGCCAAACTCGCTAGTGATTACATCATGTTTTTTATCTTAAGACTGTTTGCAAAATAATAAGACTCAATTAGTATCGAGTTTACAACTTTCTCGAAACAGTGAAGAGTTAATGAATATATTAAAAACTTTAATTAACACCGGCTCTACATTAAGGCGATATTTTTCTTCTTGCATAACAAACTATTTCATTAAATAGGTATCTCATAAGAAAGGAAAGATATTATGGAGAGATAGAAATGAAGAATTGACAGAGAAATGATATTGAACATTTGCAAACAACGTTTCTTTTGTTAGATTGCTTTACAAGAATTTTATAAAATTATCATAAATATATGTTTTTTTAAGTCGATTTTTAGCGTAATAATAACTTATATAGTTAACATGAATGAAATAAATTGAACAGTATTAGAAATAGAACTACTTTTCTGTATCTAAAGACAGTTTTAAAATTTTGTTATAAAAAAATTAATATTCCCATTCCCGCAATACTTGCTATCAAAGACGAGTTTTGAATTCGCAATAAAGTCGACAGGTCGCTTATGAACTTCAATCATGAAACAATGTTTAATTAAAATATAAATAAGCATAGCGCGGAAATGGACAGTATTTGAATTAGCTCACACAAAAAGCTCTTGACATTTAAAAGCCGCATTGTTCAAAAGCATATCAACATTCGAAGATGTTAAAAGTTAAATATTTGAAAACTGAAATATTTGCGATTAATACCTCTAATTAATGAGCGCTTAATATGCATAATTAAAAATAAATAACTTTGCAAAATACGAGCATTTGTAGGCATTTCTCTTTTACAGGTATTTATTGAATAATTCTTTGACAAAAAAGCGTCGATTGTTTAATATTAAAAAAGATAATAATATAAAAGTAATAATATAATAATTTGTAACAAGATAAATATAAATATAAATACAAAATTAAATATGATTTCTAATTAAAGAGATATGATTTCTAATTAAAGAGTTCTTTTAACACCACACATATTTAAATTTTACTTTTTAATATAATTAATTATAGAAACAAGCACCCTCGCAGTCAGCGCTATTAATGCCACGATGAAGTACACGCCTGGCGCATAAACACGACATGCCGGAAATTAGAGCCAAAACGGTCAATTACACTCCACTTAACCGGTGCCGACACCGACGGTGGCTTGTTTAAAAAAAATCACCGAAGAGTTATTGAGCCTTGTGACGAACGAAGGAGACCGGCGGTCAACGCTCAATATTTTCAAGCCATTAACATTTCCTAGCGTTGCTGCAGGCCGAATGTTTAATCGTGCACAAATTCGATAAAACATCAATAGCCTCTCTCGGAAGACAGATAAATTATTCTCGACGCGTCTGCCGAATATAAAGCTGATCCTCGCGAAGGAAGCGAAAACGGGGGAGAAGGAAAGCTATACGCCGGGAACGCGATCACAAGTGTATCGGTGTACTCACGATATGTGAACGGTATAGTCGAGGGTTCTCTCTTGATTTCCCTGCCGGCCTGGTGTGTCGGCGAATACACGACAATCCGGGACAGGCAGAACCTCGCCTGTGAGGGAAACTCAGCTGGAAAATGCGCAGATGCGGCTCGACGACGACGACGGGGTGCGCGCGTCGGCGCGTACATCGCGGCATCGCTCCCGACTGCCGGAAGTTGGTTCGAATATCTCTCGCCGAGAGACGGATGTCCGCGCGCGGGTTCGTGCGGGCCGGGCCAAGGGTTCAAGGACGAATCAGAAGGTGTCGACCGTGAACTTCTTTCGGCGCTTATGCCATCGAATTTTAGGCGTATTTTCGCCCGCGGCTTCGCTCACGCGCGGTTGTTACTAAGCGGGGGCTAATCGATAGGAAAACAGTTCCGCGTTTGCTGTTTGCTATTTTACGAATTATTGCATCGCCTGATAAAGAGATTTTAGTTGAAAATTGGGAATTTATTATGGCTTACTGCAGCTTATTAAATGACTAAATGTTCACCAGCATGAACGTTTAAGAGCACTATATAGCAAATTAATTTTTTGATGGTTGCGCTTAATTGTTAATATTTTTTATGATTTTAGCAGTAATATTGTTGCAAAGAATCAATTTTATTTGCGAGAGATACATTTCTTCAATAATAATTAGAATATATTCTACAAATATAACGTCATGTAAATTCTTTATTTAATTTTTAATATATATAATATATATAGCTCCTTGTAATTAATGCAATCAAATTTTTATTTTTAGGGCATAAATAAAGAATTGATATTTGTACTACATTTTATTGTGGTATAAAAAATATATGTAGTCTATCTAGGCCATAAAAATATGCTCAACATTTACAGAAACAGATTTGTACACAACAATGGAAGACATTGTTTATAATTGCGTGACGAATCACGGAATTAAGCTTTTTACGTTCTTACTCATGAAATTTAAGAACACAGTGAAGTTGAGTGAACTTTTGTTATATCATAAAATCACACGTAATTACAGTCTCATTGCATAGTAGGCATCGCCGTCGACGACGCGATATCGGTAGCATCACTGGATCTCCATAGCTGTGTTATTGTCTTCGTTTGCGTGTGGAAATTTACTCCCTAAAATAAGATTAATCAAAGAGCTCTTGTTACTACAATATATTATTGTTATGTTATATGTCTATTATTTGTTCACAAAAATTCTACTCAATTATTATTATTTTCTGTCGTACTATAAATAGTATACGTATATATAGTATATACGATAATAATGCAATTATTTATCAAAGACAACAATTCCAATTAAAAATGGGATATTTTTATCACTTTTAACTATTTTTATTACTTTTGATACGTTTCAGTTAGTTTCAGTAACTAATTGTAATTAGAAAATTATTTTTAAGAATTATAAGTATATGATTTATTTTGATAAATAGACCTGATTCGTCAAAATAAAGACCCGCGAAGTTGCATGTACTCACGTATTTGCCATAAAAGTGCATATCGCCGAGGAAGGAACCCTTGTTACCAGTGAAACTGAACATCGGTAGAGGAACGGGTATGGGAACATTAATTCCGACTTGGCCGGCTTCGATTCTGTTTACGAATGCCCTGGCTGTCGCCCCATTTGTCGTGAAAATTGCCGTGCCATTGCCGTAAGGATTTTTATTGATGATGTCGATGGCCTCGTCGGTGGTGTCGGCGAACATGCACGATAAAACGGGTCCGAATATTTCTTCCGTGTAACACTTCATCGTAGGCTGTAACGTGCATATCAAGCAGACTGTGATATAAATAAAGTGGAATATAACCATGCAGTGTTAAATTAAAATATAACGTTAATTAAAATACAGCACAGACTCTAAATCTTATGAATCTTAAATAAGATAATTTCATGGATAAAACTCTCGTACCAGCTATATGAAGAATAATTTAATTTTCGGTTTTTATTTGGGTGAACAGGCTTTTCTCAAAAAGTTCCTAGTTGATTTTTTAATTCACAACGATTTAAAAGCTTAAGTTTTATTAATTTATTTTATTTAAAGCTTGAGCTTGATCAATTTCTGAACTAGCACAGCTATTGTACCTTAACGTCAGTTAACACTGTGGGTCCGACGAAATTCCCGTTTTCGTAGCCGGGCACAACGATATCTCTTCCGTCGAGATCCAATTTCGCGCCGTCTTTAACGCCGGATTCGACCAGCTCTCTGATCCTCTGCTTCGCTTGCGGCGATATAACAGGTCCCAGATCCGTGCCGGGCACGTGACCGGCGTTTACCTTCAACTTCTTCGCCGCCTTTACTAGTTCGGGTATCCATTCCTTGGATTTGCCCACGAAAATGGCCACCGAGAGCGCCATGCATCGCTGCCCGGCGGCGCCGAAAGCCGCCCCGGCGATTTGCGACAACGTTTTGTTCTTATTCGCGTCTGGCAGAACGACGCAATGATTCTTAGCGCCCATGTTGCACTGTACCCTTTTGCCGTGCGCGCTGCTCTGCTTGTAAATATACTTGCCCTGAAAATTGAAGAATTTATTATTATTCATTATTGATTTATTATTATCCATATTATGATATTGCCTCATTACAGCTTATTTTAACTAGAAATGTTTTTACCGCAAACTTTACACACAAAAAATATATTTTAACCAAAATAGACAACGTCTGATAAAAATAATATTTTTAGAGGATAAAAGCAAAAGAAGAAAAGGCTCAATTTTGCGATTGCAGTGATAACACAGAACACAATTTCGATTCTTGATCTCGTTTTTCATCTTCGCTTACCGCCTGATCGGAACCGACGAACGAGACAGCCTTGATGTCGGGATGCTCGCAGATGAAGTCTACAGCTGCATGTTGGCCGTGTATTACATTCAGAAGGCCAGCTGGTGCACCGGCTTTCGTGAAGAGTTCAGCGAGGATCATGGACGCACCTGGTACCCGTTCAGACGGCTTCAGGATAGCGGCGTTCCCGCACGCGACCGATATCGGAAACGACCAGAGCGGTATCATAGCGGGGAAGTTGAAGGGACAAATGGATGCGGTAATACCGAGAGGTACTTTGTACGAAATGATGTCCATGTCCGTGGCGATATTGGCCGTGGATTCGCCCATTTGCAGCATCGGGATCGACGTGCACGCATCGACGACCTCTGCCGTTAATTAAAAATCAATCGATATCCACGCAGTATCGTTCATTGAATATTAATCGTGATTACAATTTTAAATTATTATGATTACATTTTGCATAATTTTGGTCGACCCATTTCTTTTAATTAGAATTAAAATAATATTCGTGCATATCAGGGTAATTTCTTTCATATTTATTTAACATCTTTTATATTTTTATTCAACAATTTTGATTAAATCATTAAAAAACGTCGAGTTAAATAATAAATTAGAGCATTGCCTGATGTACATGATAATTTATATCACAGTTTGACACGATATACTTACGAAGACCTCGAAGCACATCTCCCTCCGCGTCAGCCATAGTCTTTCCATTTTCTTTCACGAGATTCGCCGCAATATCTTTCTGCGAACAGATGAGTAACACGTAAGAATGAGATAAAAACGAATAAGAAATGAAGATATGATGACACTGTAGCATAAAATATTTGCTACGATGCCCACACAACGCTAATTGGAATTGCCTAGTAGCGATAGTTCGCGCTGTTGATGTCTGTCTATAAGTGTCAGTAACTTCGCCTCGTTAATCATCGCTCGTTAATCACTTTTAATCCGAATATACGACGTGTCATCACCTCTCTTTCACCTCTTTCTCTACTTTTCCAACGTAATATTCCAACGTAATTAATTAGTAAAATACCTTGAAGTTTTAAGGTCTTAGAATTTAGAATTGATAAACTGACCGAGTGTTCGCGGATGAGAGCCTGATATCTTAGCATCAAATTTTGTCTCGTTAGCACGCTGGTGTGCCGCCAGCTCTCGTATGCCTTCCGTGCACTCTGTACCGCACTCTCCATCTCGTTCCTCGTGCATTTTGGAGTGCGGCATAACAATTGATTCGTCGCTGGATCGTGGACATCCGTGAACTCCGTGGCCTTTGACTCTGGAAAAAGAGTTTCGATTTATAGATTGATGTGATTTATATGTAAATTGTATTATTAAAATTATTTAAAATGCTCTCATTAATTAATGTGTAATTATAAATTTCTGTGTAGTAAATATTGCAATTTACCAATGTATTTATTATTAACCTGACAAGAAACGACGTTATTTAATTAATATCTAATTAATGTAAAGTTATTGACAATTCGTATTTCTCATTAAAAATGTATTCTTCTTGATATCTACTTTTTATAAATAATCTATGCAATAGATGGACACATATCCTCGGAAAAATGAATGTAAACATCATATTGTAATAACGTAAAGTGCATTTTGCTTGAGGATACGTGTAAATATCATCTTCAACTTATCCTACATAGTATCAGAAGTATGAATATTTTCTCGTACGTCTGTCATGTTCGCGATGCACTTTGTTATAAATATTTAAACTGCATTTTACTCCAAATATGTCGATACATTGTCAATATATAGAAAAATATGTTTAAAATTTATCGATTAAAATTCCTGAAGGGAAGATCTTATTATTTTTTGTACAGAAAAGCGTGTGAAAAAGCATATAGATAATAATATTTTATAGTATAGGAAAATAAGCACTTTAAGCGGAAAACTTCTTCTGTATTTATAAAATAAATTAAGAGAAATACAAATAAAAAGTAATGAATCTTTATAATTATATAACGATAATTACCTATGAATTGTCCATCGATGTACATTTTAACTGTCGGGGCGGCATTGCTGTAGGATCTGGTTAAGCGTGTCTGGAATATTTTTATACTAATTGGTACAAAAAATATTATATCTCGTATTTTTGTTTAAATCATTTTTCCGTAATATACCTATATAATAACACGTATTGTTAGAAATTAATTTAGAGAAATTAATAACGAATAATATTGTTTCAATCAAATGCGATTTAAATTAATTGCTGTCCATTAAATTACTTGTAATTAACAAAACTTTTATTTAATAATGTATAATATATTGTACTTTGAAAGCTAATGTGCATGTGAAATATGTACGTATTTAATAGTTAATATGAAATATAGATATTAATCTATTAAATGAATATTTATTATTTCATATTAAATATCCTTTATTTTATTCATAAACGTGAGAATTTGTGAAACGTTTCATTCTGCAATTTTATTTACCGATTGCACAATTGTACAATCAATATGCATTGGTAAGTGAGTAAAGCTGCGTCACTCGAACTATATGAATATCTTTAAGTTATAGGCAAAACATGATAGTGCTGCTTTCAAGTCAATAAATATATGACGGTTCACTTTTGCCGGCACTGTTTCGTCGTTTGCACATACTACACGAAGTTGAGAAGCTCTATTGCGACAGAAATTAGTAATGGTGTTTTTCTCCTTACAAACGTCATAGTCTGAGGATCAATTGGTCAGACGATTGTCACTTCGTAAATTTGATTAATGCACTGATGCATCCCAAAGATTTTGCATCTTTAAATCGATTCTGACAATATATTTTATTTTAATTAAACAAAATAATTGAAAAGAACAAATAATTTATCTTGTTTAGATTTTATAGATATCAGATATGATATATCTAAAATAAACGAGAGAATATATAATTTTTCGAAAACAAAAACAATTATATTTATCAAAAACTCGAATAAATTGGAACTTCTAAAATGATACAATTTTAACAATGCACAAATATATTTTATCAATATTCCCTATTCCAATATATTTGTCTGGGTTATCGGATTACAGATGTCTCAATTGCGTGGTCGTAAGTTGCTGATAAGCGTACTCGCTCATTTAGATAACATTTGCAGGAGCTAAGTTTAAATTTAGTTCTACCACACACGAAGATTTTTTTTTTACAGAATAGAGCATTTAATAAAAAACACGTATATTTACAAATTAATTAAAAATTATTACACAATATTTATTGTTTTACAAGTGAATTTAATATATCTATAATAATTTTTGTTTCGTCAAAGATTTACTTTCGAAAATTATAGTATAAACATGCAACGAACACATTATAATGCTGTTAGTGACATATCATTAATAAATTAGCATCTGGCATACAGATTAATTCATTTCTTATTCAAAGATCGCAAGCGTAATAGAGGCCAAGGTATTTTCTCATTAATATAAATTTTTAGAAAATAAACCAACAATCTATTTCATGTCACTCTTCGGATTTTATTAATTAATAATTAAAAACTTTGCACAAAGTATAAAAATATTACTTAAAAAAGGATATAATAAATTATTAACACAACAGAGGGCAAAGCAGAGGGTAATAAATAAAGACAAATATCACTTCACAGTTCCTAAAAATATTCATATTAATATATCGGAAGCACTCAATATTCGCTGATGCGAATATAAAAGTAGCCATTTGGGGATTTACAGAAGCGGTGAAAAAAATATCGTCGGAGCACGAACAACAATTTGCAGATCGATTTTCGCGCTTTAACGTGGAGCTTTCGCAGTTCGTCGGATATCCACTAGATGGTCCGATTTCCTGCATGAATACGTTCAAATGCAGCTTGCAGCTGCAGCTGCGGGGCAACGAATTTTCAAAGAGCGTGGAAAATGACAGTCAGCGTACCGAGCGCGACGGCGACGTATATTTTCGTACCTCACACTTGACGATTCTCGCGAGGAGCGTCATGCTTTCGGTTAACACGTTCGACACGAGCGGCTTGGAACTGAATGATTCGTGTGGAAAAAATGACCTTACATTCAACCGACGTGGCACACGATGTTTTCTGATAAGATAATACATGTTTGTTTAGAACGTCTCCCACGATCGATGCCTCTGCAGCGATGAGTCGAACCTAACGACTCGAATCGCGTAAAGGAAGATAGATGGCTAAGAGCTATCGACGTAACAATTATTTTATAATGCGATCTTATACTGAATTTTATTTAACAAAAAGTCGGCAGCAATGACGTATTCATTATTATTGTAGATTTCTCAATTAGATATGATGGATATACCAATAACAATTTTGAGATGCTTCTATTTTAAAATACATTTGAAAATGCGTAGTTTGATGTACAGAATTTAAATATATTCAAAAAGTGCTGATATTGAAAGGAAAAAAGTGCTGGTATTTGAGAAGAAGAAAATCATTTGTTAGAAATATTTTTCTAAAAAGATTGTTATTAAAAACTCATTTACAAAATTTAAAAAAATTAAAAATATATTAATTTTCTGCACATAGTTTTAGTTGATTATATTTAAAAATATTGGAAATAATTAACACAAGTCTAAGTATGACTTACTTTAAGTGTTACCTTTACCGGATAAAACGGTAAATACCTAAAGACCAACTGTTGGAAACTTGATGGCAATGTCTGCACGAAGTAGACACATTGCTGGACTTTCAGTGCCTCAGATGTCGCTACAATGTTACATTGGACAGCTAATTAAATTTTTAACAATAAATATAATTTCATTTCGCTATACGCTTTATAATGTACGCTTTAATTTATTCGTAATTTCAGACGTATGTTTAAAAATGTGCAATTAGACTCAAACCATGATTAATTCAGTTTTAATATTTCATATAAACAAGGATGTATAAATTATAAAAATATTACGATTAGAAAAAAAAATTTAATATTTTGTTTAAGATTTTATAATACATTTTTTAAAATTTAATAGTTTTTATAAGATTTTAATATTTTATTAATTATGATACATCATAGAATTATATTCAATACTTATGAAATCCTTAGCAAAATACTGAAATAGCACTAGCAATTAAATTTATATTATTAATTAATTTTTAAAAGGCGATATTTTACATGCTGCGGTTATATGTATATTAAATAAAAAAATTATACAATATATTTATGTATTATAGAATGTATTACATAAATTATACAAGCGTCCTCGTGCGTGATCAACAAGATTTACTATTAAAATATCTTTAAAAAGACTGCCATAAAAAGATTGCAGAAATAAGATATTTATACAGACCTCGCAAGATTTAAATACTCGTGATATTTCGTTTCCTGCATGCTAGAAGAAATTTTTCGCGAAGAGTTTCGAGACTCGTATGTCAGGATGACTGATCAAGTCTGAAGCAAAAATGTTATAAACAGTATTTTTTGTGCACATTCAAATTCCGCGATCGGCAGTGCGTGCGTAGAGCATTGAAGGCAAAAGCCAAGCTAACGATTGCCGGTCGCACACGTCATGTGATTATATGGGACTTGATTGGCGGACAATCATCGGAGGCAATGCGGAGTCCTACCCCGTTATGCTAAAGTAGACAGTCC
This sequence comes from Temnothorax longispinosus, assembly GCF_030848805.1. Classification (NCBI taxonomy): domain Eukaryota; kingdom Metazoa; phylum Arthropoda; class Insecta; order Hymenoptera; family Formicidae; genus Temnothorax; species Temnothorax longispinosus. Next base: position 17,234,078 of record NC_092364.1, read on the forward strand.
GCACGACCGACTGTCTACTTGCACACATTTACGCGCGATTTCTAGATCATGCGGTATGGTGTGCAAGGAAAGTGAAATGCCTTGGAAACCCAGCTCGGAAACACAAACAAACCGTACGCTTCTCGTTAGCAATAATTATAATTTAGTGGTAGAACTTGTTATTAGACATTATAAATCAGACGACAATATATTGAACTCAGCGACGTCAACTTTCTAAATTTCTTTTCTAGAACTCTTTTCTAATTCCGCAGAAACGTTTGTTTGAATTTCTAGAGCTTCCGCACAATCTTGAAAGTTGCGTTTTTATAATTATTATTATTATTAAGGGCTTCAAACTTGATACTATATTACCAATAACAAATTTTAACATTTACAATGTGCGCCAATTATTTAATTAAGTTTATTATTTAACTTATTTAAAACAAGTATTTCATTCATTTAAAATCATATTTAATTTATTTAAAATAACAATCTCTGAAAGATTCATGTTATAAATTTACACGGATATTTGACGAGAAAATTGTAGATGTTAAAATATAATATAGACGTATATAATAATAATTAAATATATAATAATTATGTAATAAAAATTTAAATAAATTAAAATATTATTAACGATCATACGTTAGCAAAGATTAGTTCTAAACAGCGGCAGATTATGTAAGAATGTATGAAGAAGAGATGTAAAATATCTGTTATTATTCTTTCACTCAGATAGAATTTTAAAGAAGGAAAACGAAACATGTGTGAAACTCTGTACAAATTACTCATTAAACTCTGGCCACGAAGAAAGTTATAATTGTATATCTTCAATGAAATCTATAGTTTTTCTCAAGCGATCGAAAGCCTTGTTTTATGCACGAACGATCACTCGCAATTAATTACATATTGAATTGCCACTGAATGCCTGATCACCGTAACTTATAGATCGTAATACGAGATAATCGTGTGTATACAAAGCTAGAATCGCTATGCTTCCTGCTCCGAAACGACGATTTCGAATGCACGTTCCGTTCGTCGTAGTTCGCAGCTGTCGGTGGAATAATAAAAAGTGAAAAGCATTGACGAAATATGTGTTTCTCGTAAACGGGAGTCGGCCTGTCAGGTCGCGTGTGACATAACGGCGACGATAATCTCTTCGGCGCCAATCGCCGCGAGCGAAACGGCACATACACGGTTGTTTTCCACGCGTCATTATTGCGTTTCGCTTTGCGCGAGAATGATGCCGAACCCAGAGTTCTTCTAATCAAGCTACTTCATCAAATTGAATATTGTCGGAATAACAATTTGTTTATCATGCATCACGTTAATCTTTTTTAACGATGTTCTCACGATTAGTTCCGTGTGGCTGCGAGCGATGTATATGCATCGTGCAGAATGTATTGATTTATAAATTTGAAATATTTCTACTCTGTATGAATTTTATTATCTTCGGCGAAAGTATTTTTATAATAATTCTCTACACGATAGAAAACAATAATTCTTTTGGACAAGATCTTTTAAGAGATCTATCGTTATCGCTGATAACAACGGCTGATAATTTAGATAAATAAATTTATATACGTTTGCAATCTTTTTTGTGCCCGACACTTGAAATCCTAATACTTTTACGTATTATATATATTTATATTTATATTTACCTACATGAGATAATAATTAAGATAATTAAGATAAATTGTTTTTATCGGATTGTTTTTATCGCAACGAAAGATATCGCTTAAACTTTATTTTGTACAATTCTCATGTAAGAATAAGAAATAAGATAGTGAATAGGAAGATTGGCAAAGGATCTTTTAACCATAGCAAGTATTTGCATGGATAGAACGTATTTTAACGAACATTCATATTCATACTGAAAAGATACGATGGTTGCTAACGCATCTACTTCTCTCTACTTGCCTACGAGAGTTTCCTGAGCTGAGTTGTATAAAGATTATGTTATCAGCCTGGCAAGGGATATCGTAACGCTGTTTTGTAACACGCTGAATATATTAAGTTAGTCGTACGATGCAAACCACTTTGCAAATTAAACAGCCTTCGAATTATTACTGTTTTGTGAATTAAAACAATATCTATTTGTGTGTGTGTGTGTGTGTGTGTAGCGCGCGCGCGCGCGCTATTCATTCTACATGAAGGCCAAAGTTAGAAGTTTTTCTCACGCGTTAGATATTAAGATGTACAGTATTTATAACAGTCAATAAGATTTTCAGTATAACGTAATACCTACAGTGAAAAAAAATTAGTTTTGTATGATCTTTGTTAATGATTTAAGTAAAAAAGTTTTGCTTTACGTCAAAATTAAAAATGATAGTAAATAGAAAGTTGTTTTGTTATAATTAAGTTATTACGCTTTCGCAAAAAGATATGCTATTTGTTTAAACAAAATAATTAAAAACAATATAATAAGATATTAAATAATTAAAGTAAGATCAAAATACATGCATAAATGGCAGAGAGATAAATGTAAATTCGTCTACGTTAAAAGAAATAGAAATCATATTCTTAATTATGTAAAAACGTGCAATATTAACGTGCATTATTAACGTGCTATTAACGTTGCAGCGATTATGTTAATTAGTAACGGAAAAAGAGCAGAAATACAAATTGGTGCAACGCAAGGTTGGCGCTGTTGCCATCTAATAGCATTTCCTCCTTGGCTCATATATCCACTACTTTACATATACGCCTACGTCTACTTGTAAAATAGAGCTACGTGTCCGATTTGAGTGAAATCGTGTATCGAGATCGGCGGACGAAATAAAGTTTCAAGATTAACGTTCGTGCTTCATAATTCTCGTTCTCGAAAAATTGATAAAATTATTTATATGCATTTTCTTGCATTAAACTTCTCATTACTTTTTCTTTCGAGCATACTCGTGTAGTAATTAACGGCGAAATGCAAATTAAATTATTACGCTTGCAAATATATTCACGATAAAATTATAGCACGCGTGGAGTCACAGTAGTATAATTGAAAAATAAATAAAACACTTTATTAATATCAAAATATCGCAATTATTTTGGACACTTTTTACGCGTCAGATTAAAGAAAAAGAGACAAGAATATCTCACAGAAAAACGTAGTTACATTTTATGGAAAATGTTAAATGTATTAGAATATTTGTACGAGATGGCACAATATGCACAATCTTATTTTTATGTATTTTTATTCATGACTTGTGATCATTATTCTGGCCGATTGCTCGATTGAGACATTGAGAAACGAGTGAAAAACATTACGAACGGATCGGAACATTCTCGATTTCGGTGTTAAGAGACTGTCGACCGCACAAACAACTCACGAACGAAATAAAGGTTTCGAGCTTAGAAAGGTTTCGATTCTAGGACGATCCCATAAAGAGACAGACGTGAAAGTTCGTCACCTATCCTAGACAAAGTAGAAAGTTTTTTTTTCTTCCCTTTTCCGAGACAGTTAGGGACCCTCACGTACACGCGAGTTCATGGCTTGTGTATGTATTTTACACGGGTCACCCACGTTTGTGTGCGAGTATTTATAATTCATATCAACGTATTCCTCGCCGCGCGATTAGATTAGAAATCACGTACGTACGCACGTGTGCGATCGAATAACGTATACGTGGGTTGCGCCGACAAGCCGTGTGTTGGCGATCCGATTGTCAACGAGAAAATAACTCAAATATAATGCTGATCGGATAGAGAAATGTTTCAAAGATCAGCTGCAGGATGTTGTGACGTTTATGTTTGCGTCGCGTTTTCCTATTTTTCTATGACTGCTTATTATTTATTTCCAGTCCCATTTCTTTCGGTAAGAACAGGTATCGAACATTCTGTTGTCTGCTTTCTTAATTAACAACTTTAGCAGGAGAAAATACAAAGCACGCGCGCAATTATACTCGGCCACCCGCATATTTTATTTATCATAAAATAAGTAGGATACGCCCGGGTTTTGCTCGGAAAATAATATGAAATGAAACAATGTAGTTACTTATTTGCAAGAACTGCAAACTATCTAGAGTTTGTTCAGCTTTGTTTCTTTGGAACGTAATGATATTCTACTCATAGCTGTCACAATAAAACAAAAGGATAAAGGAAGCATTCCGTTTTACAATTATTTCATCTTGCATTATTTTAATATTTATTATTCCCTCGGCAATTTTCAAAAGTCCTAGACCATAGCCTTTCCTCGCAATGGCGAAAGAACTTGATATATGTGGAAATATTATGAAGTTTTACGCAGTCTTGCGTATACGCACTAATTACAGAAATAGACGTGGTGCGCACGTGCACGTAGGAGGACTCCTGCGTCGCGTGTTCGCAGACCAGGACACGAAAACGGTTCGGCGTCGCTCTCGCGTAACACCGGCTTTAATATTCAGCGCGACGAAACGGCCCGATTACGAAACCGCGCGTTGCAAGACACCTGGTAATTCGATAATAATGCACGTGGGTAAGGCGGCGCGACGACATGCCATGAGACGACACCAGCCCGAGGTCGGCGAGCGCAGTTTCGAAATTTCGGAGCGAGAAGCTGCTACACGCACGCCTGCTACGATGCGTCGCAGGTGCACCGTTTCCGAGACACGGCCGTCTCTCGCGGCCACGTCGTACCGGGGTACGCCGATCATTTCCCCTTGATCGAGAAAGCGTTCGCCGTCGCAATCCCGATCCGTTCGACTTTGTTTCAGCCGTTCAAATAAAAAAAAGCGCGAGTTTCCGCGCGGCAGTTTCGACAGGTTCGCAATCCTCGAGGTCCATGCTTTAACTGCTACAGACGCTCGAGAAATGTAAAACGGTACTCGTCTCGCGCAAATGAAAATATACGACGGTGGAATATATAAATCGTGAAAGTATGTGCATTCCGAGTTAGTTTTAATATGCAAGTCGGCGAGGCAATCTAATGATCTTGTAAAGCTAGTGACGTAGAAAAACAACGAGCCGCGTCCCGTGACGTATGAAACGCGTCCGCGACGTTTACACGGTCCGTGGAAGATTCTCGAGATTCTTGGCGATCGTCCAAACACAATGAGAGTTAAAAGTCGCCTCTTTCTCTCCGCGCGAGCGTGCTGCTGGCGGCGAGAAATTTGCAAGTTCAATCCGTCGCCGTCGTTGACCTGAGAGCCTTCGGTTACCTCAGGTCATTACGAAAGTAATTATTAGAATCGTATAAATAATTCTCGCGTAAAGAAAACTTATAATTACGTAATGGGAGATAATATACTGAATCATATATATGTACCATTTTTATTATGATGTATTATTAGATCGTTTATTGTATCATTGATATATTTTTTTTAAGTTCTTCCTCAATCACTTGATACAGATTAGTGCTATCAAATTCTGATAATATAGATATTATAGATTATTGATAGTGTGCGTTCTCTCTCTCTTTCTTTCTCTTTTTTTCTCTCTTTATGATTCATCTATTAACGCAGTACGACTGGTACTACTGGTATGAAGATTTTTATTTTAGAAAATAAAGAATGTGTTAATGATTTATATAAAACAAATATATATATCTTTAATATAAATTTTTCTAACTTTTTCGTTTGTGGTTTAGATATCGAGACAAAGACTTTGGATTAAATATAAAATGTACAGTACACAAAATTGTATTTGCACTTATTATATGCGTGTCAAACGGGCTAAATTTGGTTAGCGCCATAGAGTTTAAAATAATCGTTTTAAAATAGCTCGGCTTTCAGTCTCGATCCCCATGCCGACAAGATTACCTTGCAAACACGTAATTACAGAAACTGAAATTGAAATGTATAATTATTTCTCCAATTTGCGATCATGAAACACGCGGCAGCGTCCGGCTTATCCCGGATGAGTTATCCACGTTGCTAAATATTTTTAGAATGCGGAACAGGGAAACCGGCCTCAAGGTCATCACAACGACGACTGGCGAACCTGGCGCGAAGAACGCAACCTCCGTGAACGCGCGACTGGCACCTTTTGGAGAACAACAATCAAGGAACGTCCCCGGCTGGTATCCCTGATGGCGAAACGCCGTCACTGACTTTTATTATGTTTCCTACGTTCGCGCTTACACACAACTCGCGGCCTCGCCTTAATCCCCACTCGACGAGGCACTCCGGTCTTCCGGAGTCCGGTTGACCCCGGCGTGCACAGCCGATTTATAGCACTCGCGATCAACGTGCTGGCCTAGCGGCTCGCAAGCCTGACATTTTTGCATTTTTGGATATTCTTTTCTTAGGCGAGAGATGCCAGGCCTCGGATGGAAGCTATGCAGACGAATTCGCGCGATCTTATCTCCGTGTGTATCTTATCTTTCATTTAATTACGCGAAAACACTCCTGCACCGCCTATCTATCGGCATCTGCGATCTGTTAAAAAACCAGGTTTTTTTTATTACAATATTATTGTCGATACAGCCTTGCTAAATATTTTCTGAAATTTTATAAATTCAGGGGAAAGTTATCGGAAAGAGAGTAAATGCGGAAAATGTTAATTAAAGTTTTTAAATCAAGTTTAACCAAGTTCATGTGCGTGACACGTACGTAAATTAAAGTAAACTTTCGAATAGCATAGAAAGTATATAGTAAAAAATATGAAACTTGTATCGTATATAAATTTATCGCGGCGCATTATTGTAGCGCGATGCAATAAATATCGATAGCGAATGCTCGCTGGCTATAAATCACGAGGTAACAATGAACGCATAGATAGTCTTCCGGTACCAAGTGTGTAGCCGCACAAAGCCGATTTACAGTGCCAATTACCGAGCATTTCAAACTAATTGAAGCGTGCAGATTGATATGCGGTATATTCATTGCGCAATTAATACAACACAATACTTAAAACGAAAATGTCGCCTATTGATATTCATGATGACCGATCTCTCTCAATAACCATATATTTACACACGCGGGCTAACAAGCGAATGTGGAACATATAAATAGATCCTGTAATTGCACTTTGAGAATAGGATCATCAACGTGAGGTGCGCGTGTCGAGGAAAATCGAGGTATTTATAATTATAATAGCGGCTCTCCGGATCGACCGCTATATTTTGACGCGTTCGAGCGGATCAGAGTCGTGCACCCATTAATTTTACAAAGCGCGATTATGCGTGTTTCAAAAATCAATTCAATGGCCGGCCTTCTGTAAGAGATTAAACCACTTTGTGCACACGTCCATATATGGACGCGGAAGAAATTACACTTCAATCGAGAACATACGGGCGAGGCTGAAGTTTCGCGCGTGGATCGATGTTGCTTAGCTCGCAGTCTCATTGTATTTTTAGCTTTCTACGAGTGCGTACGCGGATCTATTTTTCCAACTATCGTATCCGCCCACATGTGTGTTTCTCGCCTGAGAAATGCTCTCGTTCGGCCTCACGCGCATTGCTACAGAAATGAGAAATCCGTTTTAGGATGAATTATTTCGCAATAAAAATATCATAAAAAAATTGGATATATATATTCTGATATTCGATGGTTACACAAATGATTGGAAGAATAATTTTTTCATTATTTTTTTGTGACATTAATGATGTTACACATTATTAATGAAATTATATTTACTATTTATTAATTTGTGAATAAGTAAATTGGAGAAATTTAAAGTATTTTGCGACAAAAAAGTAATCTGCACGAACGAATTGTTCTTAAATATGTAAAATAATATTTTCAGAATTGAAAATCAATTTATCAGAGTAAATTATTTAATATATTTCAAAAAATATAAACTTTTTTATACGTATTTCCATTTATATTTTCTTTTTATCGAAATCAAAAATTATCTTTCGAAGTATTTACACATCAATAATTGGCTGTAATCAATATTCTATTTAAATACTTAGAGTTACTTGTATTATTAATACAATGTGAATACCTTATGGTCATACGTAACAAGAGACAACGAGTTGCAAGAGCAAAACCTACTAACGAAGTCGCTTCAACTTCTGCAAACTAAGTGACTCATTCCTGATTCTTCATTTACACGCGATTCGCATTATACGCGGTAGGAAGCGTAATTATAGTCTTCCTGGGAGCGTACAAATTCGCACACGCTCGCGTACTGTTCCCGAACGTCGTAATGTTCCTATTCCGATCAGGTAAGAAACATCGGCACGCACCAGGCCTCCGCGAGGGCGCCGGGTTACTTCATTTTATCTCCAACGTAAATACGCACGGTAAATAAAATTTTATCTTGGCAGATGCTTCACGAGCGATATATTTTATCTAGCGTTCAAGGGCGAATGCCTACCCTCCCAAAAGGTGAACGAAGCGGTTTGTACTTTATCAAGAGTATGCGCACGTACATGGTAAGGAACGCTTTCTGAAATGTTTAATTGATTTATTAATCTCTGGAGCTTTTGTTTTTTAATATCACGGATTCGGTTCGCGAGAGCTCCAAACGCGATTCGCCACACGATTACGGACCACAAAGATTTTTCAATAAATATATAGTTTACACCAACAAGGCACCCGCTACCGTAAAGTGTTAACCGTTTTTGCGAGTTTGCGGCTAAACGCGAAGCTGGAGCGAACCGTTCTCCCGTAAGGTAAAGGTACCAATACCCGGACACTTAAGCATAGGAAATGTACCAATACCTGGACACGTATCTGTGTCTGGATACCTTTAAAAAAATATAAATTTATAAAAATAAACGTTTGGATATTATAATTAAAGTTTCAAACTACAAGAAAAAATACTTTTATCTTTGATTTTAATTTGCGTTATACTTATAAATAATAAAGGTGTCCGGATATACACGGAGAAAATTTTATATTAAATTTTACTATGCTGTCGCACCAACTGCAGACTATCAAGACGCACATTTTAAATGCTATAGTCTTACAGTAAAATTTTTGCTATAATTATAGCGTTAAATGCTATGATCGTAGCACTAAATGCAATGGACATAGTAAATTTTACTATAAGACTATAGCATTTAAACTGTGCGTCTTGATGGTCCGCAGCTAGTGCGACACCATAGTAATATTTACTATAAAATTTTCTCCATGTAGGTACATGTCCGGGTATTGGTACCTTTACCTTACCTGTCGCGAAATACGATCTTACGTGCTCCCGTATCGCCCGGCGGATTTCGCGCCGTGAAATTCCCCATCGTCGCGTAGGTAATCCCGCACGCATGCATGCATGTAAGCACGGCGGCGGTGCAGGCGCGGTGCGCTGCCGTTGTGTTTGCCCACGCACGTCGCGACTTTTTCTCGTCCGTGGTGTGCACAATATAACTCTCGTCCCGCGGCGCACACGTCGGGGAGGTACTTGGCGAACCTACCGCTCGGGCGAGCCCGAGGTTTTGCCTTCGCGTGGTTTCCTTTTCAGACGCAGCTATATACGAGGTACACCGCCTCTCGATATTTCAGCCCCGTCATTTTCCATCGGCATTATTGCCTTCTCAGTTCTTGTCGATCTTTTCAAACTTTTACGCTCGTATTGCACGCTACATGGTGGCCACACACACTTGTATTTTTACATCTTAATTCGCGATACTTTTCGACGATGTATGTTGCATAACTGTCAGAGGGATTCTTTCACGAGGAAAAAAAACATTTCATTTGTCGTATATAATAAGTTATTGAACGCACGGCAAATAAACCATCAAATATTAGGAAGAAAAATACATTATTAAGAAAATACATAATTTGTTTCTAATCCATCACGATAATGGCAATTACCATACTTCTCATAACTTTCCCAGCGGTTTTGAAATTGGCGCAATAAGTCGTCCACGTCAGCGGAGCCGGCTGTCCGAGGCAGAAGAAGCAGAGTATACTGCACTACGATAATTGCTTAATTACCTCCTCGTTACTGTGCGCTTCTACTTACTCCGATCGTCCAATTAAACTCCACCAACTCGAACTTTAATCGTCTCGATTCCCGCCATCGTGTGCTGGAGTGTGTAAACGCAGAGACCTGAAAAAACGTCGGCGCGCCGGCGAGCTCGTAAATGTCAGTGACAATAGCGTTTAGCGTGCAAAACGCTGAATCGAGAGCGGCCCTTGACATCCAATTCTCATTCTCCGTATACAATTAACGTGCACGCCGCTCCATCGAGATGAATCGCTCGCGTTTCCGCACAAAACGTAATGTCCGCAATAAGCAAAATTTTTATCTGTAAAAAAACTTTGTAAAAACATGATAGATGCTGAAAATTACGCTACATATGTTCTTTGAACTAAAATATGCATATAATAGCAGTAGAAATGGATCGAAATGAGGTAGATAACATATCTTTTACTAAATAAATAAAAACGATCGAAGTTCTTCCATCATTCTTTTCATGTTCAAAATAAACAATTTTCGTTTTTCTGTTTGAGTATTTTAAAAAATGTAGCTATTATAGATATAGATCTGAAAATAATTTTATTGCACCATCAAAATAATTATAAGTCGCTAAAGCATGATGATAATGCTGTAAAAAATTTTGACATTTTTGAGTGTTCTACATAATTATTTTGATGGTGCAACAAAATTATTTTCAGATCTGTATCTAGCTAAATTTTTAGACACTTCAACAAAACCGTTCTTTCCGTATATAACATATACAAGCAAAGAATGAAGATTACTTGCCTGATATCAAAATGCAGCGAAACATCTTTTCAAGGACAATATTATCATTTATAATATAAGCATTCAGATATTAATAATGTATCAAGAATATCTTAACCGGCGGATTCCCGCTTAACTTTCCGAAGAAAGAATTCGCAAGAGCAAAAAGGACGCGAAAATGGCGAACGCGTTTCTTCCTCGCTGGACGCGCCGCTCCGCGGGGCACGGCGATTTGAAAATAGAATCAGGGAGCCGCGAAACTCGTCAAGGTCGGCAGGCCGAGAGAACGAGGGAGAGAAGAGCCCGGTGGATTTTCGTGGCCAGGGCTACGGGGCATCCGGTTGCCCAATGTTTTTTTGTCGCGTAAACGTGCGCGAGAAAGCGCACGGCAAAGACTTTCGCTTTCGAAAGCTGCGCGCCACTTATCAGCAAACTTTCTTCTCTTCTTGCTCCTCGACGAAAAGGCGCCTCGGTCCTTCTTGGTCGTACTCGATTTCCGAATAGTGGCCCCCGGGCGGAAATCTCACTATCGGTGACGTAAAAACAGCCAGGTAAGAACACTTTTTTTTTGTATATCTGCATGGGTACATTTTGTATTATCTATACAGATTTGTATAAGCTGCAGTTTATGTCTCTCTCTCTACGGGACGTGGGGTCGTACCGGTCTACCTAAATAAATTCCTTGAGGATCTATTCAGACTCTCGATTCTCTGGCAGAATGTTGCGTTACATCTGTAAACCAAACGTGCACGCGACTTTTCCGGATGGCGAGGAGAGAAAGCCTTTTGCGAGAAATTGCTATTACATTCTTCGTCGCTAACGAGAAATGCCTTTTTCTTATTTATTATTGTCACACGAAAATTCATTTACATTGAATAATACATGTGTGTCTTATCTATTCAGGTTTTAGTATTTATTTCCTTGTTAGATGAAATAGATATTCTATGTACATGTTGTAGCTTGTAATTTATAAATGGTTGAACTGTTATTACATTTGTAAAATTTAAAGCAAAATAAGCTAAGTGAACACGATACAATGGAGAAAATAAATGCATTATGGAATTTCAAACTGCAAACGAGAAAATTGCGCGGTCGAGGCAAGATCTATGACGATTAGCGCACGTGTCACGTTAATTTTCGCTTTTGAAAACGTATACGTTTTATTGCTAATCGCTGCTGAATAATCCTTCTAGAATCAGGCGTCTTGACGCGGTGTACATAAATGCCGGGTACAAGTGTCATGCAAACATCGAAGGGAAAATCCACCGGAAACATCAGATATACACAATGACCGCGCATAACCGAAGACGAAGAAAATAATGCTCACGTGGCGCGTAGTTCCCTCTAATTTTATTTTTAAAGCACGATCAGAGTAAATGCCCCGACCAGTCATCAGTAAATTACCATTATTACTTCTGTAGTCGTTTAACATAATACAGTCAATAATTAGAAAAAACGCTCTCAAGATATACAATCAATATAATTAGGATAAGGCAAATAAGAGAGAACACGCCGTTATTAAAACGAGAGATATAAAATAATAAATTTTTTGTGTTTTTCCAAGTACACAAATTTATATAAATAATATAGTCATATCTCTCTTGAAAATGAACGCGACTACACTAAAGTTTAATTATTATGCATTCTATAAATAATGCGACTTTTCTGTTAAGTATACAATAAAAGAATAAATGTTGCTACTAAAATAAAGGTACCTCTTCAAAATAAATATCTTCAATAAAAAAATGTTCTTAGAACACGGTTAAAATAACTTTTTTTTTTTTCATTTTTACACGAAACGCCCGCGTTATTTCTGAGTTACTTAATAATAGAAATCAAAGTAATTATACAGCATTACTCATTTTAATTATAATTTGTTAATTATATTATTTTTCTTTAATATTTTCCACATTTATATTAACTTTATATAACATACTTTACGCACATCATAATTTTACGCACATCGTAATATTTTTTGCAAATCGTTTACTTTGGCACTTCTTCTTTTAGTTAAGTATAATATAAGAAATGTTGCTCTCTCAATTATCGAAACAAAAGCTGAGTGATACCGAGAGGAAATCCAAATTTTGATAAAAATGTTTCTTGGAAAACGAACAATATGTTATACCAGTTATACGCATATACGATAAAACGCAATCTTTCAAACAAAATAGACTCCTGATAGGTCATGTATTTGTGTACCATGATAGCGATACACGATGCCCGAGAAAGGAAAGCGATTTTCCGGCGGAGCGAGATATCTGTGTGCGTATTCCATTTTTATCTGGAAGCGGAGCCGCCTCGTTTATTGATACCGATGTTATTGCTAAGCTAACGTTGGGCGCGTCGCATATCGCGAGCTATCCGATGGAAGAACACTCGCGGCGATCGAAAGTGCATCAGCCGCGCTTCCTTTTCCCCGCAATCGAAGCGGAGCAATTAGAGTCGTCGACGTGATTAAAAAGGCTCGTCGCGTGTGGTCTGACATAACGCAGGTACCGGACATTTTCATTTGCTACATGCAACTCCATGCAACGCACTTCGCACCCGTACGTTGTTGCATGACGAATAATAATTGTCTAACGGATTTTCGGAATTAACGTTTATTCATAAAAGAAACTCTGATATTATACTAGTCTTGTAGAACGTCCACCAAAATCAATTTTATTTTCAGGAGAGACAGATGTATAAGGCAACAAAAAATTTACAATTTTTAATGAAAATTTAATTCAAGTAAATTATAATGATTTGAACAAATTAGGTTAATTATAGTGAATTAATTAATTACGATGAATTAAATAAATTATGACATAAACAAATAGGCGTAGATACAAATCATGCGAGAGCAATCTGCAAAATATCGTGTTGGGCACACGATATTTGTCTTGAGATGCAGATGCGTATCGTCTCGGTCTCGCACGGCCTACCTACGCGATGCACGCGAACGCAGCTCGATTCTGAAGAATATTTTACTATCGCTTTTAAGATTTTCTGGCGTATCGTTTATTCGCGGCGCGCATTCACTGAGACATCAAAACGTTCATAAAAAATCCAAGACCTGTCGTAACATTGCCATTTTTAACTGCAAAACAACTATAATATATGCGCGTCTTACTTGACGCCCGCTTCGCCGGGATGCCGCTTCTCCTGACGCTGCGATATGGAAATGCATCCGCAGCGTTTTATACGCGACTATCTTTATTTATTTTTGCCCTTTTACCTGCATCCAGTAAAATAATCGAGAAGTCGTAATTCGAGTCGTAACATTTCTTTAAAATATGTCGAGTCGGAGGATTCTGCTTTATGTACATTGCTGAAAATAATTGCCTCGTGATGTTCCATAAATATGAAACATTTAAACATTCGCAGTTTCGTGTGAAACATTGCTGATAGAATTTTAAGAAGTTTCTTTCAATTTCAATATAAATTGAAGAAGCAAATAAATGAAAATTAATGACTTGGAAATTTCTTTCGGCATTTATAAAGATATAATTTAATATTACACATGAAAATTATTCTAACATTTACTAAATTACCGTGGCTAAGGTAATATTTTTCACAATAAAAATTTAAAACTATTTAATTTAGAAATTACATCAACTGACCAAAACCCATGGTCGAAATTAATAATGCCTCGATGATTGATCCGAAAAAGTGCTGTGTGAATCTGACAAACCAAGTTATTGGCTAACAGTTTTTCAAAGTTCATATTGAAAAGACGTTATTTATTGCCAGTCACGGTCGATTTAAAGAAATTACTTGATTGATTTACTAAATTATTAAATTAAAATATAATACATATATATATGATGTAAAAGAAAATAATACTTTATTTGAAAAATAATTTAACTTTCGTGTGTGTCTGATTTGCTTTATCCAATTTTTCTCCTAATTTTTTTATTAATTAATTGCACACAAAGTCCTTCTTTCTTCGCACATAATAAATCACAAACAGAAATGCAAAAATATATGTCGACAATCGAGTTCGAAAAATAATGTGCTTCGCGTATCAAACGCGGATTTAAAAAAAATTAAAATAGCCTTCGTATTTATTCCTACACGAAGCAACAGACACGTGGTACAAGGTCACTCGCAATAAACGTATTATGCTAATGCTATCCCAAGCCTCATCTGTGACGAAATGTCATGTAATAATCATGTGACTGGCTGTAGTAAATATACGCTGTTTAATACACGGATTTAAAAGTATAATTAAGTCTATATAGCTGGTGCGTGCGCCCGTACAACATTTGTTTTACAGCGCCTCACACTTAATCCGCTATTTGCATCTAATCAAATAAAGACATCAATATATACTGGACCTGTTCATGGTGTGCTAATAAAATATGACAATTCGAAGCCATTATCTTAAGTCAATAGACAATATTATTACGCGTGGTTAAACCGGAGTTAATGCAATCTTACAATAGTTATTTAGTTTGTTTTCTTGTATTGATATATGCCGTTTTGCATAATAGGAAATTTTATTACTATGAGGCTATATGTTACACGTTGTACGTACGTAACTAAATATATGCACTATAAACTGCACGATAAGGTTCCTCCAATTGTGCAATTTATGTTCCTTTTTACTATGTTCGCATTATTAGTAGAATTAAAGTACGCGAGAATTTATAATTATCATGTTATTTTATTACTTCACGGCAGTATCCACAAGAATCGTCTTTGAGTGTGAAGGTTTTCCTTTTTATCGTCATGTTTTTCAATCTTTGCATCGGATTTTTCTTCCCACGTGGTTTTTGTGCGAATATCTCACAGATTGTTTATGTCAGAATCAATATAACACGTACCATGGTAAAGTCAACCTTTGTAATTTTGCAGGCATATTGACTTGGTACGCTGTAACGACGTATCCTCAAGGAGATTCGTTTCCCTCTTAAAAGAGCCTCTTTTGACATTACGCTTGCCGTTTATCCTTCATTCATGTTACAAAACGCTCCTTGTGTTTCGGCGTGGTTACATAAAATTAAGTCATTCGTCCATAATCCGGCCTGCGGAACGATTACGAAACTATAGCGTAAAAGTTTATCGTGATAACACAGCGTGGATAATGGATTGCCGGTGTGTGCGTCCAACGAACGCTCGTGCATTATCGATCAGTGGAAAAATTGTGCT
This sequence comes from Temnothorax longispinosus, assembly GCF_030848805.1. Lineage (NCBI taxonomy): Eukaryota > Metazoa > Arthropoda > Insecta > Hymenoptera > Formicidae > Temnothorax > Temnothorax longispinosus. The sequence continues at coordinate 17,249,741 of NC_092364.1, forward strand.
GTGACGCGGCACGGCGCTATATCAAATATCTGCGAACGCGATTAAAAAAGAAAAAAGTGAATGCTCGCATTACTCGAAACGAACAAAAATCGGAACGTAATGAATCTTGTCAGTTCGACTTAAGTTTCCTCCATTCTTTCAATCGCATACGCGTGAATTCACGCGGATCAAATGTAATACGAGCGGGTTGCGTTTCGCTCCGAGGAGATAATTTATTACGATAAAGTTATTTGTGGAGATAAAGCGAACAAAATAAATATGAAGAACGAAAGAAATAAAAGAAACCGGACTGATACGAACTCTAGCGCTCAAAATCTTTAATTTTCACGAGTTTACACGACAAAGAGGCTGTTATTCGCGCGATGCGTTCTCCAGCACAAAAAAAAAACGCCGCGCCGGAGCTCAAAACACAATGGTTTGCGACGCGGCTCACATCGGTATACCAAGGCCTCTCGCCGGTACCTTGCTCTCTTTTGTTGTATGTAAATTAACAGCGAACAACCGCGAATATGATATCGCGGCACAAAGACGCCTTGCCACTCCCCGAGCGAGCGCCTCTTGCACTCTAAGCGCGGAATTTCTCTCGGCATTAAACTCCATGCAAATTTATTCTGTAAACACGCGATTGTAAAAATATGCCCCCGACGCTGAAAATTTTGCCGACGAAACCGGACACGTCACGGTTTGCGAGCTCGACTAGAAATTGCACTTTGATCGCGCCTGAGCGCTGCGCTCACACAAGCTCTCCTATAATACGAAATATTCCACATTCTTCGTTATCATAAAGAAAAAAATGTCAATTGTATGCTTTTTTAATGTTTAGTGTTTTCAAACTCGAAATAGAGAACTGCAGGTTTGTTAATATTTTTGTATAAGTGCGTACGTGTTACGCGCGCGCATATCACGAAGTTAAGTAAAACCTTCCTTGACGTTTAAGAGTTGAATGCAACTTTTCGAGTGAAGCAACGTTTTATCTCGGCTGCATCCGCTACGCATCACAACACTTTTATGCGTTGTCTCCTTCTCTCGCTCGGCCAATTAGGATTAATTAGTACTTGGACACCGCGCTAACTCGTTTACCAATCGACACTTGGAGTTCGCGTTCTACGCGAACGTAATAAATAAACGTCGGCTTATTTTATATTAATCACGCGATCGGCTTTTACTTATTTTTCGAAATAGACAGCGTCCGTCGGTTGCAATTTCCCGGAGCAAATTTGACGTCATAAATATAGCGTTGCAACGCTTGCAACGACGAGCGATGAAGAATCTATCATCGCGCACATAACATCGAAGGATCATTATGTTGCGTTAATATACTCGAAGTTCGTGTCTCAACTTCATGAAATATTAATGTGTATAACTAAACAATGATATATGACGAAAGATTGAAAATTATTTGCAGCTATAAATATCGGCTTAATGGAAATTTTTATCTTCGCAAGTATTATTCTTGCATTTTGTTCTAGCGGTTTATTTCTTGTACATTAGAACTTTTCTCGATAATCTCCACAAATCTAAGATATTTTTAGGGAAAACTTTATAGGTAATAAAACGTAATAAGTATTTAGCAAATAAAGCGACTGCACTCTCAGTTCTAGATGTACGTAAAATAGTCCTAAAATGACAAGATTCAATAAAACAATTTTCGCGGACATTTCTTCCAATTTAATTTGTCATATTTTATCGCCATACACCTGCACATGCCATCATTTGATTTGATTACACCTGCGCTCGTATAATAAGCAGATCCGAAGTATATTTCCTTTATAAAGGATATTCTAGGATGTTACAATATATGATGTATTCTCGTATATTTTGCTTACATTTTAATCCGTAACTGTACAGCAATGGATTTGGAGTTACGTAAAAAATTTTCATAACACGTAATGTAAAGTATATAATTAAGAAAAATTTACATCGTTGGCCTTGCTTGTTTAACCCGAAATTGACCGACATGTATTAATAATTAAGTAAAAAAGGAATTGTTTATATATCTGCTGTTGCAAGATTAAGATCAGTTATATTTAATTAAGAAATATTGCTAAGAAGATATAATTTGTATGTAAACTTATGCATAGATGAACATTACGAAAATTGATTAAAAAGTTCAAGAATAAATATACAAGGACATGGCACTCATCTTATAAAATCATTATGTATATGACTGACAAATTTTTGTTACCGTTATCACTTATAATATGTTTTAAAGAACGATAATATCAGAGTGCAAAATGTTTTTTTTTTTTTTTTTTTAATATCCACACGTATATTCGTTTCACAATCTTGAAGGAATTTTAATTAACTCAATGGAACACAATGCGGTTAAGAAACTTTACTTTTCCATCTTCAGTCTGCCAGCAGGATGCGTTTATTTGCGGTCGCAACCGTCCCAGCGAACTCGTTTGAAAGATTCACTCTTATCAGTTGTCTTATCGCCCGTGTTGTTGCCTTATCGCGTGTTGTTTAATATGGTAAGCTTCATTATCTCGTTATTATGCCGCCAGCGAAATGAGCCGATGAAGTCGACACGAGTCTTATTGTCACTCTCATTTTAGTCAACTTAGCACTATTGTTATTATAATTAAGCGGAATGTAAAGGCGAAGCCAGCATCGCGGTGAGACGGAGCGTTCCTCTTACGACGTATCGTTAACTTAAAATCGATCGAGTTTGCTGTTATACACGAATAATTATCGAATAAATTAACATGCGCGTGGTTGGAAAATGTCAAATTTTATTTTCGTCAGATATGTATCTTTAAGTCGCTTTACGAGAGCGTTCTTCGTGGCGTAGCGTTATCGCGTAGCTGTGCAAAGCTACTTATCGCATCGAGATTTAGCGATACCATGAGTAATAATTTTGATATCCGTCTTTTTGGTTGCACAACGTTATCGATTTATTATTACTTATGCGCGTTCTATCTCGTCACGTTTTACGTAACTAAAGCGCTTATATGCCGGTTCTGCGGATCAACAACAACGCGGACTGTTTACCGAGTCGCTTGAGTCGATGTATCAGCTAGCTGCATTAAAATGCACACTGAGGCAAAGGTTAAGGCGCTATTAAGAAATCGGTAGTACGCTCGCGTACGCCGCACTCGTACGGCGAACGTATTTATCTGCGCCAAAACAACCGGCTGTTGTGCTGTCGAACACGCCTAACATTCGCAACGTATTCCGCGGTCCGCCCGCAATAAAGAGCGAGTCAGCGCAAAAGCATTCCGCGAATTGGCAAACTCTCATTAACGGAGTCTCCTTATAAAATCGAATCATTATATCCCTAACGTCCCATCCTTTGTTTCAATGTAACGTGTTTACCGGCCATTCCCAAATTGCAATTTCATCTGCTGCGCTCTGTCTGATAAATGTGGGTCGATTTCACCCCGACGAAAGTGTCGAAATACATATGACGAATTAAATGAAATTAAAATAACAGTTTCTTTCCTCCCGAGACGCATGAGCCCCGGGTTAATTTATCGTCGGCAGGGATATATATCGCAACGCACTAAGTAGCGCACTTTGTGCGCGTTCCAACGCAAACGGCGCGCAAACGGCGTAAGAAAACGGACGTATTGTTCTGAGACCGTTCGCTGGAAATAGCGCGCGAATTCGACGAACGTGTCCCTTGTTCTCTCAATAACGCGCTGACGAACCGCGGCGCGAAAGGGAGAGAGACGCACGAGAGGGGGAGGGAATATTTCACTCGCGTGCGTTTCATTAATAGAGTTTATGAAAACATGAGGCCGTCCTTGTCGAGTGCATCGCTCCCTCGCGCGTTAAATGGCAGCAGCCTTGTTCTCAAGGAGCAAGTTTGGTCTCCGGACAAACTGAGCTAGCGGTGCACTTTTAGTCACCGAAAACTTGATCTTTTGGAAACGGTGATATTTTGACAATAATGTCTACAGCTCTAAAATATATAGTCCAATCCAATTATAGTGCAATCCAATTAGTGTTATATATATATATTTCTGTAAGATTCTCTTTGTAAAAAATCTGCCAAGGTCGCCGCAAAAATTCTCTTTGGTGCAACTTTGCGAGTTTTCGTTATGCTCACGGAGATATATACATATTATCGCGAATTTTCCCAGCGTCTCTCTTGCGACGAGGGAAATATATCGTTGCAACAGGCGCGATTTATGCGCGATCTCCGCGACGCGCCATTATTTATCATCTCGTTACAGTTAATCTTGAAACAGTCGCGAAAATATTTGATGCTCTACTGGAAAGTTTATTACGGTCAACGAGACTTTGAAACTTCAAATAATAAAGATGCAAGAAATAACATATTTTTTAAGTAAAAAATACATTGATTGATGCTAAATATTACCCAATGTTGAAGTTTTTCACGTTTTATGCAAATACCTGTAGCGCATCGGACATTTAATCTCCGTTTTTGCTGCATTTTGCTGTATTTTCCCACGTTTTCCATAAAACTATGTCCCCCATGATCATTGGAATCTTAATGGGTTTTCGTTAGATTTATTGGCGAGTTTAAGGAGGATCCGTTATATTAATTGCGCTATGTCCCGCAATTATACGAGCCGCGTTATAGCTGCGCGTTTACGGCCTGTGGCCGCGAGACATTCTAATTAAATTAACTAGTCGGAAAGCTCTGGTCTATTCTGTTCTCTACTATGGATTATAAATTAGATTTTTTACCAACCGCGACTGTTTACAAAGTCAAATAATTAAGTGCGATTAACGCGCCGCAGTGTATCTATATACGTATTTCCTGTGACGATAAATAATATCTGTGAACTAAACTATTATGCTCCTTTAATTGTGTGCAAATGCAATTAACCTTTGATAAGAATGCGATAAGATTCTACTTAATCAATAGCTCGATTTATTGCCTAACAATAAGTATTATTTCCGTTTTTTCGTCATTGATACAGCGTTACCAAAATAGCGACTGCAGTGCACGTATCGAAAGAAAACAATCTAAAGAAATTATTTATTTTTTTATTATTTATTGTTATTTTTAAAGTTGGAAATTTTATAAATTCAATCATCAATAAGGTCAAGAGTCACGGCAACTAATAAAATATTTATAGGTTGTAATTTATACAATTATATTTCTCCAATTAAATTTATATGCTATAATTTATCCAATTTCCCATTTTGTAATGGCCTATTCTGAAATATCACGGTGCACGAAATCATATTCGTGGAGATTCACGAGCTGCATCATACACGTCGCACGCATGTCAAACGCATATCCATCGCGCTACGATAAGTATTAGTTGCCACGATTGAATGCTAACACATGACGCAAATTGCGCGCGAGTGCAATCTTTAATTTATCTAAGGATAGGAAAACAGAACGATACTCGCATTTTGCAATCGCGCGTTTTTTTCTTCTCCAACTTCTTCTCTTCACGGCGCCGTTGATAAGCTCGGCATTTTCTCGCGGCAAAGCGTCGGCGTCGCACAATTTTGATGCACCCGTGTGCAGCGATAGAGAGTCCGTCTTTGCCTTCGTCGATCTTTTCCCTTTCTTCCTCTTCTCCCGCTTTCCGCCTTCCCTTTTTCTTCCTCCTCTTCCACCGCCACTTCGCTCGCACGTATCTTCTTCTTTCACGCAGGGCGTCCGTCCATCGTCCTCGTCGTCGTCTTCCCGTTTTCTTACGAGCAACGCACACACGCTGACGAACGAAGAGCCGAAGCCACGTACACGGTGGCTTGTATATACAGGAATACTGTTATCCCGAAGTACATTTCCATATTTTTCTCTTATCTCTTACGCAAGTGAAAGTATTGGATAAAAAGCTAGACTTGTTTCTTTAGGTACTCTTTAAAATACGCACATTTACGACACGCATGTGAACAAACTTGGCTCGCTAGCAAAGATAAAATCCTCGGATCTGTTGATTTTGTAACATTTTAACCTATGATAACTGGCGCGATACTTGCCTGTGATACTTGCGCTCTCATTAATAAACGCGGAACAAAATGTTGCGCAAACTTGTTTCTGATTTGGTGTACTAACGCAGTTTGCACAAGGCTCTATCGTAACGTATAACTTAATAAATTAGCTAACATTCTTCCCAGTGTTATGACATGCAAAGAGATAGAGAAGTTACTTCTCAGATAAGCTTGGCCAGCGGTTAATAGAGAAGTGAAGAAATCGGGCAGCAAACGAATATAATGCAGCTTTTACGTTATACTATTTATATTCGACTTATGTAATGTTGAATGAAACGTTTAAAGATAATGCAATGTAAGAGCAATGTAAAATAACTATCTTTTTGTTGCAACCCATTAAGAAAACGTCACAGATAAAATTGCGTTATTATTATATCAAAAAATTTAATTGCAACTTCTATTTAAACGCTTTTGCTGGACACTATATTAATAGTTTCGCAATACGTGACGAAAATAAAAATAGGCAATTGGTTTCATACGTCCAATTCACAATGAGTAAGTCGATTCTCTGACAGTGGCGAGACTCTCAACGATGCTTTTTTGAAGGTCTCACCGTATATGCGGTTGCGTCTTCAAACAGGAGATAGAGTCCGTCTACCGTAACCTTGCACCGTGGAATCAAGTGTTGCTAACTGCGGTAACTTACCTCGTAACCTAGAACGTCGAAAAATACCGTCGACGAGCGGCATGTACGCGCTAAACAGTGTAATTTACCTTGACGCGTCTTAATCGCGCTAAGATCTATGATTTGGTCCTTGCGGGACGGCGTTACTCGGGAATCCGCGAATGTGGCCGTAGATCTCGGTTGCGCAATGTGCAAATCGGTCCTCGAATGACTGTACACGGAAGTAATCGGAATAAATGACGGAGCCAGAATCTTTTTCGACTTAATAATCACTTATTAAAAAATTTTCATCGATTTTAATTATAATCAATTATAATATCGTTAAAGGTTTTGCTATCCATATTGTGATTCAAATCTTTAAGACTTCCTTCGATTTCACAATATACATCGCAACTTTGTTTACCCTAAAATACAGCATTATTGAGAAGCAACACGATTTATTTTGGTGTGTCACAATTAGCCTCTTTGTGCTCTGATAATTACATTCAGCAGCGATCGTTGTCAGTAGAGAAAATAGTATGCGGCTCGTTATGCGTCTCCGACAACAATCATTAATCTCTGGAGACAACGTATCATTTCATAATTACCCGGTAATTGTTTACGATACGTACCTTAGACATAATCCTCTAATCGGGATCGGCGATAACGACTAATCAGTGTTTCCCGTAGGAATTAGATTACATAAATATATAGCCATTATTTTCCGTGGCATAGAAAAGAATACGACGCGTATACGCAAAGAAAAAATGAAAGCATAGAGAAACACTTAGTGATTACTTATTAACTATTTATATGCGCTTCCTTAATTCACTCTCTGGATTGTTACGAAAGGCCTACACAGATGTTAGTTCCTTCTATATAAATATTTCTAATATTAAAAGTGAAAGTGTGTGTGTTCACAGAGGAGAAAACTTTAACTGTTGGAGATGATAAGAAAAGGGCTAATCGTCGAAACCGTTTTGAATTTTTTAATATGGATCAATTGAAATGTTACAGCATTAAGTACGCTGATAAGTAAGCCTCGAAATGAGTTCTCGGACCGTTTAATTCTTCGAAGCCATTTGTATGACAGAAGAAGCGCTTTAATTTTTTATAATTATCATTGCAATTATGATAAATCAGTACGTTAATATACAAAAAGATAGCGCTTCTCAAAGAGCATATTGACCATAAGAGAGAAAGAGAGAGAGAGATTTTTTCAGCTTGATATAAATATGAAACATCGGCGATCATCTCTTTGCGCGCAATGCAAATATAATCAACGAGCGATGTGAACGTCAAGACATGTTTTATTATATCACACGTTCATTCACCCCTCTCAATATCTTTATCTCGCACGCCCCATCTCTCGACCTCTCCCTCTCACTCTCTTAAGAGTACTATTGATAATTCTAATTCATCGTTTCTTCCCAAGGTATATCATTGTTCTCTCGTTATCTGACATCTCTGTATTTTGTGACAGATAATCGAGTTACATCGATATCTACTTTGTAAAAATCACCGACTCTGATGTAATCGCGTTAACAGTTCTAGGATAAATCAATCAGGTCAATTCCCATCTGTCGCCTCTTAAAAGCTGTAGATGTGATCACAAAAACTGTTTCACCTTCGCTTCTTCAAGATAAAGAGAATTAGAGTTTACAATAGGTTTCTCTTATTGCACATTAATATATACATATATATACGTGGCCGTTATTCAATTAATTTATTTTAATTTAAGTTTCTACGGCCACACTTGCTATTCTTTGACACGAATTTCATTTCGTAATATAAAACTATCGTAATATAAAACGATATATATGTCAGATAAGAGAACCACCTCATCCATATATATGTGTTACACAGTCTAATAGCTTTAGCTATGGCAGTTATCATAAGTGAAATACGGAAGTGATCGTAACTGCTAATGCACTTCAGACGTACATAAAACGTAAAAAGTGAAAAGTTCATTTTCGCATCGGTAAGTTCAATCTAGCCCGTTTGTTGCGCGGTTTGCGCAACCCTGTCCGGCCCTGACGGAGGAGCTCGGAGCTCGGTGAGATGAGTATGTTTGAAAATGTGACCGCGAGTCGAGGGATCTGGAGGAGCGAGGAGATGGCAGAAAGGGAGGAGATACTGGTGTCAAGAAGTGAAACAGCGAACGGAGAGGCGGAAAGAAAGGTGGAGGTTGAAGGAGGAAAACGTGCATGAGGAACGTGCAGACGCACAAGCGCGAAAGGGACGATTATAGTGATGGTAAGGAGAGAGAGAAAGAGACACAGAGAAAGAGAGAGAGAGAGAGAGAGAGAGAGAGAGAGAGAAAGAGAAAGAGAGAGAGAGAGAGAGAGAGAGAGAGAGAGAGAGAGAGAGAGAGAGAGAGAGAGAGAGAAAGGATGGAGAGAAAGAGAGAAAGAAAGGAGAAGCAGGAATATGGGAGAGAAGGAGAAATAAGGAGAGAAGAGTGCGAGAGAGGCGAAGGCGAGTCAAATGTTAGCGAGTGCACGGCGATGGAACGTCTTTAAGACCAAGGAGGGACTTATATAAGAAAGCAAGATGGCAACCGGTTGTCCCTGAGCCGCGACCGGCGTTTATTCGCACATTTTTATCTATTTTTCGAGCAGGCCAAAAAACTCCGCGCAACCAGTTCGGCCGACGGCGCACATGAGCCCGTCCGTCGCGAACGCCAGGGAGATTTTTCTTTCCCATGCTCCTATATGCGTTCCACGTTGTCAACTAGAAGTGCGAATGTTCCGCGAAATGCGGAGAAATGCGCGATCACATTGATCAGTTACGACGAGTGTAATCAACATTGATATCTATATCGGGGATATTATAGTGTTCATCTTGTCAGTCTTTTATTATGTTGTTGATATTTACTGCAGGAAACATCTTTTACTTTTTATTTAAAATTTATACATATGTCGACTTCGCAGCAGCTACCCAATTTTTTTTTTACCGAATAATTATCTGAATCGCAATAAAAATTATGTCTTAAATTTATATTTTGGTGCTAATATATATTCGAACGTGACTTCATCGAAACACGAAAGCATATATTAAGGAACTACATTTATTACGATGTTACAAAGTTAACATTAACGTTAGTGTGAACTGTCTCGATAACTTTCAACATCCTCCATCAGCGACAACAACGAGCGCTACTATTTGCCTATCGCAGATGTCCATTCTCATTTGCATGTGCATCTGGGAATATCGAGTATCTCGTTGTAATTTTCGTACAAATACAAATCACTCGTTCATCCCGTGACGTAATATTGAAATAACCGACTGCCCGCTCTCGCATCTCGTCGCCCGTATTCCGGTGAGCACACACGTCCGATCGTTTGCTCTGTCTGTTTGCCCACATGTGACGACGCTCGCGCGCATTTTCGTTGTGTCTGTCAACCTGAGAGGGCTGAGAGAAGAAATATCGAGAGCATACACGATCGATGTATGTATATGTTCTCGATATTTCGATTCACTCACTCAATTCTTCTTCGTTTTCCACATGGAAACGCGACCCGTTTATCGCGCCTCTATTATAGTCGAGTAATTTTATCGACATAAAACAATTCTTTCATTACGTAAAGTTATCTACTAAAAAAAAAGACCTTACCATTCCATAAAATTATATATTTTAGACCTAGAATACGTTTTTCAAGTTTATGCTTATTTAATTTTAATCGCAGAGAAATAAAAAGATAATAAAAGAACATAAATCTGTAAAAAATAGTTATAGACATTTTTTTCGTGAAAATATATTTTTTCTTGGAATTTAAACGGTCGTGGATTAAATATACCTCAGTATATAGCAAAATGATATAAGTGCGGTTGTAATTTCGTGCATCTGTTTTGGTTCCGTACCCAATATTGCTATTGTAACATCGGCATCAGAAATTTTCTACATACATGCAAAATCTAAGCAGATAACTTTGAAATGGTTGAGATCACATATTGTAATTATTTATGAATAAGTAAATAAATTTAATCGTGCGAGTGAAAACGGAATATTCACGTCTCGCTGCAAATACTATCAAGTATGAATGACAGCAAGTATGATACGGCGAGCGATTATTAATCTTCATTTTACAAGAGCACAGTTTAAACACGAGATTAAGAAAAAAATATTAAAAGCAACTTTGAAGGCATGTAGCTAACACTTTGATTTATTGAAGCGTGAAATAATACTAGTAATTCCATCCACTTCGTAAACACGCATTCGAAATTACTAGTCATTGTTCAAATGTCGATGTTGAAATAGTTATCTTGAATAATGTTATAAATTATCCGGCCAATGATATGTTTCACCGATAGATATAATTATCTGTTACAACGGGATTTTGCAACCTCATTGATTTACTTGCGTTGGCTAATTAGCGGGAATGTCGAATAATTCTCTTTTTTTTACCGCGATTACATCACGGGACCGAACTTAGAATCTCGCCGAACAAACCCGCGAGAATTTTACATACGGCGTGATAAAAGAAAGCTTCGTAATCCTTTACTTCGTGGAAAAGAAAAGCTCGCTATCAAGCGGCGATTAAACTGACGCGTAGTAAAAACATCGGCGCGCTTTAAAAAAAAAATAAAGGTGCAATTTCTGGTACCGATACGGCCGTTATCATTATCTCGGGTAATTCGAATCGTGTCCAGACAATCAAGATACGCGGTTTATGTAATTCTGCCGTTAAGGCGAGGCGCGCACACCCGGACGTTAAAAGGCCGCGCATAGACGGCGCCGCAAAATCCGCTTCGCGTCGTGTTATACACGCGGACGTTTCGCTCGCCGTATGGAATTAGCCTTTCGTGGAAATTACTCGAATTCGAACTCGCCAGTCCTTTTAAATTAACGGTAGTTTATGACACGTAACCGTCACTCGTAAGCCGCACATCGCGCACCGCGCCGCGTAATGCAGCATGTAATTCTCGAGAGCGCAATTGTACACCGTATACGGGTAATCCTAATTTAACAACGAGGTTTCCTAGCTGGACTCGCGAGATTCGCATTTTATAAGCCGAGAAACTCGTCGCGACGTGCCCAGGAACGGAAAAATTATAGCGCGCATATATATGTAAAATAAAATGGCGTTTAATAACGAAACGTTAATTTCGGCCTCCCGAATTAAAGCTTCCGCAATATAATATAGCTGTCTTTCTGATTACACCCTTTAACATCGAGAGATGCTCGTAATCCGTTTGACGTGAGTTTAAGAATTACGCGTCTGCAAAAATTTGCAATATCGATTAAAAGCCGCCCGGTGGTGGGTCGGGTTTCCATTTCGGAAACCGGACATATCGAAAACGGGAGTAAATTTATTACCTGTTCCCGACATTTTTACGGACAGTAAAAACAAGGTACTATTACTTCCACAGGCAATTCCTACGGTGACGGCAATCGGTTTCTTACGCCGACTTCGCCAGCTCTCCGCGGTGTAATTATAAATTCTTATTAACTTTATGTCGTAAAAACGCGCGTACGTGTGCGCGTCTTCCATTAACTTTGGGCAGTCAGAAATATGAAAAAAAACAAAAAGAACCCGAAGAAACCGGGAGATCCTTTAACGAGGTCATTTATAAGAAATACGCCATTCGCGTAAGTGCGAAAGAATGAAGATGGTCTCGTAAATCATTGGAATCTCACTTCAAAAGTTCATACACGCCGTGCCTTTTATACTCAACGCGAGGCATTTATATAATAGATTTTGCAACAGGTATTACGAGATTGTCTACGCTTTACGCGATGACTCATTATTTAATATCAAACGATACTGCACTGCATGAGATATTACATTACTAAATTATTATTCAATTTCTTTTCTTTTTCCATCTCCAATTTTTAATACTCTCCGAACAGAACCGAAATATCGTGGATATTTCACCTCACGTAAATATACCTCGAGCGATCCGAGGTTTTTTTTTCTATTCTTTTTTCTCGGCGATCCCGCCACGGTCTATAACCGAGTAACCAAGTAACCAAGCGACCAAGTGGCCACGCACCACGGACCTCGCGGGATGGACGAGGGGGAGAACGAGATAAGAGACGAGACGGTTGAGCATAGAGGAGAAACGTGGAAGAAAACAGCGCCGGCCTTAGACGAAGGGCCGCGAAGGGTAAGAAGAGACGCGAGAGAGCCGAAGAAGAGGAAGAAGAAACGGCGGACGGACGGGCAGAAGCCCGAGAAGAGGAGCACGAGGAAAAAGAGCGATGGAGGAGGTTAATGGCCTTTGGGAACACACAGCCGTGATAAAGAGCCGGGAGTAACGCAGTAACGGAAACCGCAGGGAATTTGAACCAACGCGATGTCTACGGTGGTGACCGAGGTGTCGTGCTCTTTCGTAGCAGAACCTGCAGAACAAATCACTGCATTTATAACGAAGTTTAAAAGACGTCGAGATATTCAAAAGAAATTTAAAGGACGTCTGAAAAATTAACATTTTGAATTGCAAATTCGAGAGGAAAAGATCGAACGTCTATAACCGGACAAGAGAACTCGCGAGATTGGGAAAGATGGCCAGTTACCAAATTACATTACAGCATGCACTGTGCTACGCTAATCTTGGATACTTATCTGAATAATGAGCTCTAAAGATATATCTATTCGGCATGAGGAGCGGAGAAAAGGAAGACGCCAAATAAACTATCTCTTTTTTTCTCGTCGATTGCACGCTCGTCCTCACCAATCTTGCTCACTGTCCGCTTCTTGAATGTCGACAATCGGACATCGGAAAGGTCGACAACCTGTGCAAGAGACACGAACGAAGGGACAAGAGATGAGAGTAAAAGACTTTTTTGTTCTAGAATCGCGGAGAATAGTATCTCGGTCTTCGTTCAACTTTAATAATTTTTAAACTAATATTTAATAGGGTTCTAATAGGGTTTTAACGATATTTAACGTTAAAAGTCAACGAAGCACACATACACAGTAGAAAAATATATATGTCATCTAGGAAGAATGATCAGCTAATGTAATTAAGGACCACCCATTATGCATTAACTAGATATGGTTTTCTAGTATGTATTGTAATTCTTTATCACGCATCTTCGCGGTACCTATCAAATTATTAAAAAAAAAACAGCATCGTATATTTTGTCCCTACTTAACCCAATTTGCCTCAAGTTTTACCTTTCTTTTTTGTTTTCTTGAAAGTGCGGCATTTAATTAGAAGTTCCCGGCAGACTTCGTTGATTTCTAGATCGCTAAATCCGGCGAATCAATTCCCGAGGCAACGTAGCGTCGTAACCATCGCTACTTAGATGCTAATTCGATTTAGAAACGGATCCGCTAATAGAAATCAACCTAACACATTCAGATTCGTTATATACGCTAATGCACCGCGTGGCGTGGCGTGGCCGAGCACTGCGCCCACGTTAAATGTAACCGGATGTGCAAACCGTACCAGCAAGCCTTGGGGAACGTGACTCTCGCGCGCGACATGTCAGAAACTGCTCGAGTACCGTTTCGAAAGATCCATCTGGCATTGGCGCCTAAATATAATGACACACATGTGTAATCCGCATTCGGAATCTTGCTCCTCCCCGATCACACGTTGCTCGTTCGATTCTTTGTTTCTAAATTGCAAGCGACGTATCTCCTCAATTTTTTCATTATTTTTAAAACTTGAGGAAATCTCTTTTTAACAACAAAATTTAAATTTATACGTGCGTTGGCGTTAATTTTTGAATTGATATAAAAGTTATATAAAATTGTTTACAAAGGTACATATAGTGTGCTTTACTATAAGAGAGAATTTTTTATACGACAGTTCTGCGTAGATTTCATCTAGTTATCGTGTGCGTTGCGTTTCATTATAATTACGCACGGAAACAGGTATGTTTGCACAGCATTGATTAAGACAGTCTCTTAAATTAGTTAAGTACCACCGAGTGATAAACTCGCAAATTAGGTCTCTCTCTGCACAATCGTCGACGGCAGGAGCAACGAGACCGGAACGGTCAGGGCCGGCGAGCAAAGATATGATCGAGGATAACACGTCGTTGGTTATAATCACTGACGTGATAACTCGCGGCGTGGTTTATGTTTGGTTCAGTTATGTATATGATAACGATGCGTAAATTCACCGAATGACGCATCGCGTGGCATTACGTTTTTAAGTAAAACCGAATTTACAGACACGCAAATATTGTTAGTACTAATTAACTATGTTATTCAATATAATTATCGTTAAAGATATGAAGAGCGAAATTAAGAATGTTTCTAAAGCATAACGTGTAATTACCAGAAACGTAATTATATAAAAATAACGCGATATGAATATATATCATGAATATCCTATGCGTTCCGCTGCTGTTCGTCTTATAATTATGCTCTTAGTAAAGTGTCAGCGTAATAGACGTGAACGAATTTAATTCAGCATATCATTAATGTCAAATAATGCTGTAAACCTTTTTGGAAGAGGATTAAATTTTTAATCTCGTGGTAAAGAATCGTGCCAAGAGTTGTTCTGCATTTCAACGTAAATTAGAACGCACAATCTTCTTTTTAAGTCACATACATTATTTATATATCGCGATATAATAAATAAAAGTAAAACTCTCGCGCAATGTATTTGCACGTAATTTTAATTATAATAAATTAATGTTGCTCGCGTTTCGAGGAGAGAAAGGTGCACGCGGGAAAGGCGGGAAAGGAGGGAGGGGAAGAGATAGAATGCGAATAAACGCTGACTGCAACGAGTGCAGCCTTGCCTATACTTGTCACTGATCGAATTCACAATCATAGTTAAATGTTACTACGTTATGCATAAAGATTCGTAAAAGTATCTTGACGTAAGACGTGACGTTTCTCGGCTTTACATCAACCACATTCGCGCTGTCAACGAAAAAACGCATACGCGCGCGGAATGCCGTCCATTACAAAAGCCCATGCATGACGGTGAACGCGACCGGTCGCGTCTCGCGTCGCTTTCCTCCGACTTCCATTTCACTTGCGATCTTATCCCGAGATCTACACACGAGATACTTCGGTCGACGGGAGCAAACCGAATTAATATTATATTAATATCTCATCGTTATAAAACTTAAAAATGAAAAAGAAATTTGTATCTTTCAGAAAAGATGCAATATGTATCTATTTATGAAAGTACTTATGAAAAACACAATATAGAACGTGATTATAGTGAGAAGGAAGACGGCTTCCATTTGTGTAATTTGCAATTAGCTAATTCGAGGTTGAATAATCTCATTAAATTAATTCGGACATTATTGTCCAAATATAGGCAGCGCGTAGCGATAAAGAGACTAATGAATGATCGACGAGATGGTACGAATATAAAAGCGATCGATTGATTCGCCGGCCAATTTTAACGATGATTTGCGTATCATCGGCGCTCACGTGTCCGATCGGATCATTTGGATGCGCATATTGTTGGCATGTAAAATATTGCTAGACGTTTCGCAGTCGGCAGACTTACGTCAGGCAGCTGTTTAGCGAGTCGCGAACTAGGAAGCTACGCTGATTGACCTTGTGACGTCGTTCTGTTCGAGAATGAGAAAATGAGCTGACGTAGTCCACTACTCGCCAATGACGTCGAGGTTGGTACGCGATGATAGATAAATCAATCGGAAGCCAATCAATGTCAAAGTGATCAGCCATGAGGTACTGAAATGACGGATTGTTCTCTCTTCGATATGATAGTTAATAATCGGGTTAATATTCCATTGTTGACTCCTATTACTGTTATCAGTCACAGGAATTATATACAGAGAACCGTCATTATTTTTCGAGCGGATATGTTGACTGTATTAGATATTTCTAATTTTAAAATATAAAAAAGGCAAATCTAAAATAATTGTTATCTGGTGCATAAATATCAATTATATAGTCAGAAACTCTTACAATAAATAGATAAATACCAAGAATATAGTAAAATTTAAACTTGCATATTATTTTTATATTAAGATTCAAAAATGTAAATAGCGAAATCTTATCAATAACATGTCTTAAAAAGTAAATTTCATTAAAAATTGATTGTTAAAAAATGGTGATGATGGCACTCAATTAATCTCACGCGAAAGAAAAATTAGGATGTAAACAAAATGGAAAATATGAAATACGCTGCTTAGTGGAACTGTTTAACTTACCTCGTAAGTATTCCGATTTGATTGCAAGCCTGAAGTGTAGTCCAATGTGACAGCAAAAAAGTGCGGTGCGACGAGTAATATCACCCAGCATTTCCATAGATCGTTTATCAATAGTAGAAGATTTATTAGTAATTACAGGTTGCTACGGGACTATCTACTGAAGAGCTGATTACGAAGTACACTGCAGTGTAAGCACGTACAGACATGAATATTATATATAAGTAGTTCAGAGAAAAATCCTGAAGGATCTGTTATATCAATAATAGAAAATTATTCTGTAACTCTTATAAGCTAACATAATCTAATATATAGTAAAAGTTTTATATTATAAATATCGTATAAAATATTGAGTTGAAAAAGCGGCATATATATAAAATACAATATATTGAAATCTAATTTGAAGTATTGAAATTTGAAATTAAATTAAAAATAACGATACATATAAATGTAATTCATATATTATTAATATTAATGTAATTAATATAATTTCCCTGTCATGATGAAAAACGTACATGTCATTTTAAACGTAGGTATCTGATGTTGTTCGTGGAATGGGGAGGTTGAAATAACAACGCATTTTATTATTTTGTAATAATAAAATGTATTAAATAGATAGTGTTGGCAATACTTATCAAACTACAATTTATGTTTTCGTGTATTACATGAGACTTCGACTCCGTATACTCCGTGTATACCGAGCGTGTTACTTTGCATAACAAAACAAAAGAAAAAAAGATCATCGGGGAGAGGAAACGATCGGCTGAGGGTCTTGAAGTAGAAAAACCGAAACAGAACAAAATGAAAAATCCAAATCAAAGAATCGACACACGCCACCCTCTCCTTTTTTTTTCGAAATCCCTCTTCGAGACGCACGGCACTCTCCGATCCCTCTTCCCGTTACAATTCTTTTCATAAGCCCGCGAGTCCTCTGACAACGAAAATCTAAACGCATTTCACGGTTATCATTGGTTACATGGTCCCATTGTGGATTAGACCGAAGCCGTTCGAGAGTACCCATTTAGAGACGAATCTATCCTATTTTTCGCAGAACTTTCCAACGATCGCCAATCTCATTCTTGACTCTGTCAAAAATTTCGTTTGTCCATTTAAAATCAATTTCCTGTCGGGGAAGAATACATAAAAGTCAAACGAATTCACGACTCAAACAAATCAAACCGTTCAAATAAAGTTTAAAAAAAAAAGGAAAGAAAGAAAATGGCAATCGCGATAAGTTCGGGGATCATAGGATGGAGAACAAGCGGGACTCCCTGCGCGAGTGAGACTCGAACGACTTCCGCCAGCCTATCAATTGGCTCCCGTTGTTTCATTTCGATTGTCGCACAAATCTATAATATATATTTAGTATGTATCACCGAAGACACTTTTCTTTTCACAGCTGAATATCTCCCGCGCGCGAGGATAATTGGCCGTGTATCACATTTGAGGCGTTAAGTATACGCGAAAAAAGCATTTGCTGCTTTTCTCTCTCTCTGTTTTTCGCTCTCGCCGTGCCTCCCGGCGGACATCGCCTTCGGCCGGGAAAATAACGAATTGCGCTGGCCGACGAAAGGAAATCGGAAAAGGGACTCGGAAGCGTTACAAAGGAAGAAACGGGCCGCGAAAACGTACGCGGGATGTCTGTCGCGCATATGTTGTGTGGTATATGTTGCGTATGCATATATGTGTGTGTGTACATATATTTACATTATATACATACACATATACACACTACGTGTATGTGTATGCATGTGTGTGTGTGTGTGCACAGGCGGGATATATCGGTTTCCTCTGAGAGCCAAGAGATCGACCTGTTTCACATTACGTCGTAACGCGCATTACATATAGCGTGTATCTAATCTGTGAAGAGCGCAGTATAAAATATTGTATAAATATATAAATACTTGATTGAAAAAATAAATATATTAAATTAAAAAAGAGACATACACGTAAGGTAGATTATTTGTTACTTTAATTATTTATCCTTAGATATTTATATACGCAGAAAAATATTAGATATTTGATATGCAGGTCAAGTCTATAGGAGAATAAACGCGAGGCTGGCTGGATACATGTGGAGTCCATCCGATGCGCTCGAGCTCGAGCATAATTAACCCTTTAGTTGCGATACATGAGACGGCATTTTCAAAGTTTGTACAATAAACGAAATGGAAATGCACCGGTACGACATACTGCGCAAATTTATTATTTCTATAGTGGCTAAAATCAAACAACACATTCACAAATTCATAACGAAAAAAACCGTGTACTGATTATTTATTCCTAAAATTATATGTATTCGCTTTTATTACGGAGTTCTTTAATTCTAGTTGAACGTATATGTATATACAGCAACCAAAGGGTTAATAAATTGACGCACTTAACAAAAATTCACGGAAGATGAGTATATGTTGCGTTTAATAATTAATCTATTTAAAAAAAAAGAAACTAAATTACATTTCGATAAATCAAATATTTTGTAAACCTAAGGTAAATCAAAATTTACGAAATCCGCAAGATGACTTTTTTCGAAATAAAAATAAGCTAAAAATTTGGTTCTATCTTCCGCGCGTTAAGTGACACAGTGAATCTTATTCCACAAGCAAAGAGCGTATGAAAACAAGAAACATCGAACTCGGCAAATAATAATATATTTAACTTGCAATAATTTAAATATAAAAGAAAATATTGAAAATAAAATAAATAAATAAAAAAAAAGAAAATCCTCGGTAATACCTATTTCAGTGACAAAAAAACAGAAATACTTCCGTTTTTCGGTTCTGCAAGAAAGAAAAAAGAAACATTTGCATGCATTCAATTCCGTAAAAAAAGATTGCAGATCCAGCTAACATCAAAGATAAGTGAAAAGATTCGAAAGATCAGCGAGTTTTCGTTCGGCAATTAGAATTCGAACGTGGCATTTCAAGACGCATTTTCGGGACTCCAAATTGATGCGTCCAGCCACTGTGCTTCGAACGGGACGCCGTCGTCGCTTCCATGTGCCCGATGACGATTGCCGATCGCGAAGCGTACGTCCCTCGACGTTTCGGCCTCGCGACGAGCAACGTCGTGTATTCGTAAATTTTTCTATAAAAGACTAACCGACAAAAAATTACACCGCACACTTTTTCTCAGTCTCTGTGATCCTCTTACGAGGCCTGAGCGTCTTGCAACTCGTCTTTCTGCGTAAGGAGAGACTTTCACTCTCCGCGTCTGTCTCAATCTGTCCTCGTCTCACTCTCTCTCTTTCTCTCTCTCTATTTCCGTCCCCGATTTCTAATTGCACGACTGGCACAACGAGGATTGGAGGTGTTATTTTAGCAGCGTTTCAATTGCATTTTCCCTCGAGTAAAGAAACTTGCTCACTTCGCAATTAGCGCTAAATGTAAGCATCTGAGTTCAGAATTATTACAAAGCTAAACTTCTTTTCTGGTTTTTGTGTATTTTTTGTTGTTTTTTTTTTTCGATTTTATTACTTGAATTTCCTGAAGTTTGAATTTTGTGATCGTCGATTTTCGGACGTTATATCATCTTATTTGGATTTAGTTAAAAGTTGAGAATCTTTAGCTTTAAAGAGTCATCGTTCAATACTAATTGTAAATGTATATTGAGAATATGAGTATGGTGAATGTCCAAAAATGAATATTTTAATAAATTGAATCTATACACTTCCGTAGTTTTTCACATTTTGATATTTCTAAACGAGGTAAAATGCAATTGTTACTCATAACACCTTCATTTAGACAATCTGTTTCGTTCTTATAAGCAGTAAGATTTAGTTCTGACTTTCGCATCGTCACATAGTATCCTTCTTTTGACGCTCGTGTTTTAGAGATAAATACATATTAGTCATGCTACTTTGAGTATTGATAAAGTGTCCTCTAATATTTTCTTTAACAAACTTGACTTTAACAAATGAAATTATTTAAAAAGGAAGAAAATTTCAATAAGAGTTTTGGCAACACTCAGAAAAATACGATCCCAGTATAATAGAATTAGGAAAGTATCCATCATAATCGCGGTATAATCGGTTTCTGTGGCAGAGCATATCTTAATTACAAAACGCGAGCGGCAATGGAAGATAAATGTCAGCTCGAAAATCAGAACAAAAATCGCGACTAAATTCCATCATTATCAGTTGAAGTGTTAATAAGAATCGTTTACGTCGTAACATGTATGTATCACTAATAATTTTGAAAGTCTATATATAGCACAAACTATATACAATTGATTATAAATAGCACGGGGCTTTTTTGGTTTTCGCGACGACGGCAATGAGAAGTATGGGGAGTCGACTGATAGGGAGGAATGATTGCTGCTAAATAGAATAAGATATACTTAAATAGAACAGATATACCGATGAAAATAATAATGGTATATATCATAATAATATAGTAATGTGACACAATAATAGCATTTACATTAGAACGCCGCGCTCGCGTGTCGATGACGATCGACTGATGCATTTTGTGACAGGATAGAAAGCACTCGCGTTTATTTGTATGGAGAAAAGAAAAAAAGAGGAGAAATGAAGAGGCAGAATCTACTTTTCATAGTTCGTTGCAGGGGGACACTGATTATGAAGTGATATTACTTGCGAATAATAATAATATAATGATAGAGCAATAATTATAATAATTAGTTAATAATTAATAATAATAATAATAATTATATTAATAATAATAATATAATAATAAAGTAATCTATAATAACAAAGTTGCATCCAAATATAAATTAAACGAAAACATTTCTTGTTGTAATCATAAGAAAGAGTTTAGCGTTTATATACAGAATGATATCGATTTTCGAAAACCACGTCAGTTTGTAGGCGTTTGTATTTTTTTTTGTAACTAATTCACATCGAAGCGACGCGGGGTCGGCGTTTTCCCGTCGAGATTCGCCGGACGACGGATTTCCACAATTTTCCGTCAATTTTGGGTTTGTGTCTCGAACAAAATGTCACAAACAATGTCAAAAATGTCTCTTCGAGAAATCACGCGGCCCGCACGAGCGTTCCGACTTCCGCCTCTCACGCTATTTTCTTTCTCTTTCTCTCTCATTCGTTCATTCATCCATTTGATCATTCAATCTCGTTCATCTTCTCTCTCACATTTTTATTCTTTGCATTTTTATTATTACAGCATATTTTTTTATAGTAGATATTTCTATATGCAATAGTTACCACATTTTTAACATAGTATTACAGTTATCACATTTTTTGTTGGGAAAGGGCAATACATACGAAATCGGCATCACCATAGCTCTGTCGTTCGCGCCGAAGTGAGTCTCTCTCTCTCTCCTCGTCGCGATTATGGGTGCAATATATCGTTAAATATGTAACATATACATGTGTATATATAAAAAAAATGAAAGGCAGAAGTCAACGAGCTTCGCGACGAGAAAGAAGTGTTTTTTTCCATCCGAGAAGAAGAGAACGCCAGTCGAGAACCGACATGAACGTTCCGAACAATTCGGTCACACGAAATGTATCTCTTCTTTCTCGGTGTGTGTGTGTGTGTGTGTGTGTTTGTGTCTCTTTGTGTATGCGTGTGTGTAGATATGATCTCTCGTGTATATATTTTATAAAATATATACACGAGAGATGTGTATATATTTTATAAAATATATACATATAAAATATATTTCTACTTATTTCTTCATACACTTATTTTAAAACGCAACACGCACTCAATCACACTCTTTTCTCGCATTATTGTCCATTTCTCTCGTTATTGATTCTTATCAACTCCCACTCTCTTTTTCTCTCTCTTTCTCTCTCGCTCAGTGTATCATCATCATTCTCTCCTGCCTTTCATACTGTGTAGCCTATTCATTGTAATATGGAAGACAATCGAAGTTTACAAAAGGCACTCACTTGCGCGATCGGACGACCGCAGTTGCACTGGAAACGGCGTCGCAATGAAAATTTTTCGAGCGTGTTCTAAAAAGAAAGTCCAACTACACCTTGCTACCTGGTCGCTTCTTACACGACTGATAAAATAAAAGAAAGAAGAAAAACCTAAAACTATCCTACAAATCTCTACTTTACAGTCCATTTATGAAAATCATCACGAACAAAACCTTTTGTTCTAAGCAAGGTTGCGCATGTGTTCAATAATACAACAACGTACTGAAGCATTCTCGCGTTACACGAACATAAAACAAGCGGAGCTGGAAACATATCGTCACGAATTTACGCCGCTGATCGATCTCGTTCATCCGCGATATGCTAAATATTTCCATATTTCGGGACCAAGCGACATCGCTTATATAAGAACGACAGCGATAAAAGTGACAGTCGCGATAAATCATGCTCAATTCAGAAATGTAATTTTACCGTTTTTTGCGGCAAACGACGCCGTTTGCAGTGCGCGTTAATTGGCTTCACACATATATATATCTCTCTCTCTCATTCAATCACTCACTCACTCACTCATCCACTTTGTCATACACTCCTTCCACTCGCTCTTTCTCTCGTTCTTTCGCTCGCTCGCTGGAGTGCTTATTCTCACCTCTCCTTTCACTCTCGAGACAACTTTCCCCACCCTTCCTCCTCCGGAGAAGAAACTCGACAAAACGTAATCGTACATGTGTTATTTGGATATTGCAACATTTTACCTGCCCCGGATTTAGCGACGCTATACTCGTATAGCTCGAAAAATTCAACGGAAGGAGGCGGCGGACGCGGACAGCGGGCTCGTGGGAACCGGGAGGCGTAATGAGGATCCACCAAGTGAGATCAATGAACAACTTGCTCGGAGGAAAGTCACGTTTCGGAATAAATTTACGCTTGGTATCCTCTGTCACCTACTGACCCATCCACAGACCCCTCTCTCCCTTTTCTCAATATCGTCCTCCAACCATTTTCATTTTCGAGCCTAAATGAGCGGACTGAGACTTTCCGGGCTGACTTTTCTGCTAAAAAGTCACTCGCATTTAACGATAAAATATGAGAAAGAAGAAGAAAAAGAAAGAATATAATAAGATGATAAATATGTATCAATAATTATATGATAATATAATAATATGTAGTAATATAGTAATATATTACAATAGTACGATGATATATATGAAAATTATGGTTATAATAATATATAAAAAAGGAGAGGAAAGGATGCTAGTTCAAGGATAATGAAACCTGACGTGTGCCTAAAATGCTTCTCAAGAAAACGGCCGATGGCGGGTAAAGAGCTACCGCGTCACGGCGATACCGCATATGTAAAAAAAAAAGAAAAAAGACGTTAATTCCACTGACAGAATCCACTGCGGAGAAGCTATCGCCAAAAACTCGAGTCAATCCACATGAAAATCCTCCTTTTCCTTTCTATTCCTAGCGCGAAACTCGCCGAGAATTCGCGTCTCTCTTCTTTACGGTTCGCGCGGCGACCGCTCTCTAGATCTTGAGGTTATCGAAACTGTCCAGGGCGTTACTGATCCTGTTAAAGACCGGCAACCTGGACTCCGTGTTAGGTGACAACGGGGAGGGGGTTCTGGGTGATACCTCGTCGGAGGCGAGTGGACTGCATACCCCATTGTTGCGCGGGCTCGGGCTCTGTCTCGAACAGGCAAGCAGACTGAAGTCCTGACCGAAACTGAACGGTGTCGTCTGCAGATTCGTGCATGAGACCGTTTGCTGGCTGCAGTCGTCGCTGAAGAAGCTCGCCATGGAGTTCGTCGGCGACTGACTGAGGCTAGACGACGGCGAGACCGAGTCGGCAGAACTGCCGAGCGAGAACGTCGGGCTAAGATTGAGCGGTTTCGGCTTCGTCGCCCCGATTACCGAGTTCACGGCGTTCACCTGATGATGATGGTGTACCGCGTGATGATGATTCGTGGCCAGGCTCAGCGACGATGTCCGCAGCAACGGCGGCTGATTGAAGCCGTTCGCGTTGGTACTACCGAGGCTCAACGAATTCGTTCGCATGAGGTTCGACGTGGTGGCAGCGGCCGCCGCGGCCACGGCCACGTGGGACGACGCGGCGAGTTGCTCGAGCAGGCTGACGTTGACGCTGACATTATTGGCAGTGGCACTGTTGTTCGCGGCGGTGCCGTTGCCGGCCGCGGACGCTACTGCAGCGGCGGCCGCCGCGCTCATCAGCGGATTCAAGCCCATTAGGTTGGGCTGCGTCGAGCCCAGCTGGGCGCTCACCTTCTGATTGTGTATACGCGCCTCCTCGAAATTGTGGATGAAGTGGCAGCGCGGGCCGTACGGGCAGAAGCCAATCGTGTGGAAGGTACGGCACAGCTCGGTCTTGTACTTCGGGTGGCGCGCCAAGTTGCGCAACTCGCCAAAACCATGCGCGAACTGGCACTTATCGCCGTACTTACACGAGCCACTCTCTTCGTACGGTCGGCAGAGCTCCGTCTTGTAGCGCGACGTCGGCTCGCTCACGCTACGGTCCAGCTTTCGATGTTGCTCGATTAACGTGGTCATCAAGGAGGTGTAGCTGCGTTTCAGAGGCGCGTGTCCGTTGCCGACGTGGTTGCCGCCGGCGGTGCTACCATTCGTGGTGTTCGTCGTCGTTGGAGATGACGGAGGCTCCTTCGCCTTAGTCGAGCCCGCATTCTGTAATCAGACAGGAAGGAGTGCGTTTGATTAACCCATACAATTCCGAAATTGCAGTTATTCACGCGCGACACATCGCGATGATGGACGCGTTATCGGGCGGTAAACGGAGAGATGCCGCGCGAGTAATTTGATGTTTGAAATGGCGGCGCGGATGATAACCGAGGCTTGACAATTTCGCGACGTCATCGTGCCAGTGAGATAGCGTGTCGAACAGACCGGCGGCAGGCTGTCGCCGCTGCACTGGCACGATCATTCGTTTCAATGGGGAGTCAAACAATGCGTCGTTTGCTAGAAAACGGAAAGCAGACGTTGCGACAATGGCTTATGCAAGTAGCAGATGAACTTTGAGAAGATTCGAAAGTGTTGAAAGTTCTATAATTATACTTAAGTACAACGCGCTTTAACTCGACTTTCACTTCAATTTTGAAGAATTTCTCATACAATGCATGCCGATATTTGTCCTGTCGTGATTGTACAATTAAATTAAACCAAAGATGATGTTTGTTTAATATAATAGAATAACATCGAATACATTATTGATTTCATAAAGTAGCGCAATTTGTTAATATATTCGATATTGTTCTATACGCGAATATCACTTTTTACAATGATCAATAATATTCATATGGATTGTATAAAGTTAGCAATTTTTTTTTAAATATAAAGTAATTATTGTCGAATTAAAGATTAATTTAAATTACAGTCTTATGCAATGTTCTATATAAAATTTAATGATATAAAATATAGCCAACACAATCTCGAGATTATCACAATTAAAATAACGAATAAATATCTTTATCGGGCAAAAATGATAACACAGTTCAACGTACTAAAATAGACTTATAGCACAGGCATATCAAAAAACCTCAATAAGATCTCATTTATAAGCCCTTATCTCTCCCCAACCGGCGTAGTCAATAGATAATAGAAAATAGAAAATAAACAGAGTCAGATAAAACCGTAGTGTATCTGAAGTGATGCCACTTCAACTGCAATTGCAACAATTTGTTCCAAAAAAAAAAAAAAAAAAAAAAGTTTTTATTTAACCTAGATTTTTCTTCCGGTCGTGTAGACAATATTTTCCTTAATTACTTCGATAACAAAAATGAAGATAAATTGATAACTGTTAATTTTAGATTTAAAGAACGATAAATCGCTTAAAGAATGATAAATGACAATAACTGAAAAGCAAACAGATATATTAGAAGTCATTTCTAATCTTTCGAATCACTCAAAGTAAAAAATTTTTGTTATTCTGGTTAGAAATTTGATTATTCTTTTGCAAGAATCTTTACCGAGTCTTTGCACGAGCTCATATTCTTATTTTTAAGCCAAAACATTGTTGTGAGTCAAAACATTTATAAATTGCTACTTAATATGACAAACATTGTACTATGTCCCAAGCTATATTATTTTCCATATATTATCTTAGAAAAATAAAGGATACAATAGAAAACAGTTTACGATTAAAAAGCAACAAGATTCTTACCAAAGAGCTAGTTCTAATATGACATGTTTCGCTATTAAGAATAAATCATCGAGAGATGCGTGTCTAATGTAAGAAATACGAATCTCACAGTGGAGCGATTCATTTATTATACTGTTGACTAATTCGATACGGTCTTTCACAAAGATTGATGGGCACGAAAGGGCATCGGCGAAACGCCTCGTACATCCTACTCGTATTTCCCGGAATCACGTATGTAGCTTCTCTGGCGACTGCAATTACTATTATTGTCGAACAACTACACGCTTCAAGAAGTCATGTTCGAATAGGTCGCTCTGATTCATCGCACGAGACACCTCTTGAGAAAAACAGTATTATCATAAGTTATGTGGCGCCAGCTTTATAAGGGTTTCTAAGGTGCTTTGAATTAACACGATGCGACATGTATCTTAAGAGCACTATAAAGTCTGCCTCAATATATATATATATATACGTTTAGAATTTTTCAAATAAAATCTTGAATCAAATAGAAAATAGATAAATGTTAAAATAACAATCGCGTGGAAAATTTCAGAATATTACTATATGACCATCAGCAGCATGAGTACTCATATGTTAATGATCTTTTTCAATATTTACGCAATGTTGCGAGCTTGATGATACGATAAGTCACGTAAAGTACGAGAGTACAATAATCACATGTAGCCCGACTAAAAAATAACTTGAGCGAGACGTGACGCGTACAAAAACCACGTAGCGATAAATAATAACCAATCAACGAGAGGCGAGTCGACGTCAGAGCGCTAAGATTCATAAATTTTTTAAAGAGTTTTTCATATAAAAGAAGTCTATTAAAAATATATATCTGCATAGTAACGCAAGTTTTGCGTCACTTAATTGCATCATTAATCACCGAAGGAATAGCGTAATATCTCCCACACCTCGTTTTTTTTTTCTTTTATGAGCAATAATCATCTCTTACCGCGTGTAATATTAAACAATTCAGAAGAGATATTATCACGAAGATGTTATCGTCGTAGATCAATTGAACTTTTAATCTTCTTTATATCGCATAATCGATAGGCGTGATTATCGAGATTTTATTACGTCAGGGATCAGCGACTTTGACGATAGTAATTGCTCCTTTTGGCTGTACTTTAATGTAGAAAACAATGAAAACGGGACTTGGATAGTGAAATATCACAGAAAAATCGGACGAGCACCAGCATAATACTATTAATCCCATTAAACTTTTAAAACGACTTTGTGTATTATTATAGATTCTATAATAGGTTTGTTGCCCCATGAAAGACGATTAGATTCCTAAGCCTTCCGTGTTAGCTGCAAGCAAAGATTTTCTCATTCGATTCTTAAAGATGTATGTGAAATAAACTGTTATATATTTAAAAAGAAAGCTGTTACGTGAAAAATATTTTACAAATAATTGACTCAGTCACGAACACTACTAGCGTATTATTGAAATTATCTGTCTGTTTTTCGCAAGTTTATCATTTTTGCTCAGATTTTGCTATCTTTGCTGGCAAGCGATTTATTGCCAATGAATGACGAACATCGAGACAAACTGCAATAAATTGCTACCACGCAACTTTCTTCCATTCCGTCTCGTCAGAGAGACGACATATCCGACTAATTATCAGTTACAGTTACGCGCTCGATGACATATGCAGAAAAAATCCGACGTTTTTCCGAGCGTGAGATCGCACGCAGGGGGATTCACGAGTGTCTGGAAATTTCCACCAGCACGTGCGCATACGTGCCAGAGCGAATTTGTTTGTTTCATTTGTCAGTATACGAGCGCAGAGCACACGCACACACGCGCGCGCGCGCGTATATCCGCACACTTCTTCTTCTCCTTCTCTCGTAATTATTCCCTCCGAGTCTCCATATGTTAAAGTGTGTGTTTATCGTAAGCGCACGGTCGCCGGTAATCGTCCGCACGCACACGCGCGCCTATTTTATCGTTCATGCGTGCGCGTACGTGTATGCGTACTCGTGATTACGAGTAAGCATAAATCTTCGCGTCGCACGCATATACGTACACCGACAAGAATATATCGCGTATCTAATCACGCCGATTTGTGTATTCTCCAGAAGAATATTGTCTATTTTTGATATTATGAGTGTTGAGACAAAATCATGCTCCAGGCTGAGAGTTGTTCTAAGCAAGAATTTATGACTGCAAAAGTTGAAAACTCATATTAATCAATTTGTACTTATTAGTTTGTATTTTAAACATATTAATATTAAGTTTCCTTTTGAGAGCAATTACGGTTGCAAAGGAATTATTTCATCATTTATAATCGTTACGCTTTAAATATTAATTACTTTTCTTGACAGCTATAATAATTTAAAATTGTGTTAAATCAAAGAGTCAGTTATATCAGGAAATGATTATTTTCAGCAACTCATGTTTCTCTGAATATTGCTATGTCCCAGATAATTATAACACAGTCTAACTAATTAGTTTTTACAAATATCTGAGACTTTGATGAATATTCAATATATTCCTAATAGAATAAATCGCTTAAAAAATAAACATATATTATAATATATTATAATAATTATTGTGACCTTTTTTAGTATAGAGTATTTTTTATTGTTAATTTCAAATAGCTAGCTACTTAAACAAGCGTGAGATTTTCATAAATTTGATTTCAAATAATTAAATCTTAAAATTATTCTTTACATGAATTCTATATATGTAGTACATATACAAATATACATGTAGTATATATAGAAATATATAAAATGTATAGATTAATCTTTTTATTAAAACAGGAAGAAGAAAAGATTGGTTTGAAAGTTTTTCCCGGAAATAGATTCTGCCTGTTAAAGCACCGTATATACTTCTAGCACAGGCTTTTGACTGTGTGCGCTCCGTAGGCGCCTATGGTGAGAGGAAGTACCGCCTATATCGGTAAGAGAAAAAATAAACCGGTTGGATTTTCTTCGTAGATGTTGCGATCCTACGAAGCCGACGACGTATGGTTACGAGCGGCGTTTCCTCCACCATCGTCGATGAATCACTATAATAGACTAACTCGTCCCGAAAAAGCGCGGCGTAAACTGTGTTTTCAATTATTTAAAGACGAAAGTGCAATTCCGCGAAGTTAATTTTTACATACGTTGCGACACACGTGGTGAGTCCCGTTCATTCATTTTGCTGACGAAACGTGAGACCGATAAAAACAGGGTCTATTATTAAGCTTACTCTGAGATATAAAACAGTGCCACTTGAACTTGAACCAAATTATTTTTATGCATGAAAAATAACGGTATTATAAGATGAAAGTGTACATTTTGTGCTCTTCCTCTCATGGAAAAACTATTTTGCTTTTGAAAGTTTTATATTTTATTAATAATTTTTATTTTTCGTGAAAAAATATTGATATTTTCCTTTCAAGTGCCTTGTGCGTTTTATCGAATATCTTATTTGCCGATTTTTGCAGCTAAGATGTTAATATTAGACTTTAAAATATGGCCTGTTTGTTCGTGAAAATACAAAGATTTCATCAGTTCTGGATGATACAGCTTAATCCTTAAGTGTGCAGCTTTGCATATATGCAAAGCGACTTTTCGATGCTCCGTTTATTCTCCCTTATCTTATTCTCTAGCTCTTTTTTCTCTTCTGGATGAGAAGACCCTTCTGGGCCTTCCCATCTGTAAAGGGTTCAAATTAGTAAAGAAGAATCCTTTAAATATTTTTTTAGGATTCCTTAGGCAGGCAGTCGTTATTTATTAAAAAAAAATACTCAGAATGCTACAAAAAATTGCGCATTTAAGGGTTAAAATTTATGATACGAATAACAATTATACAAGAAAATATTTTCCCTTTTTTTGTAGCTAAAAATCTTCTATGATACTTTTCCATATCTTCTGAAAATATGCAGTAATTTAAGATGAAATATATACATTTTGTATCAGACTACAGCATAATCTTAATTCTATTCAATCGTATTTATCCTTATCTGCATTCTTCAAACGTTATTAGTTTGAATGCACAGAACGACACCGGCAGTGTGTTCAATTATAGCCGGCGTGTGTTACTAGTTCCGCTTTATTTGCCCTCTTACTCACTTGGCGAACTTAATATTCGCATCGCGCATCGCGTTCCACGTATCGAGTGTTGAACAATGACGATTATTTAACAGTCTCTGTTTGTAGATATCGATCTTAACAGCGGGGGCAAGTTGGTTTTGCGAAAGTGGCGTGATGCGCGCGTCTCCTGACACGACGTATGTATGATTCATGAGCATTTATATGCCAGGGCTGACGGAAAGATAATTTTCAATATCTCTGCGATAGTGGTTTTCAATAAAGAAACGATAATTCTTATGTTCAATACCCTTACAGTAAATAAAGCAATGGAAAGCGATAGCGCGAATTATCGCGTCGCGTCATTCTCTTGCCAACGGTGTTTATGTGATTATAACGAATAGTAAAGTATATGACTACTACGAAGGATCTCACAGTAATATTTCACATTATGATCCTTTTAAAAATCACGTAAAAGTAAAACTTCGAAAAATCTTGTTACAATTACATGTCATCATACTTCACTGAAAATTATCAGATGTTTCGAAATTTAAAGTGCATGAATTAATCAAGATAAAAAAAAAAGCTTTTGTCAAAGTCCAGCGATAAAATTCGATCTGCGAGTAACTGCGAAATAGAATTTTTAATAAAAATTTTTTATAACTAATAAGACAATTTATCTTCAATATCTATGACGTAAATGACTAAAAACTTTTGTAATTGAAATGCATTATTATACCCTTTGTCAGATCTTCGGCGTGTGGATGTAATAACTATAGAAATGTCACAACTGTCTATAAATGTCGAAATCACACAAGAGACGTTAATGACAATACGTGTGTCGAAGTAGTTCCCTTCGTACGAGAATGACACGTGCCATTTCGAGAGATCAAAAACGTGGATGAGATAGGTCAAAGGTAAACCCATCATTCTCATCAACGTGGAGAAACTTACCCGTTAAGATCTTACATAAATTGAAAATGATACGAGCATCATTCTATTGATTCATAAAATGCACATAAAATATTTACGTCTGCAACGTCCGAAAAAAAAAGAAAAACGAAGATAGCTTATGCGTCGATTTCACTTTATATTATCCTAACGAAGATAAAAACGCGTGATGTTCGAAGAATTAGATATTCAAGGTTGGTCGATAGTGAAAGTACGCTCGTGGAATATTGAAGTATTAATAGACGATTTGTTTAAACTACGGTATGTGTCATACCGTAAAGGTTTTTTTGGCTGTCAGGCTGCAATACATTTCGAAGAAACGAAAAATACAAATAAAAATCAATTATCTTCGTTAAAAAGTACGTGTCAATAGCGAATAATTTAACAATTTCATAGAGACAGCACACGCGTATCAAGAGGACACGGTAGTGTCTTGCGCCAAGTATTACGCGCGGAGCGAGACGCACCGTGACTCTTTTACGCGAACGCACGAGTTGTTTTTTATTACACAAGCATTATCAATTATTAGTAAAAATTATTCACTCTTTTTTGCGAAATCGCGAATTGAAAATTAACAGTTCAGAATTAAATGATTAAAAGATTCGCGTGTATGTTCTACTTAATTAAGATTATTGTATTTAATTATAACTTTCAACTAGGAAAGAAGACGTGCATGACCGCGCTCAATCGCTTCAAGGCGCGTATTCGCGTTAGAAGAAACCGCGCACGTACTCGCAGGTTAAGAACGTGGATCTCGAAGGTCAAAGGTGAAAGTAACGTGGAGAACGAGGCAGAAGACTCGAGATGGAGGGAGAGAAAGAGAGCGACTGAAGAACGAGTATGGCGCCGGCCGGTCGACCGACTGAATGGAACAGCGGCGCTTCGCGCACTGATTCTTACGTAAGTACGGCACAGCGTATCGTCGGGACTCCTAATTATCCTAATTATTCGCTTGTCCGGCATAGAACCGTCCCGACGTCCGTCTTGAATTTCTGTGTTGATCGCCAGCTGCCTGTCCTTTGGCCCAAAGGACCCTTGTGCTTTTACAATATTACAATAAAATATCCACTCCCTTCTCGCGCCTCATTATCTCGAGTACATTAACGGAGCTTCCACATGGCTTTGCAGTCATTATATTCTTTCCTTTTAATCGCACGTACTCGTCATAGTTGCTCGTAATGCTTACATGATACATTTATGATAATTTATCAGTGGTGATTCAATATTAAATATAATTCATGTTATATTGTCGATGTAAATTTTCACAGTCAGTTCACTTTCGTCAGTTTTGAAGAATTTTATATTATGAATTAATTACAACGCAACTAAAATATCAAATAAATTGTCAATGACGTTTTGCTCCATTAAGTTCATAGTTACATTAAAAATTTACGAAAGAACACCAGATCAATTATAAATATGCACACTTTTTGACACCTGATTAACGTCGTGCTCGACTGCGATTGACCTTTCGATTAGACTTTCAACAGATATAGCATGCAATATATTATTTGCACGCGCGAATTGTGCACAGCAATCGATCGACAATGACTATCGATCGAAATCAATTAGATCGGTAGGTATTGGTCACGAATAGGAATATTTGAAAGTGGATTTCGTTCTTTTTGTCACTTGTTTTAAAAATAAATTCTATTTTTTCCTATTAAGTCATATAATGATATATATATATTTTAATCCCGAGTTCCAAGAGAATTGCGTTTCCTTTCTACCTTTTAGAAATAATTCTTACGTTCATATACGTAGTTGTACTTATTCCAACATGATACCTCGAAATAATAAATAAATTACTTTTTCCTTCTCGCTCTCTTTCCCTTATCCTTGACATCCCCTACATAGCCCTTTTCTTTCTTCCTCGTCTTTCACTCATCGACGAGCGGACAAAAGAAACACGAGAGAACCGGCGAGCATTTCGTTTTCCGGCCCAGAAGAGCGTGTCGCCCCTTGAAACTCTCCCGCACCGCTTTTTTTTCTTTTTGTGAGGTTCTCGCGCATAAGGCGTGCGAAGCGAAAACAAGTCGCGTTACAAGTCTGAGAGAACTGCATACAAATTTCAAACTAGTAGCACTTCTGATACATGGACAATCTCGAAAGTCCTGCGGTTCTCCGAATTACTAGAAGACAGACTGAAGACGAACAACGGTGACTTCAAGTTATTTATAGCTCTTTGTTATAAAAGGTTAAAGACTTTATGAGATAAATAACAATAAAATGTTGTTCTTCATAAATTTTAAATATAGATAAACTTAAATAGAATTTGGATATTTAACACCAAAAACTTTTAAAATTACAAAATGTTTATTTAAATTTAAAAAAACTGAATAATATAATAAAAATCAGATTATTTAGAAACTATCGTTATCAATAATTAAATGCAGACAAAGTCTTGTCAATAATAAGTCGATGTTCCAGATACGCGCAAATTACCCAAAAGTTCCACTCACTACGCATTTACACCGCCGCAGACGTTGATTTACGACGCACAGTGGTGGCTTTCGGGGAAAAAAAGATTGCCAAGATTAGCATTCGCCAATACGAGAAGTGCGGCTTTCCACTCTACTTCCTCCGTGAACCTTGCACGGTGCACGCGTATGAGACAGACTGATCAGAGTGCGCGGTGAATAAAGACTTGATATATGAATCACGAACTCGGTAGCGCTGGCTGCGTCCGAGTCATAAAGAAACCGCACGCGGAAACCGGAGCGCGCGTCGTGTAGCGCGCGCCTCCGTACCGCAACAATGCAACTTTGCGCGCACTTGGCGCAATTATCCCGCGCGCGAGCGTGTCGTATATGCACAACGGCGAAAAGTGAAAGTATACGCTTAGTTGTGAACTTTAATTTCTTTTTTCCCTCCTTCTCCTCCTCCGCCTCGCGGGCGGGAAAAACACTCCCAAGATCGAAGGCGAGGTGAAAGACGAGAAAAACGATTAGGAAACTCGGGGGTAACCGATTGAATCGCATAATTTATGCTCGGATAATCAGAATGTAATAGCACGTTACCGCGTCCGTGCGCGTAAGCGTATTGCGTCGCATCGCGTGAAAAAGATGCTCGTATCTTTCGAGATGAGGTAGAGATGTAAACATTGTAAACCCTCCCCGGGAAAAAAAAACCTCTTATTTATTCATATTAGTTTATATTAGTTTATGTTAGTAGAAATATGATTATATATGATCACACATATAAGAAATGGAAAATATAATCTTAAACAATATTATATGGCCATATATAACCATATATGATTATATACTCGGGAAAAAATACCTCTTATTTGTTCATTTGTTCATGCGGTTACATAACTGGACCAATCTTTTGGTGCCCAAACATATTTATGGTGACCGAAAGCTTCAAACCCTCGTCGAATTTTACGGTAGCCGCTGAATGAAAGACGATCTCAGTCGACGACCAAAATATGTATCGTATATTAACATATTTTGGTCGTCGACCGAAATCGTCCTCCGATTCCGTAATGTCGCCAGCCACGGGTATGATCTTGGTAAGCTCATCAGGTGAATCCCGCTGTAGTTTCTCAAAAAGCTGCCAAAGAAGAAGACAAGAACCTTGCCCACGAAACCTGTAGCTCCGGTTATGAAAATCGATCTGTCTCTGCAAAAATCCTTTAGGATGTATACTCACTGCCAGCCATCGTGGCCATATCAATTATTCGCGGTAACAATGAGGATCGGGGCTGCAATTATACCGCGCGGGTATCACGACGATGAAACGGCGAAAGTATACCGCATCAGATTTTTTCGCTGAAAGCGAGCATGAATCATCGCTGGATTAATCATTTGCGATAACGCTTCTCTGAATATGAATATGAATGCGTATTTTTAGCGATCGTCACACACTTATATTTCTTCATCGAGTCTTCCTTCAATGTGTTGCGTTCGTTTATCAATATTTAGAATATTAAGTTAAACAGCAGTAAAAAAAAAGCTAAAACAAACTTGTAATAATCATTTCCTGATTTATATTTATACGGACATTCTCTCTAGATCGGACAGCTGATGGCTGATGCCATTGCCGCCTTTCCTCTTCGATAGAAACGCGCGAGTGCGCTCGGCCTGAGCGAGGTAATCGCGATTCAGTGGCTTTCCGCGAACTTTCCACGTGACGGCCTTCGCAACACACGTTGCGGAGCCGCGCGTTGCGTTTCGCGGAAGTGTTTTCCATTGTATCAGCCTGGAATTAGAGAACCGCGGGCTTTTCACGCGGTGGTTTTCACGTTTCGGTCACGGTTCACTCAGCTCATCGGTTCGCCGCTTTTTCCTTCGCACGCCGCCGGTAATAACGAAACGCCACCGACTGTAAAGAGAGCGAGCGAACGATCGAAACTAGATGGTCGCACGCTCAAACTATTGCAGCGATCGTCGGTGACTCGTCCGCCCACGTAAGGGAATATTTCTCATAAAGAAATCGCGTAGAAATTCCGATAGGTGAGAGCGTTGCACCGTTATTGTACAATAAAAACATTGAAATCGAAGATCAGGGAAAAGGATCGCATATTTTGTAAACGCTCGTCTCTAAAGAACAGATATCGTCTCGCAGCAGAAACAAGATGCGCACGTGAGAGCAATATGTTAAAATGAAGACTAGTAGTCGGTAATCGTGTTAAGTAAAGTTACGATATGAGATGTGTCAGATTTTATCGGTGATTTAGTGCTCCTTACTCGACATTCTCTAGTTTATCTGCGATGAATCTAATGCAGTAATATTTGATACTGTTACATGTTACATTGTACCAGAACGTGTTAGATAATAAAGTGGGTAATAAGGAAACAGACTCTTGTTCTAACGGACAACTCTTGCTTAATAGAATCTACCCTACATGTTCCTCTGATGTATTAAATGAATTTTTTATATTTCTTATTTTTTTAAAATAAATTAAAATATCACATTTTCAAGTATAATCGTTTCTCGTAATAAACATAATATTTGGTAAAATTAGTTTTGGAGGATACTTATAGAGTAAAAAGTGAAAATAACGCGTAAAAAAAATTAGAAAAAGTTTGGACTTTCTCTTTTCCTTTCAAGTAAAAGTAGTAGCTTTATTCTTAGAGAATTGAGAGAATTATGAACTACATAATGGTTGCAAAGAAAATCGATAATTTAGAATGATTCAGAAGAACATGCATTACTTACAATTCCTCATCCCTTTACTGACAGCAATGAGAGTTAGTTAATCTTCAGGTTATTAAACTCTTTTTGGGACAGATAATAATTATAAATCGTAAAGTAATAGAGAGTAATAATGCGAATGGGTTATTGTAAGCTACACGGTTGTTGACACTGTCATCGTGCCGTCAAGGATCAGTCACGGTTCAGTCGGTCACGATTGCCTGCACATGGACTTGCACGTGTAGGACATATGCATTATGTGTGTAGGACGTTCAATCGGTGAAGTTGAAGCTTCATGAAATACGTTACTGATGAATAATATACAATCACCAAAGGATCATAATTTAGAAGAAAACAATACGGCGAGTTGTGTGCAACTCTATTAAACTGACTCGCCATAAATAACGCTCTGTAAAACTGTTCGTGGAATTGTGTCTCAGTATATATTTTTAACGATATTTATGCGTTATTCATATACAGTCGTTAAGATATCTTATAATATTTTGTGTATCTGTTATTTTCCACTCAGCTTATAAATTATGGTTGGATGTATGCTAATTTGTTCTCCGAAAAAGATATCAATTTCCATTTCTATATTAAAATATGTTAAAATATAGCATAATTAATACGACAAAAAATATCTCATTGTCAAGTTGGAGAAAAGGCAATGCAGAAAAGCGCGCGTCGAAAGGCAACAATTTTCGAATGTCATATTTTTGACATTCGTAACAGTTGATTTTGCATATTCCGTCATCTCAGGGTTCAAGGGTTCGTCATAAATTCACGTTAGCAAATTTGTAATCATAGTGCCGCGTGTGTTTCACGAGAATTACCGTACGGTCGACAATGCGCGACAACACGTGTATATATAGTCAGCGGCCAGCCACGGTTGAATAATCGCGCAGGAACCGGCGACATTTTTTCCTCCGTCGCGTTCCTGCGCGCGCCCGTGAACACGGGTAAGGTTTAATTGCTCGCAAAATACGTCGCCGCGTGATTCAGGCTCATCGGCGTAGCGCGCTAATGACTTCAAGGTGCATTAAATCGACGCTCGTACAGCGGAAGACACTATAATTTAAGGTACTCTCGACTAAACTCAAGTAAGGGTCACGCCCTGTACAATCCGTCGGCGCTCATTTCTTCTTCTCGCAATTAGCGGAAAAAATGGACACGGTACGTTCGTTACGCATTCCACCGTTTTCCTCGTGACTCGTCATTAAGTGGATGAAATAATAGAAATATCGTCGCGCGGGAAGCAACGCCTCTCTCTGCTGTGTTATTAACAAAATATATTTTTCAAGATTCAGTTTAATTGTATCGGACATGAATGTCAGAAATTTGATTTCATTTCATTAGACAAAATTGAGTTTTGAGTAAAGCTAATTAAAAAATTATAATATTAAGGGCCGGTTGTTCCAACCTGTTGGTAAACTACTTAATAATAATTAAATCATATGTCTTTGTTTATCCTTTACATTAGACAAAGATAGACATATGATTTAACTATTAGTTAGCTTACCAATAGGTTGGAACAACCGGCCCTAAATAATTTGTATTTTTTACCGTTCAATTTAATTTTTCTAAAGTATTCCGATGGATATTGAATATTTTATTTAATCATTATGCCATAAGATTAAATGCCGACTCAATTTCAAAATTATCAATTAATCATTTAATTAAATATAATGAATAAATTAAAGAAGAATAAGTTGAATATATGCGCTCTTAGTTTAATTGCATGCATGCGCTATAAAATAAAGCGTTAATCGAAAACATTACAAATTGACAACAATTGGTAATAATTCAACATAAGAGATAAATTTAAAAAATCTTCGACTTTCAATTTAGTCTCGTTGTGGATCCTCATACTATATATACATATACCGAGAATTACCCAGATCGCAAAAAGATGTAATATCGACTAAAAAATCATGATGTAACTATAAAAGCAAGCAACGCGTCTAAGATATAAACGAATAAGGTAAATAAATCAGGAGCGGTTATGCATAATACATAAGCCGTGGCTATCCCTGTGCCGTGGATCCCCGATGAATTCAATTAGTCTCTGAAAGATCGTATCGCATGCAAATTAATCGGGAATTAAGCACCGACATTCCCGAGTTCGCGAGACGTTCGAGATGCGTCGGGCGCATCGGCGCGGCGCGGCGCGGCGCGGCAATTCACGTGCAAAGCGCAACGCGCGCACGATCGTGCGCGCGGCGCATAATACGCGCGCGCCCGACGTGCGAGGAAAGTAACATTTTTTTCCTCTTCTGGTCTCACGAGGAAACTCCTCATTCGTGCGCCGATTCGCGATAAAGAACAATGTGATGGAACAATAGAGCGGTGCGAGTTGATCGTCGTGCCAATGCTGCATGCTAAATTTATCCCCGTGAACCACACCGAGCTGATAGCTACCGAATATACGCGACAAGCCATCGTTATTGCAATCAGTTTTGATGAGCGAACAAGCAATGAAAGCAGATGACGCGACTTAGGCCCGTATTCATCCGTCCATTCGAGTCGTCGAGAAGCAAAGTGGCATGACTCACGGCCTTAACAATTGCGGCAACTAAAAATCATTCAAAAATCGTTCGCACGATAAATAGAATATAAAAAAAATATCAAACTAAATTTATATTTTAAACTTTGCAAAACACTGAACTTTGCTTGATCATTAAAAATTTGTCAACGAAAGACGTAAGCCAATAAATATACCTCGTTTATGCCTGTTCAGAATCAAAATCGGAACTGATTAAAATTAGATCGGTTATAATGAATTTTGGTAGCCGTCAATTAACGAGCAAAAGCACACACCGCATGACTACAAACGGGAGAATGGCACTGCGCAATCGAGAGC
Organism: Temnothorax longispinosus; assembly: GCF_030848805.1. Classification (NCBI taxonomy): domain Eukaryota; kingdom Metazoa; phylum Arthropoda; class Insecta; order Hymenoptera; family Formicidae; genus Temnothorax; species Temnothorax longispinosus. The sequence goes on from NC_092364.1 coordinate 17,289,391, forward strand.
CGTTCAGTACATCCGCACTCACGGCGAGACTTCACGTATACGTGCGGTTCACCGATTCTTTCCGTTCTTTCACAAAAATGCTATATCATTAATTGCGCAAGCGGAAGGTTACGTTTCTCAAATATGGCAAGGAAATTTAACTATCGGAGTGCCAGCTAGCTGTCAGACGGCATTGACGCTCCCGCGTGTGCGGTGAAACACACGCGGGATGATATATGGATATACTAAAATACGCGTGTGCGAGGCCCCGACCGCTCGTAAAATAAGACGCGTGATTCAGGCGTCGGTCGGCCGCGTGACCGCGAAGAACTTTCCTGCGCGGTAAAAGACGCGCGCGGCGCACACGTGCGTTTACGAGCAGCCGTTGCATACACAACGCGCGGGTGCATGCGCCATCCGCAATGCGTCACTGTATTGTAACGCGCGCGCGTGTACGTGCGTTTACGCTCGCGGTGGAGGGCTGCGCCTGTTTTCATGCCGCCCGGGCTCTCCCTGGGCTCCTTTGTCTCTCGCGTCTCTCGCTCTGCTCCTTTTTTTTCTTTTCCCCCCACGTCGTGACCCCGCGCTCCCATCTCCGCGCGCTCGTACTCTCTCTCCCGCTTTGCTCTTTTTCGCAGAAAGCCGAGGAAGAAAGAACGTGGGAGACTTTCAGGCCCACAACTCTCCGCGGTTTTTCATTCTCGACGAGCGACGCGAAGACGCCACGTCGAGCGCCACGTCATTATGCGACAAACATCAGGCGATCGTGGACGATGCCGCGATTTTTATGCGATCCAGTCAGTTTTACTGGGAAATACGCAATCGGAGATAGAATCATTCCGAGAACTATTTGTGGTCATCAAATGACTCCGTGTGTGTCGATCAAAGGAAATGTTTCTAATTCTTTTGGCGTATATACCTTTACACAAAAGAAAGACTAAATATTTTACGGTCGTTCTTACATTATTGCAATCCTGAGATATCAATTGAGATGTAATTTTAAAAATATGATAAAATCTATTAATAATTTATAGACAATTTATAATTAAAATTCAATAATGTACGATTGATTTAAATTTAAAACATTTTAACACTTGGGAAAAGATGCACAAAATCGTCTATATAAAAATTCATGAATATTACGTACAAGACTCTACATATTTAAAAACTTCCTCGAGAAAAATGCAATTAGCATCTTCAAGGAGAAAAAAACTCGTCGGCAGATAAGAAATCTTAACGCTGATACATGCAATGGCCAAGCTTAAACATATATAAAGCAGCATATAAGGCAGCTTCAATTATTTCCGAAGATCGTCCGCGACAGAAAAATAACCGAGTTAGCATATCGCTGGTATCACGGAACGAATTAACGGTAATCTAGCGTTTCCGGCATTGGAACGAACCGTGGAAAATACTAGATTGCAGTCACGTGCGATCTGGTGCTGTAAGTTTCGACGTACGATCATCTCGAAAGGCAAACGGTGAATGCAGACAATTATTTCGCCAGGAGCGATACGTGGATGCATTTCCGTTTCATATTAAAGCGTGTTGTATTATTTCGCTCTTTATTACTCGCGGAATTAATGGCGCTTTGACCGCAATAATCGGGACTTAATCTTCGCCTTGCGCTCGTGAAAGGAAATGCATCTTTTTATTTGTACGTAAATCAAGCCGCGCGCAGACTTGCATTTAAGGATACCGTGCTATAGACCTATATAGATGCATGAGAGCAGATTTAACTACTGACTCGGTCTTGTTTTTGCCAAACACGTCTCGCGCATGCTGTATATCTTATCTATTGTTTTGTTAACAGAATTGCGATTTCACTGGCCCGTCTAATTTTCAATGCTTTAATTCCACGCTCGAATGCTACTGTGCATCGTAAACATGCACCGTGCGATAGTCGTAATGGTCAATAAATTAATACGTTTTTAGATCACCGTCTTATCTCTTGTTTCGCAAGTTGTAAAAACAATCGTAGAAATATTGCGAAATGCTTTCTTTCTTTCTTTCTTTGAACTGCCACAAGTTTTCTTCCTGATATTTTATATCTATATAATCCGATCGAGGTAACAGCTGATCAAAATATACATTTGTTTTATTTTTTTCTTGCTTGGACAGGATATAAATCTAGAATTATTAAAGTAATTATTAACCGCTTAAATCGTGCTTCATTCTCGCTATGAAATGATTTTTAAATAGTGGTCGGACCTCCGCTTTATACTTTAAAACGTAAGAAAACACATTTCGTAAATCAAAATTGGAGACAGGAAATATACTATAGCAGGAAATATGAACACTGTCGTCAGATAACCAAAATTACTCAGCGGTTTTTCTGGTCGAAGAACAGGCGAGCTTGAACGAACAATTCAGGTGAACGCAGTGTAATATTGCAAAAAGTCGCAAACAATCGCGCGGACGATCTCGTACGATTTATCGTTGATATCTTAATATTACCGGTGGCCAGATAGATAAGAAGATATATCGCACCCAATGAAACGCGACGTTCTGGAGAAAAATAATAGCACACGGAACGAGCATACACGCGAAGATTAGCAATTAGCAATTTTAATCAAGAAGAAAGTATGACGGTTGTAAGTCAGGGAAATCTCTTTCTTCTAGTCTTAATTGAAACGCGTTGTTATAGCTTTCGCACGTGGTTAACTTAATTCATCGCAGCGTCAAGATCGAAGAAACAAATTTCATGTGTAACAGTAATGGATTTTAATTAAATACTTTCGAGCCGACGTGACTTAAAATAATGACGTATACTATGGCCTAAATATATACTTCAGACCATTTATGTTCTATCTTTATAGCTCTTCAAACCTGAATTTTTTAAGAAAAATAATTTATTTTTTTATCTGTAATACATAGAAAGCATAATGCCTAACTATTACATTAAAGATAATAAGCTAATGATAATAATGATATGATTCGATGATGATTATTCGGTTTTCTTTCTTTTCATTTGCATTGTTACGTCAATTGTACAAATAAATATAATCGATATACTTCACAGTTTTTTTCCTATGTAAACAGAAACATAAATCGGTCCCCGTTTTTTCTTAGAGCGTTACGATCTCCCGTGTTGCCGAAACAGCTCGGATTGGAAACTTCGAGAATCATCGCGTAAATCAAGCGTGAAAGTGAAATCGAGAGCCAACGAGAGACGATCGTACTCTCGCTTTCTCTCGTGTGAGGTAGAATTTAACCCTTTGAGATTCAATAACCGACGCTTATGCGCTTATCGTATGTACATCGTACATCAATATTTTGTAAACAAAAAATTATAGTAATTTTTTAAATATAAAGTGCTAAACAAAAAGTTACGTCAGTTTTATTTTCCATATTTTAAAGAAATATGGATTTTTTGAAAAAGTGACGAAATTATATTATGCAAAACCTTATTATTTTGTGAACAGAAAAACCTTGAATTTGTTATGCCCTGCCAACAAAATAATTGATGTAACTTTTATTAACTTTATGCTGCACCAAGTCTTTGATATTTTTTGATTATATAATGTGTTATTGCACATGACGCAAATGTCCATTAACGTTACGCAACAATGACAATATTGAAGTAAACACAGGACGTTCAATGTGATGTAATTTCTCCAAATTATCTCGGATCGAGCAAAAGGTTAAGCTAACGTTCGAGGAGCATCAACGAAGACGAGCCAATACGGAAAGTGCAAGGTGCGCGGAAATGGCTCGTGTCCTTCCCTCTATGTCTTTTTTGTGTTCACCAGTCCCTTTTCATGAATACGGGAAAAGGGCCGGCTTTTACCGTGACGAGAACCCGTTGCCGTTTGCGTAGCCATTCACGAATTTACGATGAAAAATAACGATAAATATAAATTACTTTGTAATATTGTTTCTTTAAAAGATGAATGTCTTAAGCGCACAAAGAAATATCTTTAATTTGTATATATTTCAATATAATTCATATTAATTTTGAAATATTTTCGATAATAGGTATATATTTGATTAGGATATATACGCTTCAAATATAACGTAAAATTTATTTAAAAAACATAACAAAAACCGGACACAATTATACAATAGTTTCATTATATGATTATCGAACTTCTTACATCGCATCTGAACTCCGCACTACTCGTTTATTTTTGCATCGTGAGAAGTGTTCGTGACAGACGAAAACAGGCCAGAACCGCTTAAAAGATCGGGATCGCACAAAAATCCCTGTGTAAAAACCGGCCGAACCTGCCTCCACAATGCCTCGCGAAAAAGCAGTTCCAGAAACCGATGCAACGAGTTGCAGAAGAACGGTCGGGTCGTCGCGTTATCCTTTTGTGATCCGTGCAGCGGATCTTTTCAAAAATATGGGAAAATTTGTCGTGTCGAAGGGAAGCCCGGGGGGGAATACAAAAGAGTGGGAGGAGGGGACTCGAAGAACGTGCTACGCCAATGCTGACCAGAGCCGGGTACATGAGAAGCAAGGGCAGATCGGTGCACAAAGAGGGGTCTCCCTCCGTGTGTCCCTCCTTCCTTCTCTGCTCCCTTTCATTCTCTCGATCACTCCTTCAGCACCGGCAAACCTGAAGCAACAGGTTCCTACGCCCCTTCTTCATGGCTCGCGTTCACCGAGCGGCTTTTTGTTGCCGCTGCCAATGTACGGGCACGCTGCATGCTTGGGGCGAGGTTTTCGCTTTTAGAAAAATCCAAAGGATTCTGTTGCCGCGGCCGCGCGTACGTATCTCTGCTCCGGAGAGCCTGTTTCGCGAGAGGGTGTCGAAAGAGATAAAATATACATGGATTTCACACGCTATAAAAGTCGAATTCTCGATATTCGTGAGTATTAAACGCAAAAGCACGCAGTTGTTTTGATCTTAATTCTGCTATTTACGATTTATTATTTCGCTCGATTGGTATGCATTGAAAATCCGGTCTGTTTTGTACGATAATATTACCAGAAAATGCTTTCTAGTTGCTCTTGTCGATTATACGGCACTTGTTTAACATATTACAATGCAGTGAGCGAGCTCTATTTACATAAATTATCAATTATATACAATACTTCGCTTTATTTTCTTACTTCTGACTTCTGACTCAGCTCCACGATAGTCTATCGTATGTAAAATAATTGACTCAAAGTGACTCATCAGGTCGTTCGGTGTGTTTTGTTAAGGCCAAATTAACATTCGCATCCAAATTAATCAATACAGATACGTGACGTGGAAATTTACAACAAAAACAGACTTTTCAATAAAATAAGCTCGTATCGAGCATCACACCCGGGTTCTTCCTACCAAAATTTTCACATCTCGCAAGGATCGACACTGATTTTGAGTGCCCGTAGTCGTCGAAATATCGAAAGTTGAAAGTCCCGATCGAACGAGTTTCGAAATCGAGCCGAGGAGAAATTGCTGAGGAAAGTTTACGCGCGGTTATCGTCCAAAAGGGAGAAAAGGAAAGACACATCCGCAGCGAAAATACAAGCTTGAAAGGAAAAAGAAAATATCCAAAAAATGATTGCGAAAATTATCTTTTAAAAACACTTGCGCGTTTTGTCATTAATGAGAAATCGTCCAATTAAAATTAAAATTCGGGCATCACGAGATTCAAAACAGAGAAATATTTTTCAGAAATGTAGTATCAAGTCATCGTAGCGTGAAGGCAACATGTATCTGCAATTGCGACAGCATTGCGATATCGGTGAAATAAGTTCTCGACATCGCACATGTTGAAAAGCATATATATATCTTTTACGCAAAATGACGTATTTTCGCTATCACAAACAAACACGGGGATTATTTTCGCGTATTTGGAGTATCGCGATTTGATTTCGCGCTGATTATGCATAGGCTATCACCGTTGGTAAAGGTCGGTGAGTGATGACGTCGCGGTGGCGAGGCGCGATAATTATTTCCGAGGCTGCAGTCCGTTTCTTTCTTCCTTCTCTCTCTCTCTCTCTCGCTCTTTCTTTTTCAAAATTTGCGTATGCTTAACCGCATACGAATGATAATAAGACGGGAAATGACAAGTGAGCCAACGGCTCGCAGTCGCGGGCTCACACCGGAAATCGTATGATACCACGCGCGCCCGCGCGCCACGCATAATTATGCGACGAAGAGACGCGTAACGACATATGGGCATGCTTTCAGAAAATAATGCTCGCGGTGGCGCGTCGACAGGATTGTCGCAAACCCCGATGATCTTCCCGTTCTTTCTGTTTCGCGCACTTGATGCAAGATGTTCGTGAGAATTGACTGGATGCCCTCCCGACCGCAAATAAAGCAAAAAGAAACAGTGGTCGCGATTCTTTGTCGAAAGATTGAGAGTTTCGTGCCAGATACGCGTGCGAACAATCGATTTCTCGTAACGTGCGTTACACGTACCATGTACGTTGAATAAGACAAGAGGCAACAAAGCCTGTCGACCTGTCGTCGTTTCGTTCGCTTAGCCTCTCGATCAGTATCAGTTACAACGACGATAACGCATAGGCGATATCGCGTCGTACACACGCCGGGAAAATGGCGGTTTCGCAATATTTCTGCATGAAGCAATCGCGTATCCTTGTATTATTCCTCGTAATGGACGAGCGAAGGATAAACAACGGATGATGTTTACAGAGAGATTGTAATCATTCTTCTTTCGCAATATATATGTCATACTGCTGGATAATTGAATATTAATTAAACGATATATGTAGTAAAACTTATTTAAAATTCGTATTTAAAATTCGATCTTTTTACTTATTTTTCTACCTTATCAGTATTTATTTATTCGGTTTTGTATATTGCATGAAATTACGTCAGATTTTTGCTATAAATATATAAAGCAATATATTCTATATGTATAAGCCGAAATGATATTTGTGTGTAGTTCGATAATACATAATATATATAAAAATAATCTCATGTCTATAAAAATTTCTGACTTCGAACATGTCGAAAGAAACTTGCTAATTATAATCATATAATTAAGGCACAATATGTCATAATAATTAAAACAAAACATCATATTCAAGATCGAACGTTCGACATCGGTAGAATCGACTTACTGTACAATAGAATTTCGTATAATAGATCATACCGAATGAGGTAGCGAACAATCCTGTCGAGGTCACATCGAGAAGTCTACATAAATACACAAAACCACACTACGAACACGTAAAAACAAATCGCGTCGTCATCCATTCGACACGTGAACTCGGGGATAAATAAAAGAGAAGAATACGACTTCGATGGGCTACCTTATAAGTAATGTAGATACAGAAGTCATTTGCAGTATAAAAAGCAATGATCTTGTGATCGTGCCTTGATACAAACAACATATACTTTCTTTGTAATAAATTCTATTACATGTATTGCATAAGCTAAAGCTAAGGTGATATTTATTGAAGCCTATATGTACACGCGTACATGGAGAATGAGAAATATTTAGAAAGTCCTACACGTTGGCAACAAAAATTATCGACATGCCGTTTGCATCGAGAGAGAGTAGCAATCTTGATTGTATCGAGAATAGCGCCATATATTGTCATCCCACGTCACTTCTTTCCTCTTTATTAGTTAAAATTACGGTTAATAAGTACGGCTCGCATACTGTTCGTTAACGACATATTTGCTTTGTTCCGCCAGAGATCCGAGTCTCGTTTAATGTCTCGTCGGCTGTTAATGTGCACTCGAGTTTTTCCGAGTAAATATTCATATGTATTTGCCAGAGCGCGCTCGAGAGGAACACTATACGCCGCGCCGGGGACGCATAATAAATACGCCTTTCTGTCTCCGTCGTGTTGCACGACGACGGTGCAATCGAGAGTGCGCGATAAGAACGGAATCGCAAGAGCAAGAGAGAGAGAGAGAGAGAGAGAGAGAGAGAGAGAGAGAGAGAGAGAGAGAGAGAGAGAGAGAGAGAGAGAGAGAGAGAGAGGGAATGTGCATTTGTTAATTCAACACGCACCAATACACTCGCGCGCGTAAGCGGTACCACCGAGTACCAGCGCGATTCCGCGCTTGTGAATAGCGCGCGAATTCTCGTCGTGCGACACGTGCGATGCCGATCGCATCTCCTCGTAAGAGACGCAATAAGATATAAAAATAACACCTCTGTGGAGATGGGGAACAGGCACAGCTGTTGTAAATTCTTTTTTATTTTTTTCTTTTCACAGAAATTGCGGTAGAAGCAAAAGATTATCGAGTAGTGATAAATATTGGTGATAAATATTTCCTGTTTGCAATAGTCGCGTTTCTATGTGTACCATTTGCCATAATTTGTGTTATTACCATTTATTTCATCTTGTTTCTTATACCTTGCTCCTCTTTTTTACATTTACTTTACGATTGGTTCAGGTGTGAGTAAAATTAATTATAATTAAACATTTTTATCTCCGCGTTTTGAATTTCGAAAAACGTAAAACTTTACGAACGAATAATCACGTGATGGATTAATTTCGAAAATCAACGAGTAGTAATGCATTATCATTAATTTAATGAATATGACGGAGCCACGTGTTGTGTATAGCTTACACATTTCTAATCGGAGAACAGAAACCTGACATAATTACTTCCGTTAAGCAAAACTTCCTGTTCAGCAAAAGGAATTCATTACAGAAATAATGGCTCTTTACAGCTGATTCGATGCTCTGTTTATGCTGGATTTTAAAATATGCATTTTACAGAAATGTGTTTAACGAGTGTTTAAAGAAATCCTCGGAAGACTCATTATTTATTGTCAAATCGCGGATAACAGCAATTTTCTTATAGATAAATTAACAAGATAAAAATGTTTAAAACACAGCAACATTTCGATTGTCGCCTCGCCATTCGGAATTTTCGCGTGGACGAGTCGTACGATATCTACCATCGGATTTGCAACAATATAGCGTCGACATACATCGGAGCAATTAAAAATTGAAAATCAGCTCTACTCCACATTTCCTCTTAAATCTACAAGCGGCTTCGTGAGAGACTCGACGAGAGGCACGACTCGCCGTCACACAGAGAAACTCACTCGTCGGAGGAGAAACCAAAGAGAGTGTTGTGCCTAGTTCTCTCTAAGGTGAGAGTCTCCGACTCGACTCGCGACGGTCTTTTATTTACGTCGTGCGAGAACGCGCGACCAGCCCGCCCGAATGATGATGATAGGCCTTTCGACCTATCGACGCGAAACGAGGAATACGGCCGCGTGACTCCAGCAGTGATTACTATTAAGGGGGTACCCCACTGTGTTTCAGGATAATTTTCAGGAATTAATTTCTAACAAAATATTTATGAAACACCAGTAATTTTTTTTTATTATCTTCTATACACATTGAAGAACGTGTCAAAATTTTGTTGCCTAAAAAAAATATAAAACTCGTCGAGTTGTTTCGCGCATCCCTATGATTTTCGGATGGTGTACATGATTTCGTGAAAACCGATTTCGGAGCATTTTATTTATTTTTTTCATTTTTGACGACAAGAAAAAAATTCCTGAATTTTTTACTGCAATTGAGCAAAATTCAGGAATTTTTTTCTCGTCGCCAAAAATGAAAAAAAAAAAAAAAGCTCTGTCAGACGAAAGCCAATACAATGTAGATAATGAGCATATTTTTTATTTTTGTTTCAGACGACCGGTTTTCGCGAAAATCATGTACACCATCCGAAAATCATAGGGATGCGCGAAACGACTTAACTCGACGAGTTTTATATTTTTTTAGGCAACAAAATTTTGACACGTTCTTCAATGTGTATAGAAGATAATAAAAAAAAATTACTGGTGTTTCATAAATATTTTGTTAGAAATTAATTCCTGAAAATTATCCTGAAACACAGTGGGGTATCCCCTTAATACATTCGACTGATTCGACCGACGATTTGGTCTCGATCTCGCCGGGCCTGTAGTCATTAACGTAGGTCGTATAATTTTTGTCAACTCCGCAAATCAAGTATAAATCAAGTCACGTATGAATATACTGCATTCAGAATCGAAATTCAAAAGTTGAGGGTAGACTATTTGTGAAAAATGTAAAAAATTTCTTCTCTAAAAGATTAAGAATAATCTCATGAATAGGGTCGATTTTAATCGTTCCCGAAACAATCGAAAACACTTGAGTCGACAAAGAAAAGCTTTGGAAATACCACTGTATCGTATCTTATTACAATTTGAGTCGAGATAGTGATCGATATACATATCGGTGAAAAATATTGATATTTCCAGATTATGCATATCTGACAAGATAATAGTAATAAACTGATAAGCGAGAATTTTTAACACGATAAATTTTACAAGAATATACTGTAAAATGAAATTTATCATCTATATATTTAATTTGTGAGGCAATCCCGATAACAATTTTCAGCGTCGCTCAGAAACCGTGTTTGCGATTAAGCAACTGTGTGTGGCCTCCGATTTAGAAATTTATAAATTATCGCCCCACAAGGTCTCTCGTTTATCAAAGTTTCTCGATATTTTTTTTCCGTCCGACTGATAATACGTTACAATTGTCAACTACATCGGTATCGCAAGATCGGAGGATATGACGAGGCTAAACAAAGATACGCACGTCACAAACATCGAGGAATGTCTGCCGATCAATAAACGTCGCGTTTCAAATCTCGCATACACACCTGCCTCGATATCCCGGAGAAAATTTCTTTCGCTTTCTAAATGTCGGATATTTTCTCGCTCTGTTACGGACGCGTAGCGTCATTAGACACACGAACGACAGGACGAGTGTGTCTGTCCGGTGGGCTCTCTAGGGTTCTCTCCATTCTCGATCCAGTCACCCGTTGCCCGATATTTTTCCCGCTCGTATACCCACGCTATAGCTCGAGTTACGGCGCGCCCGTTTCCCGTGTCTCGCGCGCGATCTCTCGATTCACGCGTGCATGTTGTCGCGGGACATTGCTCGTGCTCCTCCTCGATCGCCTCCACCACCGCGGAAGGCGAACGGGAAACGCGGATGACGGTGCAACGTGGAAACGAGATTCGATCACCCGGCGCGGAAGAGACCGTCCCAAAACGATACGATCGAGGATTTTAATATCCACCCGGCGCGCGGCAAACGGCTATTTTCGACCCTCATCGTGTAAAATAATCTCCGAGGAAAATAAAGCGCTAAAAGAGACGATAGATCGACGTCCGTAATTACACGCGCGCGGAGAGACGAGTGGATCGATCTCGTGCGCAAAGACAATTCGCGATCTATATGTGTTTGAAAAATTCAAAAACGTTCAAGTTCCGAGAGAACTGACCCTCGAATGTTGTTGGAACGTCGTAAAACCGAACCGCGACCACTTCAAAATTCTATGATGAAATGAAAATTCTACCTTGTAAATCGTAGAACAAAGCCGAACCATTGTCCTTTCTTTTTTCTTCCCGTCTTCTTCTCCCTCCAGGATATACACGTGAACAAACGAGTGCGAAATTATGGTTTATTCGACAAAAACTCTTCCATATGCCGCTTCGCCGCACGAGCCAATCGGATCGAACACCAGCGAACGAATGTTTTGACTCAAAATTCGGACTCCTCGTTCGTTCTACGTGTATATACCTGCCGGAGTAGAAACATCTACCTGCGGATATCCGGCTGTAAACCGCTCACGAAATGGAAAGGCACATGGGACAAAGCCGGAGAAACGGCGATAGATCAAAGAGAATTTTGGGAAAAAAAAAAAACGTTCGGCAGGGAGTCCGTGCAGTTATACTCCCAGCGGCGCAGAATATGCCCAGCTAATGCCCTTGGAAAGTTAACATTCGTTTATTTTACACGAGGTTCGAGCGTGGCGGATTGTCCTCGTCCGTCCGTCCGTCTTTTGTACGTTTCATCACATGCGCGACATCGAGTATACGTTTCTCTTCTAAATACTTAATCGGCAAAAGTCAGATACATCTGTTTATAAAGTTCGAACAATCCGGGGCTTCGGGGAGAGCACAGCCCGGTAACGTCGCGTACGAGCCTGTGCGCTCGCGTAAACAATATACTTATAAATAACGTGCGGCGACGATCGAAATCTATGTAGACAGATCGATGAGTTCTTACCTTAAAGAGATGCTCGCCGCAATCGAACATGGAGGTGTTACTCATGACGGCGGTCGACATGTTCCCCGGGTGTCGCACAAAAACCACACTTTGTACCTGGAGCCCGTCGTCTCTGTCCGATCCTTTTCCGCTCCTTCTCTGCCTCTCTCGTCCCTCTCGCAGCGGGCCGCGCGAAAAATGAAGTCCGGCGCAGGGAGGTCGGCGTTTGGCGGTGGGAAGAGGGGGAGGGGGGGCCGAACGATGGGGGAGGAGAGGAAAAAAAAACTTTCCTCAGAACACAATAAAACTGCCACTACGACCGTATGCGTCGTTATGCGATGCTGCCGCCGCCGCCGACGATGTCGTCGTAGCTCGCATCTGAAGCACCCACGCGAGTAAAATAAACAGTACGTATCCCGATCGACACGTGTCTAATAACGTTCGATAATAATAAAAAACAAAAAAAAACAGGAACGTACGAGCGGGCGTGCGCGCGCGCGCGAATACGGAGAACGCGTATGCTTCTCGAATTCGTGCTTCCTGGCACGGTTCGACCGGCTCTTTCTGTCTGTCTTTCTTCCTTTCTCTCTCTCTTCTCTCTCCGGATCGACTTCGCGACAGCGTGTGTGTCGTCGAGTTTTACTCGTAAATACTCGCGTAGATCGACAGGCGGTTTTTCTCTCTCTCTCTCTCGCTGTCGCGCGTTTTAACGAACTTGAACTTGGCACTGTTTTCTTTTTTCCGTTCGTCGACTTACGCCCGTCGTTGCGGAGAGGGGAAGAAAAATCTTAGCCGGGTATCTTTTGCGTGTGAGTCCGGTACAACCACCGTGCGTTTTAACGTTTAGGACAGAGCCTCCCAAAGCTGACTGAGAGCGCCGTCGACTGAAAGTCGTAGCTTGTGCTTGTGCTCCGCGGGAGGACACGGCAGGCCGGGGTAAACTCTCTGCAGCACCGACGCGCCGGCCAATCGCGTGCCGTCCCGCCGCGTCGCGTGGTGGTGGGGGGGGGGGGGGAGACCGACCGACCGCCGCTCCTCTCCAGTTCGACGTGGCAATCGCGCGCGCGGCGCGCGGCTCGGACTCACGTGAAGTTAGGCCCTGGTTAGGCCGTCTCCGTCGGCATGTCGGCGCACGATTGTCCTCCACGGCTCTCCCGTCCACCACTCGTTCCGCCGCGCCTCTCTCCAATCCCGCAGGCCCGGGCTCCCTTATTGGACGGGATTCGGGGTCGCATCCCTCCGAGGCGAGTTTTAATCCCCGGTTCCCCCGGTTCCCGGTCCCCCCCCGAGGGCTAGATCGCGAGACGCGGCCCCGAATGCCCCGATACGCGATGGACGACGCCGAGAGCGTCGCGCGTCTCGTCATGGAGTACAAAGCGAATTTCCCTCAGCAAGGTAGTATTCCGAGATTCACTTGATTATTGTCGATTACTTTTTTTTCTCTACATGTCGATTAGTCGGGCGAGAGCAAGTTACGCCAGACTTTCTGTAGAAACGATAATGGGATCGTAACAGCATAATAGGACGTTGCAAAGAGGCTAACAGCTTTTTATTGAGATTCCAACGATCTCGCCGTAAGAACGTTATAAGCTTCGCGGAAACGCTGGATTCTTTATTCTTTTACAAAAGGGCTGGACTTGCCGGAATCCTGCGGCGCACTTATGTAATAAATATTGCGAATGTAGTACGTAACGAGCACTTTATATATTAACAGAAAGATATTAGAGCGATAACTGAAAAATAAGAAAACGTCCCAGGATGAGAGAAATGTTCGTTTGTTAGAATTTGATCGCGAATCGAGACGCCCAACGTTCCTCGATCGTCGTTATTCAAGCATCGTTACTCCGAAGCGGGAGAATAGAGTTGAATGCGGCTATGGAGGATTGTTTCTTCTTTCTCTATTGCTGCAACGCAAAACCATATATACTCCATAGAAACAGCTGTCTCAGCCGCTCGACAACTCGAGCGCATTCCAGCGGTCATACGGCGGCATGAATGAAATTCAGCTTTTATTCACCTGCGGCACAGACCGCAGATTCTAAGCAGTAAACTGTCTATGTTTCGTTACGATTTTTTTTTGTCGTCGATCGCCGTTACGATTTTACGACCGCAAGCGTAAATTACGCCGCCAGCAGCAATTGTCCGTAAGTTTTTAACGATCGATTCATTACCCCGGGCGAGATACAGTTGTCACGCATAAATTAATTTACGTAATGAAGTATTGCGGTGTATAGGAATTTGCTTTTAATTACTTTCCGACGTAAATGGATCGCAAACACCATATTGTATATTATATGTTAATTATTACCTATATGTAATTTATGTAATATGTGTATATATAAATATAATCAGCAACAACTTGGTTGGCAGTTACCAATACTGGAGAAGGAAATCTTTTTGAAAATGTTTTTCAAAAATTAATAATATCGGTTGTTATGTAATATGTGTATATATATAATATAATCAGCAACAACTTGGTTGGCAGTTACCAATACTGGAGAAGGAAATCTTTCTGAAAATGTTTTTCAAAAATTAATAATATCAGTAGTCGCTACGCGTTAAGTCGACTGGATTCTGTTATCAGCGTGATTTATATAATTTTCGACGTTTTAATTACAGAAATGCGTATAACGAGACACGTGAAAAAATGTGCTTGTCGGTTTAGGAAGAATGTCACGTATCTGGTCGAGTTAATTATAATTAGCTGTTTTTTTTTCTCAGCTTCTGGTGTAAGGCAAGAACAAACGTTTTTACGGAATTTTGCACGTACCAGCAACGCCGTTAATCGAAGAAGGAAGTGACATTTCGCGCAGGGAAAGCCGGAAGTTCGGTTGCCGCGAGGTCGCGTGAGTAGGAAGTGAGACTCCCCGCTGATTTCACAGCGGCGCAATGTCAAACGCCGATTAAAATTGTTGCCGGAGGAACAATGGTCTTTTTCGTGAGGAGGCAAATAATGAACGATAAAATACATATCGACCACTTCAGATAAAAGAATGATTTATGAGTTATTGAGGAAAGCTATATCTCTTGATTCTTAATCGCACCAATTATTTTCAAAGTCTTTTTATCCACTGAAGAAACTAGCAAATTTACAGCGTAATATTGTTTTAATCGACACGTCGCGAGCACCGTGACTTCCCTTTTCCTTTTCGAAAACTCGGAAGCTTAATGCGATGATCAGTTAACGATACTAATATATCAATCACGAAATAAGATTGCCTCTTTATTATCGTAGATATGATCGACCATATGCGGCAGTCAAAGGAGTCTGACTCCTGTCCAATTAGGGAGTGTCATGGTACACGCTGTAACATACGGGCCTATGAGGGTGAGCTGTCGAATCTCATGGGGAGGTGTTTTCAACCCCGAACAGATTCTCATGCCACTAAATATAACGGCTAATGGGAGTCAGTTTCCGTCATGGTGGCCGAACTATATTCAGAGATATCAGACCGGGGTATGCGGGCTCTTTGTGAGAAGTGTGCGCGTGAGAACGAGAGAGAAAGAGAGAGAGAGAGAGAGAGAGAGAGAGAGAGAGAGAGAGAGAGAGAGAGAGAGAGAGCTTCGGCACTCCCGTTTCTGCGATAGGTTTATAAGCCGTGTATGATTGAGCGTGAAATTTTCAGATTAATCGATAAGTCGTGCAATAAGTTTCTATAATTCTTTTCCTGGTGATTATTGTTACTTCGCTTTTTTATAAGATATATCATTTTTTTTTACACTTAAAATAAAGACAGTTATGTTTTACATTCAAACATAAAAGATTATATCTTATAAAAACACTCGTCAAAAATTATAGGTAATTTTATATTACTACATATTATATTCTTGCATATAGAAATACTAAGAAGAGGGAATTAATATTTCACATTAATTCTTAACAAAATTTTAAACGCGTAGACTATAATCTAAATGCTTGAATCTCTTTACGAAATTTTAATAATATAGGTCGGTAAAAGTCGGAAAGTAACTATAAGTCATTGCAATGAAATAATAATCGTACGTATCCGCATACTTCATGCGGATTTGTTATGCATTAATGACGTAAGCGAAAAGATATGCATCTTATTGTTAGATATTACAGAGCGAGTGCGACCGTCGAAGGTAAAGCGAATTAGGTAAACTAGTAGACTGTAGGATAAACTACCTGACTGCAGGATTGTAAAAGAACAGGTAAATACCTCAGGGAAAATTCCCCGTGTGCGGACCTACGGTCCTAAAGTGTAAGATACAAAATCTAAAATGCAAAATATATTCGCGAAGACGTTATGACGTGAGGACATCTTCGCGACTTTGGCACGTTCCGGGAACCATCGAGGAGAGAATATGTCGTAATTTTTCCGTTCACGGATGTACAGTATAAAGAATAGAGAAAAATAAAGGGAACGGATAGTGGCGAGTATCCGTCACGTGCGTGGCGTATGTATCCATATTATTGCGGGAGAGCACGTGAAAAGCGCACGGATGTAACATGTGTTGCGCAGAGAGGAACGTTGCGCGTAGTCGGGGACCTTTCTTGCAACTTCGCATCTCTTGTAACGTCCGTAATGTCTCAGGCAGCGCAAGAAGTGGGCGAAGAGAAACAGGCAACGAGAAAACAGTCGTATTCAATTTCGTTCGACGTTGTGCAATCTGGCGAGAAATCTGGTTAAACTAGAGTTGGACTCTTTCCTTCAAATGGATTCGATTAAAAAGTTTAACAGTGTTACTCACAAGCAATAATAATTGATAATAATAATAACGACAAATATTTAATCGGAAAACACCGTTACTGTACCGCATGCTTTGGTGATGAGTCAAATCATCGGAATCACGCTAGCAATGTCATATTGAGCTTATACTGAATCTCAGATGGTTGTTGGGCGTGACGTCAGATGGTTTTTTTTTCAAAACACTACGTCGAAACGTTGCGTTCTTTCTCTTCGCTTATTCGCTCATTTTGACGTCACATGCATCCCTGCGTGAATGTAACGACAACAATGACGCGTTTGAAAGCATAACGTCACTCGAACTTTCACCGCAAATTTTTGATAACGTCATCTTGTCGAACGTACGTCACAATTATGAGTCAGAATGGATAACTACGCGTTTAATAAATATTTACGGTATGTAAATATTTAAACGGCAGTGTTTAATATTGGGAATCTACACTGCGGTTTCTTTGTCCGAGCGAGTTTCTTCTGTTTTTTATGATTCTTGAAAACAATATAAAGGTTTCTTTGGCTTTTCTTTTGGTCATTCTTTGAATAACGAAATGCTTTAGGTAGAAGAAAAAATTTTACGATTGTTATAATCTGGAAAAAAACTTGAACATAAAATTCAAACTTTCAGATTTTTAAATATATTTGGGTAATGCATTTGCAAGCAATATAAATGGCCCGATTATTCGACCTCGATTATTCGGATAAAAGAAAACATAGCATACATAAACATTCGTAGGATTATGTAAAGTGTTATAATGTGGAGAAAAACGATACTGTTGAAAATGTCACATGCTCAACAGGATGGTATAATGACTCAATAAACGTTTTTCTCTATTCTCCGTCGAAGAAGCGTCGAGGAACGTGAGATATACAGGGAAGCCGTGGCCACGAGATAAAAATTTGTTCAAGTTATGTAATTAAAGAATCGCGAGGTAAAATGTCACGAAGAAAATGTCACAGGACGAGCAGGAGATGCGAGAAGAAGCTGCGTTCTAGCCGCGGCCTTAATCAATGCTGATTCCGCATCATATTACAGCCTATTACACATCATAGCATACGCGTGGGTGCGAGGCATCACAAAAGATTTATTAATTTAACTAACGTCTGAGTCATTCGCGCGATTAGAGCTATGATATTTATGGTTATCGAAAATGTTATCGGCGCCTCGCCCATCTCTTGTCAAAGATTTTCTTTATTATGGCCACAAATGGCACATGATTCACATGCTATAATTAACGCAGATTCTGTCAGCGAGCAACTTAAGAACCACTCAATCTTACATTTTCCAAATATGGTTCATTTTTCAGGTAAGAAGCCTTCAGCTAAAGTACCCTCTTAAGCAAAACCCTCCGGCTGATACCTTTGGCGTCTCCACGTCGTGCACAGATACCTGCGTAGATCTCAGATCGATAGATCGGCGCAGAAATCGTTCTGAGAATCGCAAAGGCCAAGGCAACGGCAGGCAGAAAAGCAGGTATGTAACGACACGGGTAAATGTACGCCGGCTAAACCGGACCGAGCGGAAAGACGGCTCATGTAGTACCGGCTTAAGGTAGCTCCCCAGAGACTGTTTTGCGAAAAAGTTGTCGTTATTGGCGCGTTATTGGTTGCATCTCCCACACCGTGGACGGTACTTCGTAAAGCTCCACTCGAAGAAACCCACTCGGCAAATTTTTCTCGGGTATACATGGGAGCAGCGTCGGAGTAGCCAAGCTAATATCTTTATTTATTTTTAATTTGCATATATTTCTATTTTCTTTTTTAATCACCTTATGCTTGGTCTGTCACGGTTGGCATCTTTTTGGAGGTAAAGAAATAGAAATATATAAAATTGAAGAATTAATAAGTGAGAATACGAAAAATATTTTATTTAATAAGCAGAACATTGAATTATGATACTTTCCTTTTTGAAAGTTAAGATATAAAAGAGAAGTGATCTGACACAGCACAACTTAACTATCTGAATTATAATATCATACATTTAGAAATGTCAGAGCGTTCGAACAATGACGGTATTACTGAAAATAAGCAAAAGCGCAAAAATGAAAAAGTTTTAATCAATAAGTAAAAGTTTTAACATATTTTCTTATAATTAAAATGCTTTTAACAATTAATGTTAAGTTCGACAAGAGTAAAAGGAAGACTGACAAAAGATTACAATTATATTGTTATTTTTTGAAAGAATTTAATTTAATTAATGACTAGTAAAATTACTTTATTCATAAAGATAAGAGGAGTAAATAGCAACAGTTGTACAGTACATAGCATTAATACTACGATAGTATTGGAAATTGAGGAAATTGAGAATTACGCAGAATGACAGGCAAACCAATAACATTTATCTACATCGTAAGCGCATAAATTTAATGGCACCGCTTGACACACTTTTTCGAGACATTTGTCATTACCTGCTTTTGTAGCATATTCTTTGCATAGTAAATTTACATCTTTACATAATTTGCTTAGTTTACGTAGTACGTAGCACGCGTACGCGCGCCATCCATGGTCAGTAATGGCGTATTGTGCGTATATGAGTGCTTACACTGCGGTTTACGCTCTTACTTTCTTATCCTCCGGTATTTCCGTGGCCAGGCGCCACTCCGATCGAAACTTTCACATTTCGCATTAATCTTAAATTAACGACAACCGCGTGAGCGTTGCATAAATCGCTATAATTTCTCTTGCACCTGGGAATCTCGGCTTACAATCGTACATTTGATAATTTCGAAATGTCCTCCAGACATGACACGATTGATACAGGAAACTTTCACGTTTCATGTTTTGATATAGAGATGTTACAAATTATGAAGAACAATCTAAATTAATGAAAGGAATTTATTTATAAAAATTAATTAAAAATATATATTCACAATATGTCCTATTTAATTTATGCGAGAATTAGGAACGACCATTATGAATTATATTAGAAACAATTTGTTTGCAACAATCGAAACTGTTTCATTCAGAATAATGCGTTTCGATGGCACGGACCGACTCGCGAGCGCGGATTATTCCGCTCATTGATGCCAATGGGTTAATGACCGCGTGCAACAGTAAAGTAATGTTGGCCAGGACTAAATGCCATTATTCTATTCCACCGATCCGCAACGTGGCTGGTTTTCCACTACAATCGTTCGCGATTTTCACAAGGCAGTCAATAAAATGTTCTCTCTCCCATCATTCTCAACATTAATAATCGATTTAGAATTATCAACAGAAAATTAATTTTTCCTCGTGATAATTTCGTGGTTAAGTATTAGGAAAAATTATTATTATTTTAACATAAAGCGAAGAAACTTTATTATTCTTCAATGAGCCAAAGTGCAATGACGATGACGATCACTAGATCCTGGATGGTGTTTGGAAGGGCGCCTATATAGCGTTGCAACGAATGATTGGCGTGAGGCGTCGTGTGAGGCTCTAAAAGTCATTGCACTTTGAGCTGTGGCAACTAACGAACGGCACTTATATCAGCGGCGTGCATGTACACGCGTGACTCTCTCGTTTTCCTACCGGCGACAATGGTTTCGTACTTGGAGAGACCGCCTATCGTAGCGGCACGCAAACGCAGCGCGAATCGTACGCAGCCGCAAGTTTTCCTCCTATCCAGTACACCGCACGAATCGTCACGCCTATTGACTTTTGTGCGTGAAACCTGCGTGCATCTTACAGAGAGGACCATTTTAACGAAGTGATTATCGTTATGACGCAACGTGATAATTAGATATCCTTAAGAAAGTTTTAAAACAAGTAAAACTCATGAATATGATAATCAAAAAAATTTGATAGAAATAAAAATTAGAAATTAACATTGGTCGAATAACATAATAATTGAACGAATAACCAAATTAATATTAAGTAATTAAATTAAAATTAAATACTGGATTTAAAACTGGTATTGCAGATGTGGCTATTTTTGACGCTATTTATTATATTTGTACAGAATTTCTAAGAGTCAAAATGCGATTAGGTTTAGATAAAGAATTTTGAGACATTTCTTTATGTATTTGTACGTGTAATTTAGATAACCAACACTGTTGGTTATCACAGTTCGGACATTCCCGGCAAATAATTTTCAAAATATTGATTTACTTCAATTTGATTTGAACTTTGAGCACAAAGGCATACATACATACATACATATTATTGCTGTTTTTTTTAATTTTTTATACCTTTGCACTTTTATTACAATGAATTGCACGCGTTAGTGTAACTACTAAATATGGTTTTAAACATTTAAAGATATGACACATATTTTATGATGAACTGATACAATTTAATTTAATAAAGCATTGTAGAATGGAAAGCGGATAGTATAGCAGTCGGTACAAAGTCCACGTTCGAGTATTAATACCCTCCACAACCAAATGGTTTTAGGTATAAATTAACATAAGACCCTCCCACATCCTTCTTTCCCGACTTATCGGTTCTTTCCCCCCCTTCCCCACTCCATGCTTTTTTCCCTTCACAAACTTCAAGTTCGTCTCCGCTCCCTCTGAAAGAACCCGTTGCATGATGTAGCACTCCGCATCATTCATTAGCACTTGCAACGTTCGCGGGACAGCTCATGTTTAACCATCTCGAATTGTCGTTTTTTTCACGGTTGTGCTCTCAGTGTTCCGAGACTCTCGCCTGGTATATTGCTACACGAGAAAGAGAGAAAGCAAAAGACGGGTACAGAAAGTTAGATGGAGAGAGACGATCTGGTGTGCACTTGATCAAACAACGGAGCCTTTATTGGACTCCGCGTTTATTGGCGCTTCTAATTCGGGGGCGGAAATGGTTAAAAGGCAAAGGCGAAAACAGACCTCACGTATTAAAATAGTCTATAAGAGTGACTGGCTTAAGCCCTTTGTATTAATAATTAACGTGATCCAATACTAGCACTTCGAACCGTCCCTATTCGCAACCTGTCCTTCGATGCTCTTTTGGTAGAATATTTTTGGAAAAGTTATATTTGCAATTTTAAATGCACAAAATTTTATATAATTCTCAAATTTTTATTTTATATTAATGATAAAATTAAATTAATTTATCTGTTTTTATTCTATATTAATAATAAATTTGCAAAATTATAATTTTACTTGCAAATTACAACATACACTTCTTACATCACTGCATTACGATTATTTCTTACAGCTTTTACAGCTTAGAATAATCGTTAAATGAATATAAATTCGATTACTGATGCAAAAATATATTATTATATTTTAATGCGTCTTTCATCACAAGAGATGAACATATTACGTGGCTGGACACAACTATTAATTAAGATTTATGTTATTATTAACTCTAGCGTTAATGAATACATATTAAACCGGTTTTTAGTACATTGTAATACCTGGCTTGTGCTATTTATCGACGCGCGTTTCCAGCGGCGATGTACGATGTATTTACGAGATAAGAATTCCTTTAACCTTGCCTATTCTTTTTGTTTCTACAGTTTTTAAATTATTTTAGAAAAGTTACGAACAATTATTTTTGTGTTGAATAGGTTTTTGTTTTAATAGTTTCGAAGAAGAAATTATGGAGGAAAAAATATCTTTACAAAAGATATAGATTTCTTATCATATCTGTATAACGAAATTGTACTTATCATAATCCATCAAATTTTGTAGCTTTTCGATAAATTTTACCGTATCATTTCCGTCCGAAACACGGTCTTTTCTGATAAATCATGATACTGGATGTTATTATACGTCTTTAATCATCTTCTATATTACTCGGGTAGAGAGTTCATATCACGAGATTTATCTAGAATTCTTCAAGAGTTGAGGGTCTAGGAAAAAAAATACATAAAATATTACGCAAGAAATTATTCACCTCTAGGAGAATAAAAAGGAGACATTATCAATGAATAACGGAGTTAAGCAATAAAGGTTATTCTTTCTACAAGATCGTTGTGACTGAGTTTTATCTAACGTTATCTTATCTATTTAATGACAAATGTTTTATCTGATCTCAATGCAACCTAGGGATTTAACGTATATCAATAAAATTAACAGAAAATCTCAGATATGTCAGTTTTTAAATAAAAACAAGTTGTTTTTTAATTTTTATATTTCAAAAAAGTTTGGAAATATCTTAAACGTTGTATAATTTTACGATAGTACCGCAGAGTAGCTATTATCGGACTTGTAATGATAGACCTCTCGAATAATTACTAAAAATAAACGAATAAAGGATCGTTTGCAGACACATGTTTATTGAACGTTAGGAGATAACGTCTTTTGGACATTTGATGCACAGACACGTACACGTGGTGAGGCTTTCCAATATCAATTATCGAACTCCAAACTCGCGGATCACTCGCGAGCTCGTGAATGTAAACAGTTAAGCGATCAGAGATGGCCGCGCTCGATCCGGAAGTGGGCCACAGCAGATTCTTCCGATGCCAGAAAGAGCCAGCCAGTCAGCCGCGCGTCCAATTACCTCCGCTCGCGCCGTAGAGAGAAAGGGAAAGTCAATCAGGTGAAAGTCACTCGCCAAGATAGTTTTGCCTCTGTTTATATCCGGTGGGGGCTTACGTAGCGAGAGTGTGCGGTCTTAAAGGCTTGTTATACGACTTCTTTTTCTTCGTTTCTTCATCGCGTTTCGGCGTGTCTTATCGGCTTTACCAGATATCGTCTTGCAGCAATTCGTAAATTTTCCATTATATACAGATACCCGAATATATATATAGTTTCTCCCTTTTGAGAAACCATTCTTAGAAATTAAAAAGTTACCTTAAAGTTGAATTAATTATTTAATTGCATCTATTAGTGATGGTAAAATTATTGAAAAGTATTGTGTTAATTTCTAAAAAATTTATGTGTCACCCAATTTCTATCAATTTTATAATGATAACATCGATATGTACAGCACATTTGCGTGATTTTTGTACATTATCTCCCGTGCGACATTTAGTTCGTTGAAAAAGCGGCTGCATATATAGATTTCGGATATTTCGAAATGATACGGTGGCATTATTTGCGAGATTCGGGGATGAGTTGCGCGAATCGACGAGTATCGTTTAATTTGAACGAAGCGAGTAAGACGGAGCGCTTTGTGAAGAAAAAGCATTCGCGCTCGCCGCTGTAACATTGACCTAAACTTGCGACGTTAATCGCCGTTCTACCTAATGACGCATGGTGAAAAGGAGGCCTTCATTAACATAAATTGTTTCTCAGACCTTTACGATTTTTTTTTTCATCGCATGCTGCCTGCAACAACGGAACGAGCGAGAGCGTGAGCGTGAACGTGAACGTGAGCACGCTCACGATCAGAAGGTATATTTACCCGCGTTCATGCCTACATTACCTCGTCATCTTCCACTGCCACTATTACAATATTATAATAGCGCAGTGTGTGAGGTGTATTAGATCCCGCTACGCTTAGCAGCCGATTAAAGATTTTACGGACGGGCGTACACGCGATTTATCCCGGTCACATTGTGTACAATATTTTAAGCTTTCAGTTCTTTGCCGTTCATTCGTCCCGCAGGCGTTTTGATTATATTTCCATCCCGATGTTCATGGCTGTAATAGCGTTAAATCTCGCGATTTCTTGCTGAAAACTATGCATTCCGTAACATTGACGTGGCCTGGTCGCGCATGAGGAGAGTTTAGCATTAAGTAATATCTATTACTTAATGCGATTTAACGTTGCTGCAATGTTTACCGTTAAACTTTATCAAAATACTATCATTAACACTTTAATTGTGTCAACGGCAACGTAATTGATCGTGTTCGACGTCGTGTTCGTTTTCGATTCATTATTTATGCCTGAATTCAGCCTGTTTACAACCGTCAGGTAGTCAATACATAAATTTCAGCAAGAATTGTATATTCTTTTGTGACGGTACTCGGACAGAATATATGACAGCGACTCACGGACAGCGGCGTCCCGGCGTGATTTCTGACGATAGGCAGAATACGCGCTTCGGGCGGCATGGATTTTATGCGCGAAACACGAAGAGGGTAGGCTCCGTTATGGTGCCGGCTGGAAAATGTTATGGTCCGCGGTGCATAGCCGAGAATACACCCCCGTGGCCTTGCTGATACCTACTCGCGCGTTTCTACGTATACACGCGACGAAGAAAGGCCCGTAGAGAACCAGACGAGCCTTGTGCTTGCGCGACATGCAAGTCGAGAGGGCCGGTCGCTATCGCACCGATCGCGCGTTCACCTCTCTCGACCTCTTTTTTTTCCTTCCCTGCGTCCCTCCCACCGTCCTTCACTTCCTCTCTTTTCCCCGGAAATCTGGTATCGTTTCGGCTATTCTTGCCTTCGCGAAGCCCCGAGTTCGAATCTCCTTTTGTCATTATTTACGCAATTTACTTAACGGTACGTATTCAGTTTGGTCGAATCCAGAGGATAAGAGAAAGGATAAAGTAAATTTATATTGTATTACATTTATTGCACATGACATTTATTTACATACGATAATGTAATGTACTTTATATATTGTGATAAAACTGATAAAATTGAATATTTTTCAGCGTGCTGTGTTTATAATTTTTCTTTTGAAAACTGGATAATCTGTCGACAGACTTTAGCATCAATGACTGATATTGTTAATTACTCATGATAGCTAAAGTGCATGAATTAGCAAACTCAATAGTTTTCATTCTTTTGCATTCTTTTGACGAAGTGGGTCTGAGCTTTTCATTTCATAGGTATTCTACTGTAAGATGTTTACGATACGATGTTTGAGGTGCATTTTTAGTTTTGCCTCATGTGTACAGTGTGCGTGTCGCGTTACAATACGTGCTCCCCTTCATTGACTTTAATGACAAATTGGAATTCCGCTGCTCGACGAGCCACCGCGTCGGTTTCTGAAGCAAACAACGACCGAATTATTCCTCGTATCGATCACCGCGGACGCATTGTCGCAGAACAGCATCTTTTTTTTAACGAATCACGAGAAGAGGCGGAGAATCGTCAATGCATACTTTCGCCGTTTAAAAAGTCAAATACGCACATCCAATTCGGAGTGGAAAAAAAATCAGCAGTTTTATACAAAGCTATGCGCTGGGTTATGTAGGTTAACTCGACGTTACATATGTATGATGGAATACGGAATATATCGCTTAAACCATATACTGACACATCGCGCAGACCATACCTGCGCGATAAATCTATCGATGACACATATGTACGCGAGTAATGGAAAGAAAAGAATGGATTCGTTAATTAGAGCGACTTATCAAGCGGCTTATCATGCTCGCTTGGTAACAAATATATCGTGAACGAAAATATCTTGTTAGACGCCACACAAATATAAAAGAATCTGAAAAACATCCTGTTTCTATTGAAAATCTTATTAATTATATCATTATTAAATTACTATATTTATATTTATTCGAACAGCCTGATTAACGTAAGGTACTATATAAAGATAAATTGTTTAATTATAATTAATCAAAAGTTTTTGGAGTTACAATTTATTCATAAAATAATGAATAAAAAATTTTTGTTTCGAATTTAGTCTTTGTAACATAGCTTTTGATTCTATCAGTACGAGGAATAAAAACAGAGTACTATTTAATTTTACTGTTGGGAAGCTACGTGCAATTAAAAGCAATCTATGCTTTGACAAATTGACCGCAATTAAGGCTTGTTTCCTCCTTATGCAGTTCTTCCATCTTTATGTAAGCGCTTCGCAGATCGAAGCCCGGTGCACGATGTCTAATTCGCTATTCTCGCCAAATCGATTCCGTCAGGCAATATCCTCCCGTAAACGGTCGGTCGCGTCCGCGATTCGTCGCGCGCGGCTCGATCGCAATAATAAGCGGCCTCTTATGACGAGCTCGCCTCCGCGATCCCGCAGCAAGAAATCCCCCCGGTCTAATCCTCACGTGCGCGTTGCGAGCGTACTTCCGTAAAGAGAAATCGTCACGGCGCTCGGGAAAAACCGTATGATTGCCGGAAATCGCCCGCCTAATTAATGTCCGCTGCTCGTAGATTACGCCGTTATGTAAGATGTATTCACATCGGCTACCGTCGTTTGGCGCATAATGCGCGAGTATGGACTGATTTTCGTGCACAGGATTATATAGCTGGTTTACGACGGTATTAGAAACTGCGAGTGAAGCAGTTAAAGGTTACAAAAACTTGGCGAAGAATAGAGAGAGCTAGAATCTGACAGTTTCCGGTTGGCCATAACGTCACGCTGATTATCCATGGTAATTAAAATCTTACGTTACGACAGTATTGAAATTATGTAAAGATAAAAATAGCAAGATGAGTAAAACGCATGTATGAAGCGTATTCAGTGCAATGTGTACGTAATATCCTTAACCCGTCGCGGAGAGAAGCTTGACCTTTACGCCGATTATCTCTCTGTGCCCTTCGTCCATCTCGTTCGCCGTCTCTTCGCAATTTCGCACTCCTGTAATGAGATCTTTATCGCGAGATTATCGTGGACACGCCGTGGCGTCTGGATCGCACGAGTTCGAAACGGGATAACGATCTCGCTCTCTTCGCCGTTGCCTAGTAGCAATTTTCGGACTAAATAAATCGCCGGTTGGTTTTGCGGACGTCAAGGGTGTAATGATCGAGGAAGAATTGCCGGGAAATTAATATCATTATTAGAGGAGGATGAAGCGATAATTCGCCGGTGAGGTTAACTATACCTCCGCGTTCGCGGTAATTTAATTTCATCGGGAATACTTTTTATCGCACGACGCTTCGATGAGCGTTTACGGAAAATATAATAATCAGAGTGATTGTTTACACTTTGGTCGTTATACGTTACAGTTATATATAGATACAATATATTTAATAAACTTAAAAGTGCTCTCGAATAATAGATAATTAATTATTGTATGCACTCCAGAAGGATTTTATCTGGACAGAAAAGATTTCTTTCTCTCTCTTTCTCTCTCTCTCTTTTTCTAAAATTTGTTGTTTGGGAACACGAAATTTAGTCATAAATGCTTAATAAGTGATACGTAGATCCGTGACCTCATAACGGCCTTCGTCGTTAGGCGTAAAACGCCTAAGGGTACTTTTTTGCGTGAACCACATGTGAAAACAGACCTGCGCACCCCCATAGGCACCGTGAGCCATCCAAAGAGCGTTGGATGAACGTTGTGGTCGTGGGAAAGACTTTTATGACATGGAATTCTTTAGACCGGTCTGCTTCGTGGTGTAAGAGATTCATAATTGAGCGCTATTTCGTCGGAAAAATCGAGTCGTAGAAAAACGTACGTGTTGCGCGATTACTTTTTATTCTGATTAAAAATATGTAATTGCGATAAGAATTGCAGGTGGATGAAAGGGATGCATAGCGAGACTAGCCGGCCAATAATTGTCCGGTCGGTATGCGTACATGTGCGTCGCATCCCTAAGATGCTTAAGACGTTCGCAAGGGCGTAGACATGCTTTGAAATAGATCCCTTTGCGACAAAGTCCGCGACCGAAATAAATGTTTGCACGAAAATAAACTTGCCTCGGAGAGCAGGCTGAAGTATGATTTTAGGTACAATATTTATGTACAATCTAGGCAGGGGATATTTCCAATTTAAAAATCTTGCGCAAGCAGTATAGAAGTAAATTTTGCATGTATTTTTTAAAACACGTAGTATTTATAAAATTTAATATGCTTGCATATAGTGTACTATTAAATAAATAATTATAAATTTTTAGATATAAATCAGCGCACTTATTATTATTTCTTCATTTTCTTATTACAATCTTGCAACAAGTAATTTAATTATGCAATATTAACCTTATTAAATTATTAATTATCATAGCATTAGTAAAAGTGTTTTTTATGATTTTATGTTTTGAAAGATATTTCAATATTATTATACGTTGATTAAAACGCTATCTTAACCGTTACTTCGCTGCTTGAGATTAAACTGATTATATGGAAAAAAGGGATAGGAGGGGTTCTTTTATCATTTTCCTTCCATTTGATTTTATATGCGCGGACCGTCATCAATCGCGTTGCCATAGAAATACCATGGTCCTTTAGTAATGGCCACGCCATTGGTTGGATGTGAGGGGTTAGCTAAGACCGCAGCACCTGCGGCTTTCATCCCTGCATGTAGGTGGCTGGAGTAAAGTATCACGATAAAAACGAGTGATTTTGATCGAGGAAATCGCTTCAAACGTCTAATGCGTTCTACGGCCGATCGAATTTCTTGATCTAATCAATTGATGGCTTTGTAACATAATCGTGAAATGAGGGTCTGTCTATCTATCTATTGAGTAAAGTGATCTATAACAATGCAATTTACACTATTGAACTGTACATGTTGACCTATTTATTTCTTAAATGATTTTAGATATACAATAAAAATACATACGTAAATTATCTTTAATTTTTATTTTTTAAGAATTTAAATATCCAAATTTAGATCAACATTAACAAAAATGATAATAATATTTATTATTAAAATTGGTTTTCTTGTATTTATTGCTTTTTTTAACGCAATGTCTTATCACATACTCACGTTATTATGTATTTAATAGCTTATTTGAAGTGTTAACTTTGTAATTCTCCAGGGGGATGCCAGTTCCAGGAATAGAACTTTCTTTTATTCCCTATGTCATATACATTTTTCACGGTATTAAACGTGTCGAGAACTCATTTCTTTGCGGAAACGTATGCGGGAGTGTGCAATCGAATAAGATGGTAGGGGAAATGAGAAAAGGGATGCAACGGAATATGCCGCGTAGGGAACCTTAGGGTTTTCAGGTCTTCTTATAAGAAGAAGGATCGTGCTGCGAGCTCCCAGTCCCTCGCCAGACCCATTTGGAGATGCTTGCATGTCATTGGTGACGCGCATAACATTCTCCCGTTTCCTTTTTCTGTTTTCTATGAGACACCTGTGTGCCCGACCGTCTCGTCTATATATTTATTTATCCAGCCGGTAGAATCGACGCGACCGACCTGCATTATGAAACTTGTGAATGCCCCGACCGACGACGTGCGTCCCCACCGAATAAGCATGGCGACCCCAGCGGGACGAGAACACCTTCTTAGTGGGTGCTCACGTACATGTCGGGCGTGTCGCAATACAAACTACAAACACGGACTGTCAAATTTGATCTCATACCTATGGCTAATGCAAAGGACAATTACTTTAATCGAAAGTATTATTGCAGTATAAATTAGCGACGTATAACTGTCTCACATATGTGCATTCAATTGATGTGAAATAAATAAGATCTTGTTTTCAAATCAAAAGAAGCCTTTCAAATTATCTCTTAAATGTCAGAGCAAGTTTTTAAAAACCTTTAAAAGAATTTATCAATAAATTTACCAATAAATTATAGCGGATAATGTAATTAATTTGATACAAATTAAAGAAGATCAGTGTTGATTGTAATGTTGTTACATTTGAAGATATTTCTGAAGTGAATGTACAATATTATGCCTGTTGAATCCGTGACAGAGTGAGTTGTTGATAATTTTTCTAAGATATTACTTTCGCAGTGTAATCGTCTTACACAAGAACATGTTCGCGCGTGAAAATAATCTTATTATGAGTTATCTAGTGTTGAAAATAGAGATATTTCTCTTCTTTAAACATATTTTCGACGTAGATACCTTCACATAGATACCTAACTTCTAGTTATGAATTTATATGGAAAATTTCCTCATTTTTCCTTCGTGGAAAAATTATGCCCATTGAATGTTTTCATGTAAGATAATTTCTCGAGATTTTCGGTTTGCTCGATTGGATAATAAATACACTGAGAAAAAAATTTTGTTTAATACTAATAAATAATAATAAATACACTGAGAAAAAAACTTTAATTTAAGTAAATATATATAATTCTAAATAAATATGTGATTATATTAAGTAAATATGTTATTAGGACTATTCAAAGAAATATTTTCTTGGATCTACAAAATTTTTTTCTCAGTGTAGCTAAAATTAACGGGTAATTTTCCTAGTTGGACTGAAACGCGAGGTTTACCGTGTTCTCATTATTTTATCTCGTCTTTTACGTAACAATCGATTACAACTTGCGTGACTTTCGTCGGCAAACTCGCGTTCGTCTCGTTAACTCGATTATTTACGCGGCCATTAACGGCCAACGATAGATTAGCAGCGCAAGACGTTATCGATCGAGATGTGAAAACGTTAAAAAGAAATATTGCAGCGTTTGCGCGATAAAATAAAAAAAAATAAAAGCGCCGATAAATCGTCGCGTTTTGTGCTAATTCTAACGGTGCTAATGCAACCGGAGTTACATTCTCGAGGAAGACTATTAGCTGCGCTTATCGTGTCTCGCTTCATATAACGTATAGTTTTGTAAACAACGACGAATTAATCTCTGTACCTCCGCGAAAAATAGATATCACGAGGTTTATCGCTGATCTCATTTCTTAAACATAAATATTTTGCATATTTGCTCTTATATTTTGGATAGCTATCATTCCCATGTCTCACTTTCAATAAAGCGCTCGAAAAGTAAATCGACAAAGATTTAACAAAAACATTAATATTTCGACACTTTGCAGATATCTTTTGTTGTTAGATATTTTTATATTACTTGTATAGAAAATTTAATTGAAATTAATCGAAGAATAATATTTTGCCTATTTTCAAATGTAAAATTTAATTTGTCAGAATTCTTAAAATTTTATTGTTTATAATTTAGAAATATACTTTTAGTGTTAGATTATTCGCTGAGAAAGAGCGCGTTACTAAAATATATATCCAATATATTCTATACAGGGTTGCCTGAAGTAATTTCGATGCTTTTTATAAAATCTGTAGAAAGTTACCGTCTTACAAAAAGAGTACTCAAGGAAGGGTTCGATCGAGGAATGCTACCGCAGCATCGTAAAGCAATATATTTTTTTTTGTTCAGCGACCCTTTTTTCCGCCGGCGATACTACGCGTCGCGCAGGATAGTGGCTTGAACTTGGGAACCTTCAGGATTTATTTTACAATTTCCAAATTGTGCGTCCCTCCTACGGAAGATTACAGGAACGGAGATCAGACAAGGAACCGGTCCGCTTCTTGGGCGTCGGTGTCACCCGTGTCGCTTATTCGTATTCCAATCCTACACGGAGAGTCATGCATACTCATCCCTTTTCCCCTTTTCTCTCATATTTATTTCTTAAAATCGAAAAAAAATTTCCTAACTTAAAATTGAGAATGAGACAGTAGATGTCTACATTGCTTGATTACTTTAAATATTAATTTTCATTTTTATGCGACCAGCGTGCATTTGATATTTCTTTTTCTCCCCGACGTGCAGCTTTCTCTCCAAAACCGTCACGTCTCTCAACAGAGTCCCAAGAAGGGTACTTTCTCCACACATCTCAAATATGTATATGTATTTCTGCTCGCGATCGCCCGAATGAAAGTCGGAAGCGAATCGTAGGAGTTTCTAATTTCGTCTTGACCTTCGAGAAGTGGGTTAAATCATAACAAGGCGCAATCTTCTTGGTCTCGACTGTCTGATACTCGCGATGACGTACGTACATAGTAGAAAGAAGTCGCAACGCTAGCACGCAAGACGCCGTGATTTATTAAGTCTGACGACTTTCGACGCTTGACGTCATAGAGAAATGATTATCTTTATAACTCATTATTATTTATTATCATTGTCATTTTTTTATTGAAAAGACTACGTACTATATATATATCATCGTAAACGTAAATTACTTATTTCTTTTTTCCCTGTTAGCTTGGAATTGTGTTGTCTGTTACTGTTGCGTATTCTATGGAAGAAAATAGGGTTCGAAGTATATTTATATTTTGTGTACGATGTTTATATAAAAAGAATTTATAAAATATTTTATTATATGTTAAATAAGAAATTATAACTTTTGTGAGAAATTTATAGTAAAATGTGTAATTTGTATTTAAAATAGCTCTGCACGAAATGCTTTTATAATTCATTATTTCATGTAACAGATTACATCTCGAGTTTTAATGTACTTAGAAATAATATTTGATTTATAGAAGAAGTCAATATTATAGTTTTATACAAATATCTTTTTAAATTGCATACTATAGCAACGTTTTACTATGTTTGGCAAATGATTACATCTCGATTCGATTTTCGACAGTTAATAAAGTCACAAGCTCTTCCCCTGACACGGTAGAATCTAAGTTTCTATTATTACACAAGAATCTCGACTTTACGGTGCGCACTTGTTGCGTTCGTGACCGCGAGACGACTCGCTCGCGATTCCGCTTAATTAGCGTCGCTCTCGACACACCAGACGTATCCTCCTCGGCGACGAGAAACGACCACGAGGAGAACCGGCCGAGCATTTTGAAGCTGGTATCACCAGGTTGATACCGGGCGGCCAAGGTGTTTACGGTCCTCTTAAGCCGTCCGACACTCCTAACTTCTCCCGGTCTATCTCTCGCTCTCTCTCTTTCTTATCCCCAGAGTCGTGGTCCAACGGCAGCCATATTGAAGGTCTGACCTTGAAGGGATAAAAAATCTCCCCTGAGATGCTTCAAGGCTCGAGGCACTTTTCCCTCCTCGTCTCGACCGTTCGGTCCTTCTTTCGCTCGAACCAGACTTTCCTCCACTCCTTCAATCAGTCACTTCCTCCTCTCCCTTCTTATCGTCTTCGCCTTCTCTCTTTTTCTCTCTCTCTTCATCTTTCTCGTCTTCGGAGTCTCCCTTGTTCCCTCCGACTCTCACCATCGCCTCGCAGGATCTTCAGTCTTCGTTCAAGTGTACGTTTTCATTTCTCTCGCTCCTCGCACCGATCTCGCCAGCGGTGCGTCTCCCTCGATCCTACGGATCATTCGTGTCCCTCGTAATCTCATCTTATGGGCGCGTCTCTGCATCTCTCTCCGATTCCCATCTCGCGTCCTCCTCGCGCGGGTCTATCTTTCCAGCTCGGATCTTGTAGAAGGTTTCTGTCCTGTTTCGTTCTGGCATTATGGGCAGTTAGTCTCTGTCCCTACCGCTCTCTTCCCGCTCTCGCTCGCTTTCTCTCTCTTCCTCTCGCGCCCGCGATATCAGGCCAGACGCAGGCGGGACTTGGTTACATGTACGCGAAGGGCCTGGTGTGGGTAGGGTTATATCAATTTCTCTGCAATAACAGAACGATAGCAGTGGTACAGCTGCTTCCAAAATTACGCCTCAAGACCGAAAAGACGTAAGCCCTCTTGGAGACCGGTTTATTACATTATACGTAAAATTATAGAAAATAGATTAATTAAAACATATGAGAAGGAAATCTTGTTTTCGTGTGAATTAATTATTGAGCATCTCTAGAATCATTAACTAATTAATTGTCTCTGTTTATCCCGTTATTAAGTCGTGTTTAATCAAGACAAGATATAATAATGAGAAGCCATTATCACTCTTTTTTTTGTAATTCTGTAGATCTGTTGTTGTGAATAAGATTTAATTGAAAAAGAATACACCACAATTGTGCGTTACGCCACATTGTTCGAGATTCCATTGTAGATACGTCTACCGTCACGTAAATAACATAAACTAGCTAGTCACCTACGCGCCTTCCCCCTTTTGTTAACCCAGGTTAGTAATCTAGAAACTTGTTGCAGCACTTAGCCACGAAATGTCCTACTACTCTACTATGACGTGATCCCGAGCGGGAGGTCGATGCGCGCGTGTATGCCTCTCACTCTTTGTGCTCCACAATAATAACGCTCAGCGTCTCACGCGTGACAATTAACTCGGAGGACGTCGAAGGCTTAAAGACCTTAGTGAGGAAAACGACAGTGTAATTAAAGTCTTTCGAGGGAAAATTAGAAGCAAATGCGTCTAATTGTAAGCAGCGTTACACAAATTACACTTTCGCCTTAAATCCGCCTCTATACAAAGGAAATCATATTAATTTTTGCAAGGATAATTTGACATCGTGACAAACAAGATTTCAGAGCCACTGAAGGCTCGTTGAAGCAAACTTTAATAAGCTATGAATTTCTTCTAAGGATATTAAAACTACAATTATGGATGTTAAAACTGAAATCCACAAATGATTTGATGTCAGGTATTGATTGATACTTTTATAACAGAATTTTCCAATTTTATTGAACATTTCTTGCAAAGTTTTTACACATTACCGAAATTAAATTATTATAAACCTATCTTACTTGGATATCAGAACATTCAGCGTCAACTTTATGTATTGGTAGTACTAGTGTTTGAAAATTATTATCAAAGTCGCTGCAATATTTCGATTTCGATTTTCAAATCTAAAAATCAGTTTTAGGGTCAGATTAGGGGTAATGTCAGGAATGTTGATTCGCTAGCGAAGTCTTCCGTGACACACATACCGTGACGTGATGCAAGGACATGATTGCAACGAGGCAATTTCGCAAAGATGCGAGCGAGTTTTCGAATCCATCGTGAGATCTTTCATTCTTATCGCGTGTCATCGATTGATTTGCATAGCAGAACTCTTGCGAGTTCATCGATCGCAATCGATCACATAACCGCGATATGGACAAATTTTCTCCGGAGTAGTCGAAGGAGTAGTTTTATATCTTTTACACAAAGAATTATACCGAAAGATCGATGATTCTATTATTTATCATAATGCGGATTCCATTTGTCATGCGGATTGAACGATAACGGAAATAAATTTAAAAAAACGAGGACTTTGGTATTCGCGAACCATGCGCAAAATTTATTGCCTCAATCACGAATGGAAGTAAATTAAATAAATATGACTTCGCAATTAGAAACGAAACGTATTTTGCACGAACGAAGTAAGTACTGAACTCGGTTGTATTTTTCACGTGCGCAAGAAATTTTAACGATTTAGTAACTGGGTCGTTATTTGCTTATCTCTTGGGCATTATATGCCTACGTCTTTGAAATGCGAACGAACCGATGTCCAGGCTTCTTCAGGACGTCATGTTCGATGGCACTTATAATACGCAAGAGGCGGCTCGCCGCGGTGCTCCAACCAGGGAAATCCATTATCATACGCGATACTCTGCAGGTATACACACAGAGCGCCGTTGTAGAACACGGCGGAAGACAGAGAGAAGAATATGAATATGAATCCCTTCTCTCGTGTCGGATTCCTTTATATTACAATAATAGCGCTACCTGAGAGATTTATCGTTCAAGTTAATACAGTACGATCGATACGTATTCACACAATGTGGAAAGGATTGCAGAAATATTCGACGCTGAGAAGTAGAAGGAAATAATTAAATGACAGTAATTTAAATAACAGGTTGCAAAGCTCTGCAATTTTTTTTACAAAAAGTTTCTAAATCTTAAATATATTTATACTGATTTAATTTCGTGAGTTGTTTGATAACGTAACCGATATTACGAAAACACATTAAATGACAACGATTAATTGAAAAAAAACTGTAATAAATTTTTTTGATTGAACGTATATCTGCTGTTATAGGATAACTTTTTTTTATTAAGAATATTTTGGCTCATTCCGAAACAGGCGAATGCAGTATAGCTTTAGATATTCACATATTAAATTTCAGACTCGTCACGGAATAACAATGTAGCGAGACTTTATTTGTATGCTCGATCTAAATGTCACGTTTTAATGATAATTGATGCTATCTTTAGACGCACGCACCGCATCATCGTACTATTACGAAAAGTACAACTTTGACACGAAAGGCAAACCTGTTTACACTTCATTACGTAAATATACAGAGAATCAGCTCTGACAGAATATAATTAGATAATTTCTCATAGGTTCATGACTATGTACAATTAATAAAATCCAAAATTATGCCCGGGATATAGTATAAATACAAAACAGGAAGATGAGGAAAGAGACGTAGTTTCAGAAATTATTTTTGAAGAGTTTTACTAGTACTAAATTTTCTAAAAGACAAGAAGTTAAT
This sequence comes from Temnothorax longispinosus, assembly GCF_030848805.1. Lineage (NCBI taxonomy): Eukaryota > Metazoa > Arthropoda > Insecta > Hymenoptera > Formicidae > Temnothorax > Temnothorax longispinosus. The sequence continues at coordinate 17,325,824 of NC_092364.1, forward strand.
TTAGAGTTTTTACAATCTTTCGGTTAGTCTCGGAGAAACTTCCACTTAAGTTTATCTAATCTTGGCGGGAGTCGTATAGGAGACCTAAGTCACAAAAGTGCCTCGCTGGGAAGGTCATATTTCCGTAAAATCGCACCGGGATATCCGTATACCGGGACGGAAAGTTTGACCATGCGGAATTTTAACGTAGATTGGCGACGCTTTTTGGTTCGCACTGATGGCCCATTGGCTGGACCGAGAACTAGAATCTGACGATCCTGAACCTGTGGGAGATTCATTTTTCAAGGGATCTTAAGGACCTGCTCGTCCACTGTTTCTCTCCTCACCATTCTTCGTTCTCTCCGTATCTGTTCCCTCCAATGATCTCGCTCCATCTTCCTTCTTGTCTTTCTCGCTTTGTGAGTTTCTTTCTTTTCCTTCCTGGAATGGAAAGTTTTTTTTCCTCTTTTACCTGTTACTTTCCATCAAATGCGATGACTAAAATCGAAGAACATGGTCCATTTATTTTATTCTATTTTTGGCATCACCGTAAAAAGTAAAATACTTTTGCGACGAATTGTACAATCCGACAGTTCTGTAACTTCTAGCAGGAACTGTACCATGCTCAGTTGTTTACATTTTAACCGATGGCGATGTTGCCAAGTCTACGGACCTGTTGCCAGTTCCATGCTGAAGATCTTCTATTAATTAACTCCTTAATGACGCATGCACCGAAATTAATTCGTATCTCTTGCAATGTTCGAGTAATCGACGATCGTTTGTAAAATTCGATCAGATTTGTAAATCTTATCGTATATATAAACGTATCACATGCGAATCCACCGAGTGATCCATCTGATATCGATATACGTTTTCAATACGATTGATCATCTTCCGTTTATCGTATATTCTACAGATGATTTAATGATAAATTATCTGAAATGTCTACACACATTAAATTTATTATTTATTATGAAAGTAATGCTATTATATTTTTAAGTTATTTCAAGTTAAATCATGTTCTTTGTTCATCAGAGAAAGGTTTATTCCAGAATAATAAAAAAGGTTTGAGTTTTAACACAAAATTAAAGTTTTGACAATATTCTATTACATCTTCCAGTTACTATCTTTTGGAAACTTTGAGAGATAAATACAATGAAGAGAATTATTCAAGGAATATTAATTTTGTTCGCAAAAGATTAGTATTTAAGACGTATTTTATATAATTATATTTATCGTATTTAATTTAATTATAACCTGCTAAGTAATTTTGTATAATTATATGATTTTCTAGTCAATCCTTTCCATCATTATTATTTATTAGATTTCGTAAGATCAATGCGGTATAACAATAATTGAAATTGAGCTAAATTAAAGCATATAAATCGAAATCTATTGAAATTGAAAAATTAGACAAATCTCTTTTTACGAGACTTTTCTATCTTTCACGGTAAACACTTAACCAACGATAAAAGGACTTTTCTGATAATGTCTTCCACCTTCTGAAATTCTGTTTTGTCGCGACAGATAGCGTATCTTGCATCATTTTATACTTACACTAGAAAAGAAAAAATGAGTCGACTACACAAGTTTATAGATTCCCGTGTGATCATCTGTTGAAATTTATCATGCAGGAACGTCATTTGTTTAACGACAGTAAATTATCTGTCTTAGCAACGTTGTCAATTTGGAAATAATTATATTTTCAATTATCACATATTATCATACATATTTTTAACGCAAAATCGCCTAACAACATTCTAATCGTATAAAAGTATTTTCCATCGATATATACATGCACATTCTATGATTAGGTGAAAAATTAAAATTGTCGATAAATACATTTATACCTCTGTCGACGTTTATAAACTTACAACATACTATACATTTTTCTTGCGAGTTACTATTTGCTGGCAGTATTGCGCTATTTAATACAAATTGACTAAGGCATAAGGTAAATCTTCAATCCGTTCCGTTCCAAAGTTAAATGACTCGTAACGCTATAAAATTAATGACATGCGTTAACTTCATGCATGAGAGTAATAACAAAAATACTCAAACATGGAAATGCAAGCAACGGACCGTCGAATTTTATTTTTCATCCGAGAGATCATTTCGCTCTACGTAATACGCAGAAAATATACATATTTTAATTAATTTAAGTTTCGTCAAGATAGCGGATTGACGTTTATTCAATTCATCATTTTGAACGATGAACCTCGCGTTGAAATAAATAATATTGCAAGCGCGTAAGCACACGGCAGTCGTTGATTATTCGCGGTATACGTGACGTGACGCAAAAGAAAAGAAAACGTTCGGTTATTGCGACAGGAGATTTGCATCTTTGCGAATCTCTCTCTCTCTCTCTCTCTCTCTCTCTCTCTCTTGTTGCCCATTTGCCCCCTCTTTTACGACGCGACTTCGTCGACCTCTTCGCACCGTGGAAACGTTTTCACATCCGAAAATATCTTTGGTCCGCAAACACTTTTCGACGTGCAAAGATATTTCAATGCGTGAAGCAACAAAGTGAAGCGCGCGGGTAACATTTCCTCGAGCATTATCTCGTCAAAACTCAGAATTCGATCAAACTTCCATAAAACGTAAGATATATTTCTAGTCACGTGATTTTACCATTGTTATAAATGTTTATTCATCTTCGTTTGCTCTACAAATAAAAAAAAAGTACATATTTTAGTGTATATTATTCTAGTTTAACTAGCACATGTCATCATACATGTCAAGTTACGCTGGAATAAAAAGAAATTAATTGAAAATCAATCTTTAATATAAATTACATGATATTTGTATTTAACTGTAAAAAGTTGATGTCAAAATATTCAATCGGGAGAAATAGAATATTTCTATAGCATTAACTAAATTTAATTGTATGAGCCAAGGCATTGAAATTTGGAGATACTTGTTTGTGCAAATTATTGTTTATGCAAGTTATTGTTTACTTTCAATCAAATTTTTTTGTAATAGATATTCTTTAAGTCAATTTCGGTTGTGTTTTTCTTCTCAACCTCAATGCCTTGAAATCTCTATTAAATTTCTTGCAATCATTTCCCTTTTATTTTAAAGTTCTTTTAAATCCTTCATCGCGTGGAACATATCCCATAAACTTAATAAAGCGCTGCATTGTTTCATATCGCTCCCGGTACAATTGGAGCACTTTGAAGGCCTCTCGATGTAGAACTCGCGAGCAGCGTCGAAGTCCAAAGAACTCGTATCGCACCAAGTTTCCCAAGTATATCCGCGGCCAGCGAGATATATCGGGTGTGCGAGCGATAAAGGAGGTCTGTGTACGCCGGGACCTCGCATGTGTGGACCCCCGTCCGTGCCCCCGAACGATAACTCCTTATCGTATCCGGCTCCCCTTACGCGCACGTTGTCAGTTACTGGAACTTAATACGGTACGCTTCATATGAATCGGTCTGAACGACTTCAACGTATCGTCGTGTTTTCGTAGAGTTTGCTACCGTTTACGTGACACCGAGATCAAAGGCGTTTGCAAGTCGGAAGAGCTTGAGAATCGCTGATGTAGCCATATACGATACTCCGAATTGCTTTGGAGCAGATAGTACCTGTAAATTTGTTTATACCTCTGTTCACTCATATTTATTCAATTAATATCACAAGACCAAAGATATTTATCATATACATAATATATTAGTACGTTAACATGAAATTGACATGACAAAAATATTTTAATTTTTTATATACCAATGTACCTAACCTATTGATTTTTTATTTTAGGCTAACACTAAATTATTTATTTTTATTTACAAGTTTTTTTTGCCATCTTTCATAAATCTTCGATTGAGAGTTTCTCTTTTTTTTTTGCTTGTAGTAATTTGTTCTGTGAAGGAAGACAGAAACAAGCAAAAGAAAACACGCCTAGAAAAGATAAATGACTTTTCTATCTTCAATTTTTCTGTGGTTTACAAAAAAGAAAACATAGAAACTATTATTTTTGGTAAAAAATTCTTTAAAATGTAATAATACGATAGTAACCATAGCATTTTGAGAACATTTTTAAACCTAAATTTTTGGAATTTTTTTGAAAGATTCTTTGAATAGTGGAACATTTTTTTGTTCTTTGATATGGATATCTGTCTCTTAAGACATACAAGGTTTTTTTTTGTATTTCTTTCCTCATATTCTCTTTTTCTATTTTCTTAAATTGTTTTGCTTGTTGCAGATGAATTCTTTTTCAAGTTAATATGAAAAATTAATGAATTATTTGCTCCAAAAGTTATAAAATATTTTCAGTGATTAATAGCAGATGTGATTAATAACATTTAATAATGAATTATTTCCCAAGATTCGGAACAAAATTTTATTCATAAACATGTTGAAAAAAGGAAGCTGACAGAGAAGTAAAAATTAAGTATGAAGAAAATACAGAAGATCGTACGAACACTTGAACGCGAGAGAAATTTCAAGTTATCGCTATCAATTACGTATTAAACGGCCAAATGGACAGACAATGCGGTGCACGAGATGCATCTCAAACAATAGCGTCGGCAATCAAGCGATAAATTATCGCAAATCAGTTGGCTTTTTAACGCACCGTCGTATGTCAGAGATCGCCAGTAACGCGATTAGGGGGATGAGATATGGACCGGCGTATCGGTGAGCGAGAATGCAAGGCAGGAGCAACGTCTTCGCCGGCCACGCCTTCGATCGGCACAACGGAGCGTCAACAATAAAGCTGAAGACCAGAAATAAAAATCGCAGCGACCTATGCGTCGCGTCGCCTCGTAACGCCTCGTTCCCATTCCCGCTCCTGCTCCTGCCTCGTCGCGCCGCGCCGCGCCGCGAAACTCATTAAAACCCGTCGAGATATACCCCGGCCACGTTTATGCAGGCGCGTAACGACGAACGAGAACAACGTCGGCGCATGCATTTACGAGCGGCATCGTCTTTATGCACCGGCGCGGCGCGGCGCATTGAGCCGGCGACACCGAGCGCAGCACCACACGGCGAAAAGTCGCGACCGCAATCGTGTGAATATCGCGTCCTAGGATCTCCTATCGTCAGAACATCGCACTTCCGCCTTTAACGCGCGCGGAGAATGGCCGGCCGTTTTCTTGTCTTTGAAGAATCTCTGAAATCTGACAAATCGGATTATCTGTGAATTGATGTGCCTTCAGGTATATGGAACGGCACACGCTGGGATATGCAAACCCTGAATTGCTTTCTTTCTTTTAAAGCGTCACTTTTTAGAGTATTGCAAAAAAGAGCATAAAATTTTGTTTTATAAAATTTACCAAATTATAGTAAAAGAGAAGAGGAAAGAAAGAAAGGAAAGAGACCTTCTATATATTTTTATAGATAATTAACTTTGATACACAATGGAGGTTCTTTTCATTCATATGCAAAGTTGGTAAAAATAGTATCATCCTCACTGGCCCCGTGCAAGCAATCGAGACACGTAACGAAAAGTGGCATGCGAAGTATCTCTTACGCGATCTATCCTTCCATCTATTTTTTTCCCACATAACAAGGCGCTACGGCTCGTGTCCTGTTCACCCATTTTCGAAGGACCTTAACCAACCATGACCGAAGCGACTCGCGTGGGGTTCACTTTAATGCCATAGTCTTCCACACGTGATCTATGTATGTGTGCGTTACACACGCCGTTTTCCTTATATACACGGTGTACCTTGATTACCGTACCGCCATACATGGCATTACAATTTCGATGAGCGGATTGGCTGAGAAATTGCGCGCTCCGAAAGAAGCCGATTTATTAGAAGCACCTAATATGGCGCCGCGCCAAGATTTATCAACAATCCATTTATTTTATGCAATTTTTCTTCTCTGTCATCGTCATCCAATTTTGCGCGTAGCAACAAATGCGAGTTGCAGCTCTCTCGGCGTATTATAATCTATCATAAACAATACCGTTGGACCAGAGAAACCTTACATCAGACATATGCATTAATGAGAATATTTCATTTTAAAAAGTCTTAAATTTGATCGATATGGCGAGAGTATATACACATGAATGAGAAATTCTTATAAGAAGATTATAGATTGTTGCGTATATACGAGTTTTTAAGTAAGTTTCGAACGGCCATATAAAGGAATTTGTTAGATGCGGCTAAAATAGAGCCGGTTTATCTCGAATCCAAAAGGTTATCGCATAGTCCAGGGCGTAGTCAAAGATAAACAAGTATCCAGATCGTATCTATCGACACCGAGTTCTCAGAAACATATCGTTTGTAAAAAATAAATTTTGTTGCAACGGATGTTCTCGGAATGTTGACGAGTAGCCTAACGCTTCGATGTTTGAATGTCGAAGTACTGGTATCGCGCCACAATCGATTAAGCGTGCTCCATAGCTGGGCATCGCGGCTAAATGTTACGGATTTACGGATGTTGAGCACCGAACGCCGGAAATCCTTGAGTGACGTTGACGCGCGCGTCTAGATGGCTGCACCAAATAAATGCATAACTGCATCGTTACGTGATGAAAACGGTGTCCCCTACAGATTAATAGCCGTGCAGGACGACACGACTGACAAGTCGGCGAATTAAATCACGTAAACTACGACGATGGCAGATTGCGAAGCGCCTGGTGCCTGGTGTCCCTCGTACCGAGGCGTAGAATTTTGCGATGGACTGTGGTGCGGTGGCATAAGGCTCGCTCGCGACCTTGGAAACTGATGCATTATTCGAGATGAGAAATTGCGAAGGCGGGCACCGCTGAAGTTATGATGAATGAGAAATGTCGAGTTCCCCCCGCGTCGAATAATTCCCCTGATAAAAATAACGGCTGTATTATTTCATCCCGTGAGATCAATTTCAGCCCTATTCATTCGACTTAAAAATAATTGTATTGTTTAAAGATATAAATTGATTTCACCTTTTAATATTCAATAAATTGTAAGACAGGGTAGTAGGACATATAACAATAAATTGATATGGAACATTACTTACTGTTACAATAATAAGTATTGCGTTAATTTATCAAATCTTGCTCTAAAAATATTATTTCTAGATTCTTATATCTGTGTATGCCACCAGTTATCGTCGTTTTATCCAACAACAAATATTATATTTCTTATCCGGCAATCTCCCCCTTGGAACCTGCTTGTGAAAGCATAGTTAATAATACTTATACACGCACTTTTCGCTTAATTTCTAGCGAGTGATATTTATTCTCCTTTGCTTCACAAATATTTTATATTTGGAGACATTGCTACTTCTTTTGTCTGTAGAGTCTGTAGACAAGTCTGTGAGACTGATAAGATGCCACTTCCACACTTTCTATCGCGATTAAATACACATCAGCAGGCCGTAATCTGTAACCATATCTCAACATGCTAAGTCACGATGATACACAAATAATAAATTTTCCATGGTTTTCCAAATAAGCGTTACAGTACATATATACGTTTCGGTGTATTGCAACCGCTTAGTCAACAGACTTGCATAGCGAATCCAGTAATCAACCTGCATACCACGACTATGGTTACATGCGTATAACTTAAACAGAATAAGGAATAAGTTATATGTATGTAGTGTATATATTTGACCCAAATAAATAAATAGTATTATAATTTATGTTAATAAATTGGAAAACGTTAACTTTATTTTTTATGATTTTCATTGAATGAGTAATGAATTGGTAAAATGGGTAAACGCACACAGTGTACGCGTAAAATTATGAAACTAGAAAAACGAAGTTGGACTCGATTCACGCTCACAGCGCTGTAAGCGTCATTCTGTTTTCGTTGCACATCGAATATCAAACAAAGATGAAGTGATGCTTTTAGCGCTGTGAGCGTGAATCGGACCGCAGCCCTGAAAACTGAAAATATTTAACTTTAAAAATAATATCTATATCTTGCACAATTGTTATTTTAAAATTAATTTTTTTAAATATTTAGTATTATTTTTCAAATATAATAAGCATAATTATCGTAACGCTTGAGAATGCGCAAAGTGAATTTATTCAAATGTATCGAATTACGATTTTCTCCTCCGACATTTTTCGAATTTGCTTAAACTTCTCGATCATTCAGTTTCTCGGCCAACTGCCAACTTAGCGTCTCATCGGTGTTCTATCGTAAAAAATAATAGTTAGAATTTTTAACAATCGGCCATGAATGACTCGCCACGGCGTGCTCATAAAACCGAATGTGTATACATTTTTTATGATACCGATTGCTAAATTCACTCTTAGAAGCTGTTAGAATTTTAAAAGATAAGTCGTACATTAGCTGTTTTAATGTGTCAATTGAAATTTGAAAAGGTTAGGTAAGAATAATTATACATAATAATTTTTGCTACCGCAATAACAAATATTTAGTATGAGGAAATTACATATTATAAAAATATAAAATACGTAGATTTTGTATCTGTTACATGTTGCAGCAGTATATGTCGCATTTTATAGCATGCTGCATTCCCATATCTAATATAGATTTGTTATATATGCTGCAACATATAAAGAAACAATACATAGGAGAAAATTGCAACAAGGTGAAAAAATGAACACTGTAAAATTATCACGTTTCTTGCGTTCTTCACGTTTTATCAACGAATGCATGTGAATGCATGCGAATGATAAGAAATTGACTTTATCATTCACGCTCGGCCGTGAAAACGTTGGAACGTGACTTCGCGTGCTCTCCAGTCGCGACACTTACCTTTCAGCAGGTGCAAATAGAAACGCGTTTATTGCCGCAGCTGTTCGCAAAATAGAAGAAGACTGAGATGCGCAACAACCCCAGGAGAAACTAACGACGATCGGTCTTCGTTCGCGCGTTCAATTCAATTTGTGAGATTGAAAGTGAAAGACAACTCCGTTTTCCTTTCGTTTTGAAATTGCATCGAAATTCCTTTGCATTAACGCACAAAAATATCGCCGTTAATAACTTATTGATCATTAAAACTGTAGTTATTATTATAACTTTACTGACAAAACGTAATAAGTACATTATTTTGTATAACAATAACACTATCGTGTTACTAACATTAATTATACATAATTTAAACCAAAATTGCATTCATACTTGAAGCAAATTCAAATTTCGAGCAAGAGAGTCTGCAGTAAAAAGGGAAATTTAGTTTGAGATTGATATTTATGATTGTACACATTATCGAATCCACTTGTGTCGAGATATGGATGTGGTTATACTTTGTACGGATATCTTGCACGGATTTTAAAACGGAAGGAGTGCACCACAGGTGGTGTCTTCGGCACAATAGAAACCCCATAGAGTTTTTTTCAAAACCCGACCGATCCTTTCTTAAAAGCAGGGTCGTATCAAGGTTTTTGTGGGTTTTTCAAATTATTTTTTTCAAGGATTACCCTTATGGATTGTTACTAAAAAATTTTTTTATAGACTTGGTGCGAGCTCTTTGAAATCTTTAACCTTTATATTTAAAACAATTTTTTCGATAGAACAATGTCATTGTCTATTGTGAGGGAAACATCTCTCTCACAGGACGGTCACAAAATTGCAAAGTGTACTATTTAAAAAGGAAGAACATTGAAAATTTCTAGACATCCAAGGCTACTACGGTCACAGACAAGTAACGGATAACTGTTGCTTTGACTGTTGTAATTTAAATTTTTTATATATTAGCCGTGAAATATTTTTTTTGTAGTATCATTATTTCTTATTTTTCGATCCCGTCTTTGTTGTTTTTTAAATCACTAATTGCGATGACATTTATTGAAAGAATGATCGCTCGTTTGCATAGGCAAGAATTAGACAAGTTAGACACGAATGTGGCATTTATATTAATTCAAATTATTATCATTATCATATTGTTACTTCTTTCAGCGTTAATTTCCTCATATTGCGGCAATTTGCGGTCGAGGAGCAAAAACGCATTTACATTCAGTGAATAAATTATTAATAACCTAGTTGTATTTGCATTATGCAAGTTATTATTTTTATAGTTGTTATAATTTAGATTCTGTTCTTTCTCATTATGTCATCATTTATATTAATTCGAAGGTAACTCGTACACACACAAAACACACGTATTAATCGACAAATAATAATTATTATTGTAATAATAATTATAACTATTATTGTCGTCTAATCAAATGCAAGTTGAGTTTTTATAATATAGATAATTTGAATAGGGCAAAAATCAATAATAATTGCGGCATTTTAATTCGTAAATATTTATTTTAAAAAATGTTAACTGTGCAATATATAGAAACGCAATATTTCCGGAAAGTCCATCCGCGTGTCGACCGTGGAAAACGTTCGGCGGTCATTACGTTTATTTTCCTAGTCGATCGCTGCTTCCACCCAGATTCGAAATTATACGTTTTCTCTCGAGGCTCAAGGTTGCATCGTCGGAAACCGCGCGTTTCGCGAGAAAAGCGCCGTGTTAGTTAATGACAGGTTTCCTCGATAATCGTCGAAGAAATCTCCATATTTCCCTTGGGCCCGGGCAAACAATATTGTCCACCCTCACGGATTGTTGGAGCAAATGTTTTGTCTTTCCGTCTGATCCCTGTGCCCCGTCGCGCGTCGTGCGTATACGTTTGCGCTGTAAAGTGATAACCACACCAGTTTAACCGAATCTCATATTACAAGTCGTAATCAGGATCGAATGGTACTCGGGGTTCAACGACGATTTGCTTTTTCCATGAAATGTGATATTTGGGTAGTTGATTTATAGGGACAATTCTCCCTCCCTCTCGTTCCTCGAGATTACGCGTATATTTAGAACGAAGAATAAAAATAAGAATAAAAAAAACTATCCGAGTTTATACGAGATAATTGTTATCAAAGAACACGTACTGTTTTTTCAATCGTCTTTGAGGAGAGAATAAAAAGCTGTATTATTTTGTAACAGATAATTTGAATGATCTTCCGAGCGCTGTATTTTTCTTCTACAACTTCGGGGAAATATCAAACGTGTAATTGAAAACTGCTTTTGAATATTGTTGAAAGTAAATTAATGGTTTTTTGCATAGTTAGGAGCCAGCTGTTATTCTGCGAGAAATAAATCTTTGTAAATTATAGTCGTAACTTATCTTCTGGTAAAGTAGTTACATAAAACAGTGCAAATGTTGACCGGATAAAGTAAATATGTTCTAGTGACGAATTAGCAATAAAATATGATTAAATAATTCAACTTTTCCGCTAAATATAAATTTCGGTTTTTTTACTTTCAAATGCGGTTAAGTTTATACGAAAAATTTATTACTCATGCAACCATTGTGTGGAAAAAAAAACAGCAAGCAAGACTGGTATCAGAATCCTGGTGCGGTACTTTCGACGGAAACAGCAAAATTGTTTTATTTCCGCGCTTCTCGTATTCCTCGGCTTTAAAATGTACCTTTAACCCAACCACGCGATCGTGCTCGAGGCACGCCTCGAAGAAAGAAATTGCCCCTCACAAGGGAGAAGAGCGGCTCTCTCTCTCTCTCTCTCTCTCTCTTCTTCTCTTTTTTTCCGGCTACTCACTGCGTGCCCTGCACTTGCCGCTCGGCATGGGGTCGTTAAAAATGAAAGAATCGCTACGCTCTCCCTCGTGTCCTCTCTGATTTTATTTGAGTGCCGCCACTTACCCCAGCATATATTTCTATGATGTATTATTTTCGAGTAACGTAATAAAATAAGTGTTATTGTTTATAATCATATATGCTAAAAATATTTGAATGTATATTTAACTGGAAATTAAATGCGTATTATAAGTAAATTTAATATGCATTTAAGTAATTACATAAAACAGGGTATAAACAATATATTATTTTTTTCAATATTATATACAGTAAACAGTATCTTTTAGACAGTAGAAAAATATATTGCAAAATTTTGAGAATCTTTTTAATAATAGCTTTTGTATTTAAATAAAATATATATATTCTTTTAAAAAGAATTTTATCATCTAACATTTAGGAGCCCATTGTTTAAAACTAAAATCTAAAATTTTATTACAGTTTTGATAAATTAGATGTAAAACATATCGAGAGATGCTTTGCATAATATAATTGCATAATATAATTGTAATTGATCAATTGTGACATCCAGGATAGAAAATGACATGTTATTGCGTCTACGGTGTGCAACGATTCGTTTTGATTCGTTTGGCAAATAGTATTTCGTACGCGATAATACGTGACGTGAATATCGAACGAACAGGCGAACCGTTTCGATTTTGCTTACGATCTGGTCGGCCTCATGTAGTATTAATGCAGCATTAATTTCGTTCGATACGTACAATAAAAATTTATGTAATCTTTTGTTCGAGAGATACATAAAACATCCGAGTGCACGGTGCATCTACTACTTATTACAAACGGATGCGAGCGAGTGTTTCCTCGAAATACACGTTTCGTGCGCTGTACGCGTTTCGCGTGCAGTATCGTGTGTAAAACGCTAGTTATAAGATGCAACTTCGCCGCTGGACTTGAATATTTTTATTCTCACGTGATACCACAACGTTCGTAAAACTGTGATACAGTGCAAACGAGATAAAGTGCGAATGAATTCTGTCTTGCAATTAAACGATCGAGTTGCATAACTTAGTAGTTACTTCGAAAGAATTTATTCATAAAGATAAATGTATTATATCATTAGTTTTCTGAAAGAATAAAACAAGAACCGTTTCAATAAAAAATGTATAATTATTCATGTTAGAGTATCGTTGACATGTAACGCAACTGATGCATAAAATTTCACTTTGTACTTCGAGCAATGATTTGCGTTTACGTAATCGATAGGTATCTCTTCAGGTTCATACATCGAGTAATTATACATTCATGTAACCACGGCGTATCGTGTGGCCGATTAATCAATGAAAAATATTTATACGTGGTTATGTACGTGAGACGCATGACGAAACTCGACGGATTGGCTCACGATATATTAAGTTTGTTCGTGACCATTGGCCCGTTTATGGAATGTCAAAACAGGATTGGGGATTTAAACGGCGATGTTAATATGAGCATCACGATTGAATTACCACGATGTAGGTAATGTTATGAAAGCCGCATTAGGAATTTCGGAGGTCTCTGAATAACGAGTTAAACGTTGTTACCGTGTCACACGCCCACTTTCTACTTAAAAATAGTACGACATTTACGATCACCTTTAACAATAATTTTATGAGCTATTCTCGGAGAGTGACAGAGAGACATAGTGACTTAAAATCACTTTATAACAAAAAATATACTATAAAAATAGTCTGCGCTTGCATATACATAGATATAATTAATATTATGGCAATTATACTTTTTCTTTTATAAAGATTTCTTTATATTTTACAATTTGCAGTCAAATTTTGGACAAATTAATTATTAATTTTATAAAAAATATATTTGAAAGTTGGCGGCTTAATTCCAAAACAAAACTCATTGTAAAATTGCATACGGATAGAAAACTGTATACTTTCTCCAAATATATTGTATTATTAAAATGTATTATATAAAAATGGAAAGCATAATGTAGGTTAAAATTTTTCCAATGTTTGTCTAGTATTGTTTTATTATTATTTCTTCTAGAATTAGCCATAAAAATATATGCATACCTAGTTGTATACGTCTAATTTAGAACGTGTTTTTCATAACTAGAAATTGTGGGGCAGTCAAGGCTACTATTACGATGAGTTGTGGTGAGAGCCAGAAATCGGTCCTAAAAATCGGAGAGAAGTGTCGGATTCGGATTTTATTTCGCAAGCAATACTTCGAAAATTACCGGCTAAATGTGGGTCCGTACTCGAGCGCGGATGGATATAAAGAGGGAGTTCTCTAGCGTAAACCTGAGACCTGGTCTCGCATATCCGTTCGAGGAACGGTCTAGCCGGGGACTAAGACAACACAGTGGGGTATCCACTCGTTTTAGACGTAGCTCGACCTCGGGATGGTCGGGTAGGATAAAAAACCGGTCCGAGATAGGTCCGGGGTTTGTTTTAGCAGGTCAGAAACCATCTCGACCTGTCAGACCGACCACTTCGAAGTTCCGCGCGGGCTAGAAATAACGATTGAGTTTTCCTCGTCGCACTTCGCCTTTCTGGAGATTTCCCTGTTTACTCCCTCCCCCACTCGCCCGTAAGTTTCCCTTCAAAACGGAAAAACCCGTGATATGAACCAGACGCTAGGAACGCATTCGGGATCCTTAATGTTCATTGAAGAGAGAACTAGAGAGTGGGAGTAGTCGTTTATTGAACCGCTATCAAGTAGCCCTAAATTGTTGTTTTGTCTCGTCGCTCGGTTTGAGTTTTTTCGACTTCGCAATATGTAACACGTATGTGCTATTTCTTTGCCAGCATAGATCTATTTCGCACTGAAATTGGTGTTTTTATACAAGAGTAAATTTATTACATTTTTACTGTTATAGCTCCGTTATTTGTAGATGTTTATTTAGATTTTTTTATTTCTTGCATGACTCAAAATTTGATATTATGCAAATAATATTTTATTAAATAGGACAGTTAATCATTTTTATAAATTATATAGCGCAGGTTGTATATTTAACAATATATCTTTAAGCCTCATTTTTTCGCTATATATGCTGAAACGCAAATCTGCACTCCAAGCAATTTTTTAAACTGAGGGTTATAGGTATACACATTTTTCCGTTTCTAAAAAATTTCCATCTCATAATCACTATACAAACTTATGGCCGAATCTTCAACAAAGAACCGAACGTGCTCTGCGGCTTCTGTAGTCGTTCCATTTTTTTTCTTTCTCCTACCCAAACAAAACTCTTTTACCTCACCTCGCCTTCCTTTTGCGTTCGTGACTTCTCCCTGATCAAGCGGTGTTCTCAACGTGGTCCGCCATTTGTGGTTCTCCTTCGATCAGACTTTTTATTTCGCATGAAAAAAGTAATACGAATTAAGTAAACATATTGGTGATTTATATATATGTATATATATATTAACGGTAACATTATTTATTAATTCTAAATGTATCATAATTCTGATTTGATATTAACAATTAACGATACTTGAAATTAATGATATAATGATTTATTCGAAAGGCTTTCACTTAATAGCTTTTCGCTAAACAGAAACGTGTTTACACGGCTACTGTCTCTCGCGATGGAAAGGTGTTCTCAAGATGGTAGAGAGGGTCCTACGCACGAGATGTTCATGATGCAATAGACCGGTTTGAAAAAAAATCAAGGCAGTTATAATGAAAGATAACTGCACGGTAGCCGAAGTATGCAGCGCTACACTGGAGCGATGCTAATTACGGGTTAGCTACTATTATAGATATTAGCGTTTATTCGCTACATGTGAATTCTTCTTGCCAAACGCGTTTCAGAGTCGCTTTCACTAGTGTTGATTGTGTTGAATTATAAATTTTATTACGATTGAACTAATTATTGCAAGTACGCCATAGTACCCTTGGAGAGTAACAATTAGACTAATTTTTACTTAAGTTTATTGCTTCAATTATTAAGTCAAATAGTTCAAATTAACATTATTAATCCGAAAAGTACATGTTGTACAATTTTTAACAAAAAATTTACATAGGATATAATTTCTAACTAATATACTATATTTGACATTTAATTACTCTGTCAGCACTAAAAAGTACTTAAAACGTACAGAACAGACTGTTGTCGAAAGACACGTGGAAACTTGTAGGTTTCCACGTGGTGTAAATGTTCGCACGATTGAAAACGTAAAAGGACTGTTTGAGGTTTATAAATAGCGATTTTCGTTTCCGTCCACGCGCGAGAAAAAAAGTTATCTTTCGGTGCCTATTTTAGCGCGCGGATTTTGGCGTCCATTCAAGTTTCCGAAATGCTCGCGTGCTACCGATGTCGAATGTGTTTTCCCCCAGTCGAGTCATCGGAAATACAGTATCCCTGCAGATGAAAACATGGTCGTTGAGTCACATGCATCTGCGGTGCTTTAGAAACTCATTCTGAACTTTTCGATAAGCTTTCTCGTGTTCGATAACTTCTTGATAAGCTTCCCATTTTATCACACTTTGTCAGAAATGTTCTTTCCACTTAAACAGATTAAGAAGAGTAAAAATGACGTTTTAGTCATTTTATCGACTGCCTTGCGTGATGTAAGAGGAAGGAAGAAATATCTCTGCACTTTGAAAAGAACTGTAGATCGCTTAAAATTTTACTTGCACTTTTAATATGCGCGAGAAAAAAGTGAAGTCTATATATACATATCTTTAAGATCACATGTAAGAGACGTTTAATTTGTGCAGTTGCAATTTACCATATTTTGTTTCGCAATATTCACAAAAGCGGAAAAGAGGAGGCGGCGTTTTAGCCACGAGAATGAATCTGCGAAACAATGAGCGTAGTACGCGTTACCTTGAGCTCCACGAGCGTATTGAAACGGTGCCGCTGCACCACGGCCGGAGAGATCGGAAGATTACGAGCATTGCAAAACGATCTTCATTATAATCGGCTGTGTATCCGCGAGAGGAGAAGCATGCGAAGTAAACGGCATTACCTATGCATGAGACGCAATTACAATAATTGTACTATTACGTATGTGTGCGCGCTGCGGATAGATGTTGCAAAACGCGCGCGGATGGGCAGGATGCACACGCGCGCGCGCACACACATACACGCACACGCATGTAGATGAACACATTTGTGTTTCTTTGAAATAGTTTATCGATTCGTGGGATTCCCGATCGGTAAACAGTCTCATCCCAGCACGAGGAACAAGTTATGTTACGACCTCATCACTGGCTGTCTCATCATCGTGGTCGTTCTTGCACGCTCTTTTTGCACATATGTAGGTTCAACGAAATCATCTTCGTTCTTAGAATAACTATTCAAAGTTAAACACATTGTGTGGCGTTATGTGTACGGCTTGTACCACAGAAATAAGTGTTAACTTATCTGCGTGAACACTTCTTACATTTGAGGGTAAATTTTTTTTTAATATTAATTGCGCAAAAAATTATACGAGACTCAATAGCGTTCTACATTAGAAATATAACAATCGTAAAACAATATAATTCGAGTATTCGCGTCTTACTAAATCGTGGGATTAATGTGGAAAAATTTCAACTAAAAGCAAGTACAGTATACCAAAAGAGAGAAAGTTAGAGTGGCTGCTTTCAGAATGTCCGATTTGTTTCGCGTTATTACGTAGTGATTGCAACTTTTTTTGTAAGAGAAGAGATTTTCAATCCTAATGAAAATAAATCCTAAATTGCTTTTTGATAAACCCGGATGCGATTTTCTGGCTTTTCCATAATAATACGTAATAGACATAGAACACGATTCTGCAAAAACGTCATTTGTCAAAGGAATCAAAAAAGTTTAGTTGGCGACGAAGCTATTATAATTCGCAGCAAAATTAGTTTCTTATTTAAATTTCGTTAACTCTAATAGTGTGTTGTTCGTCTAATTTGTATATGTTTGCGCATTAATTGTTTTAAATCATTTTTTTATCACGATTAAAAACATTTTTAACGTTTATTAAAAGCTGCATATTTTCTGTAAATAAATCACGAATATTACTATTTTTTTGAAAGTAGGAAAACCTAAAGAAATAGAAGAGTATAATTGCATGTATTACCATAATTTTATGTTCTTCTACTAGTGCCATTTCTTGTTTCTTCAAACAGACGTATAAAAGATGATATCTTATAAACATCTTTTTCATATCTCTCGTCACGTTCTTTTATATGCATAAGCAATTTTGAGAAATAACGCAATCCGACGTAGTCATTGACGTCGTTCGTAATCTATAAGAGTAGGCTAGCATCAGTGCGAAATATCGCGAATTCGCTCGTTAATTTCATTATCCCGCTTCGACCGAATGCGCGAGCGCAACGCGAATCGAGAGAAATGGAAAGTGAACGCTTTCAACATAGTATACGCGATCGGTTTTCGCATTATCCGCGGCAAGCGCCGCTCCTTTTTTTGCGGCACGCTTCGCCGGCAAAAAATCGTTGGGAAATGTATGCGTGATGTAGCAGACCCGTTCGCTTTATCGAGGAACCAGTTTGCAAAATCCTACATACGGCTGTATGCGACGCCGGCAAGCATGCTACACGCATCGCGGAGCGCGGGCAAGCTTTTAATGCGTCAAGTCGATCACGCAACCTCGCCATGCAAATTGACTATTAATTTCGCTATTAGTTAGCCGTCTAAGCAGAGAATATCGCGATGCGAAAGAGCACCATATTTTACGTTCTTGATGCCAACAATAAGATAAATAAAGAAATAATAGAAAGATTAATATTATGACGTCAATGTGAACACGAGAATTAGTAAAATGCGTTCCTAATAAAAAAAAATCGAAACCGCTGACGATATTTCGCTTTAATCGTTAAGAATTTTACTCGAAAAGTGGAGCACGTGAGAAATGTGAAATATGTTAATTACATAATAATTTACTGATTAGTTATTGTTATTATAAGCAGACAAAAGTTGTATTTGAAACTAAAAAAGATACCACGGTTGTGATACTTGAAAGAACAGCTCAATCATGATTCCAATGAGTTGTTTGGGACAGCTGTCAACTAGAATAGCCGTGATGATATTCAACCTGCGACAGGATATGGGAAAAGAAGCGATCTGCCATCGCAAAAAGAATGTTTCAATGTTTTTCTTTGCCTGATATTTTTCTCAGAATTTTAGAGTTTGATTATGTAAACGCTCTGTGGCTAAAGTCCGCGCTATATGATCAACAACGTTAACAATAAACACTTGATGAGCAACAATATATTTTACGCTGCGTAATAACGATGTGTCAGCTTCGAGGAAGCGACGGGATTGTTTCTTAATTGACACGACTTTGATATAAATAATCGATCGTTAGTAATGATCGTTCGTAATAATGGCGATTGCAAAAATGGCCTGACAATGAATGACAAATCTTGGAAGTTGAATTACCCATGTATTTTATTTTATACCTTTAAAAAAAATTTTTTATAATTAAATTATAATGTTCAAATGCGTTTTCTCAAATAAATATTGTACATGTATACAAAATATACATATATATGTATATTTAATATTAACATACCTACATAAAAATATCTAATTATTTTAAAACAAAACATACTTGAGCTATTTTTATAATGATTGACACAATGGCCTCCACTACAATATAGTTATTGTCCTCCATCCACTACAATATCGTTTTTATGAAATGTTTTTTTCTCTCTGTGACTAGCGTCAACAGCTTTAAAAGTCGTAATCTATTGAAAATCTTAAATGATAAATAGCATAATGAATAGCGACCGAGAATAACAATGGTTTAAGATTTTTTATTTTATTTTTTAATATTTCTAGGTAATTATATAATATTGCGCAAAGTAAAAGAAAACTTTAGACATATATATATATATATATATATATATATATATATATATATATATAATTATATGTATTGATAAATGGTGATATAAAATTGCATTTATTTTAGAACTGTTTGATGTGAGGAATTAATGTAAAATAACCGAAATAGTAATTTTTCATGTTTATATTATATATGTATATCACATATATAATATTTAAACGTCATCATTATCATATATGTATAGTATTATTTAAAAAATATCTGATTCTTTGATCATAATCGATAACTCTCGCCGAAGCTTTAATCCCGACGTAAATTGCGATTTCCCCGATCGACCACGGAAATGATTGCGAAAAAAATGATCGTTCGTTAGAGGAACGGGTTTTTCCGCGTTTCTGAAACCTGGTTCTGCCGGACACCAACTGTGTCTGCGCTGTTTCTTCACCGGCCGACTCGTTTGTCGCAACGTTATGGCTAACTGTCAGTAAACTGAGAATCATGTTTTTCACGTTGTTCGCGGTTCTCGTTATGACTTTAGCTGCGGCGAAACTCACCGCGGTGCAATGCGGCTTAACGTTCTGCATTGATGCACCCGTCAATTGTCGATCATGATACAAACGAGACAAGCTTCGTGTTTGTAAGTGCGTATTGCATTAATCTCTGATAATTGATACATTCTTAACACGTGGAATAATTATGTGTATGTGTGTTTAAGAGATTAAGTTTTATGATTTTTATATTATATCAGAAATATCAGAATTAAATAATTAAATCAGGATACGAAAATGAAAGATAACGTCACAACACGATAAAATACTATAGCTACGAATCTAATTTACGTGAGAGATTACGAACAAATATATCGATCAAGACTTCTCATTTCCTAAAATACACCAAACAGAATTAAAAAATCGTGCTTTTTTACGTTTCTCGTTGGGACTTGTACATTTCGTATCTGAATGAAACGTTACACACATAGAACCGATTCCTCGACTGAGTTCGGTTTCCGCAACTAGAGGTCGACTTGCGAATTACGGTTACACTCTAACGCGGTTCGTGTAATTTTAGTAGTAACGATTTGTCGGGTCGCGAACAAAAACGCGGTCGAGAAACGCAGAAACATACTCCTGGGGAGAAAAAAATGTCGAGGAGGGAGAACGAAGCTGTCCAGGGACGAAGAAAAGGAAGCAAATGAGTGGCTCCTTGACGTTAGCTAGGGAGGGAAAAGAGGAGACATAATTATGTGCCAGATATGTGACATCATCGCGGGAGAAAAAGCCGGCCGTTTGAGCTGTTGCAGCGCATGCGGCTCGTTGATCATGCACACCTCTTGGATGAGTTATTAATCGAGGTCACAGAGTGCACAGGGTCGGATTAAAGTAGCGACTAGTCGAGTAATTGCGACTGATCTTAGAATCTTTGTTTGTTTTTAATTAGCTAGTCAGTAAGATATACGATATTTTTACGTATTACGAAAGAAAAAGAAAATTTTGCAAGGGTTTTACGAAAATTTTACAAGCCTTCATAATTTCTTACTATTTCTACAATTACAAATGAAAATTAGATAATAATAATATGACAATGAAAAATCTCTGCACATCCTCTATCGGAGCTAACTCTTACAGTTAATTCTCTTTGTTTCTTCCTTTGTTCTGGGAGAAATATACATTCAAAAAATACATCAAAAACTTATTGTGTATATAAAAAAAATTTGGAAAATATTTAAATTTTAATTATATTTTGAATTACGTCTAGTACTTTTCTGTAGTGTGTTGGACATAAAGGGTCCCATTTTACAGACAAAACTTTTTTATTCTCGGAAGAAGTTACATATAAATAGATATTATACCTACACACAGAAAACATTACGATAGGCGCAGGATGCTGCGACGTTTTGACTCGTATCTCATTAAAGAATTCGCCTGAGATAGGGTCGAGGCCGAAGTTCGCGACATCGGTATAAGGATAGAGCTTCCGGCGAGAGAGGGAGTCGAGGGAGAGTCGTACCATTACCGAAGCTTATCGCGCTCTCTTTGTTCGTCAATGACGCCAATGTCGGGCCACGTGTGGCCGCCGTAGGAGGTCGTGTGTATAAGTCGTAAAGCGTCGGTCTCTCTCGTACGCATATGTTGCGTATCCGTTATGTGCACGCAGGTATATCGCACGCGTGTTGTACGGTCGCCCAGCGAAACAGATTCTGCCCTTTGTTCGTCGATGAGTGAGCGACCACGTGAAACCCGGGGTCAGACCCGCGTGTGGTCTACTTCGTGTTAATTGCCGTGCCCGGGTCGATGATCGTTATACCCGAATCGTTTCTGGCTTTCTGGAAATTGGGTTTCTGTGCATTGGCGAAAGTAAGTTAATCTTCGAGACGGATGCGAATTTTCAGGACGTTGTGTTAAAATTATGCCACTCAGGCAAATTCTTCTGTCGTCGATTAGCATTAACACAAAATTCATGTCTAATTTTACACATTGCATAACTTTAATTTGAGACGTTAGACGAATCAAATCTATAATTCGTCATGTTTAAAATAGAAGAAAAAAAATTTTATGTCCATTTTTGTTGCGAACGCTTCACTTGATTATTCTTTTTCTTTTCTAAATTAGAAATGGAAAAAAGAAACAAACAAAACTAAACAAAAATCAAACTAATTGTAAGATTAAGTTGGAAAAAGTTTACAGAAATTGATATAATAAATCTAGTAAACTATAATTAGTAATTAAATTAATTATTATTAGAATAATTAAATTTCAGCAACACTAATGCATAGTTGGAAGAGTGTACAATTTTAATAAAGCTATTATATTTACCGTTATAAAAGTCTTTTATAACGGTAAGAAGTTTTGAATTAAATATTCTACCGGTTAATCAGCGTCAATTTTAAAAGTCGAGTTTCACAATTTTTAATTAAAACCCATAATCGACCTCCGGTCTTTGTTACATTCATTTTTATTACTCTCTATCTCTAAGGATTCTAGAATATCTCCAAAAAGAAATCTAGAGCTATAAACGTCTTCATAACATATCCATGCCATAAACACGCACCTCGTGACTTCGCCTCTCATCTAAAGACCTCAAATGCAAGTCACGTGTCGAGATATCGTTGAATACATATCGTAAACTGCTCATCTAATCTATCCATAGGAGCGAAATGTTTACGTAAAACCGGATGCGAGAAAAAATTCGCGTAAATCAGCTGTTTGCGGAAGTAAAGCATATGTTCACCGAGTCAATAGAATAGTCGTTAACACCGGGGACATTCGTAATTTACTATTCGCTTTCTATATGCACATGTAAAAGCGAAACGCATACCTATGTAAACCTTCAGTAGATATCTGATTGAGAGAGATGTTTATATATGTGTGATTTATAAAAATTATAGAATATTTTTATTGATATGTTTACATTATTTTGTTCATATCTGATACGGCTTGGAAATTCTTTTCGAAAATTGATTCTATTTTATATGATCTCAAGTGAACTTTATAAAACACAGTTCCCTGTAGTAGATATATATTATTATTATATTATAAGGAGCTTGTTTACGCGCAATCAGTCGCTGGAAAGACGTCAGAATCACGCGAGGACGCTATGTGAATGCAACGTAAATGAAGCTGAATAATCGCGATCGGAAAAAATTTCTGGGAGTGTGATAATCGCTGTTTATTTCTAAGTCTCATTGATATAAAAAAAAAGATTGCGGTTGTTTACGTTAAAGCATCATTTCAGAGAATATATCAAGCTAGCAACACTATTTTAATAATAATGCCGAAGTTTATCGGCATGTTTGTTGCTAAAACCGGCAGTTGCGGTTAACTTGCTGATACGCTGTTATGTCGCTACAATGATGCATAATTAAACAAGATAAGAGAGCTACGGGGCAGGCGATCTAAATTTTTTAATCGTTCTTACAGCATGCGATGACGCACACTAATATACATGTCCATATACCTATATTCGTGCACAAAATTAAATGGCATCGGGCTATCTTAATCCAGGAATTAAAGTAAAATGGTACGAGTGTATTATTTGGATATTTGAATTGATTTGTAAATGGAATGCATGAATCGTCATGACATTATATCCTGTTAGGCGCGCCTTTAATCGGGGAAAGCTGCTTCCCGCCTTGGACAAATGTAAATAATGTAAATAAATTTATGAAAAATGCATATAGCGCTGCATTATGATCCTTTCGGTAGGAGACTGCGTATCGAATAGGCCTTATCGGGATGCAAATAGGCGCTGTTTGGAAAATGACGATGCGAGCCCTTCGAGAAGTCGCCCGATTCATGCGCGTCCAAATGAACGGCACAAGCCACTCCTTGTCTCTTCCTCTTCGACAGTCCCTTCACGGTTGCGCGTGATCGTCGACATGAGAAAAAAAAATCTTTCATGAATATGCCTCTTTCATGCTAACGCGGACACGGAAATAAAGCAAAAAGGAGGTACCGCGCGCGAACGGGAATAGGAAGAGTCGAAGGTGTTCATCGCCATCGGTTGGAAAACAGGACCGACTTGTTCATAGGGGTATCCTTCCTCTCTCTCTGTTTCGATCCTTTACGACGCATCAAAATAAAGTATCGCCGCATAAGATTTTACAAAGTAGAGACGTAAAAAGTATCGTAGATGCGAAAAGTATCGGAGAGGAGAGATTCGATCGGAGTATATACGTAATTTGCTGATTTCTGCGTAATCCGCATAATTAATGCCGCTCATATCGTTTACGCGGAATAAATACGAGAGTTATTCTGACGTTTGATGAAAAGAACTCGTTGTATAATCGATATTTATATTAACATTATACTTGCACTTGTCATCGCGCTCATGAGTCATGACTATTCCACCTTATTCCACGTTTGCACTTATATATAAACGTCACATAAGCGAGTATTTTTGTATTTTACATAAACGTCGTTTACATATTGATTATCCGGGGTCATCGGTACATTTAAAATTGAAAATTAAAACCTTGCAACGGAAGATCGCGAGCAAGGAAATTTTTATTATGCAATTCTTTTGCAACGAAAGGACGGTAATCGCAGTATTTTATTTGTTATCTCATTAATAATGCGGAATCAAGATTTAATTAATATGCGAACATTGTGTTATGCGTTAACGGATATTCTCTCAAATTCAAGGCAACGGTCTCTGTGCCACGGTGCCGGTGCCGATGCCGATCGAGCGCCGATCTCGCCGAACGCGAAAGCCGTGTGTCCTAATATGGAAAACTCCCCGATCGGAACCGCGCGCCGGTCATGCGAGACAATAGGAAATCCGCAATGGCGCTCGTTTCCTTTTTCACGCGGCCGACCTCCGCGACTCGCTTTGGTCATTCGCCCGCGACCGCCGGCGGCGATGTCAAGGAACTTTCATGAATATGCCCGACTGGTAATGCGCGCATTTCCACTACCAGCACAACCACCGAGCACCCCCGCCGCCCCCCGTCCCGTCAGAAACCCCCTTCACTTTTTCCGATGACTGTACGCTTCTTGGAATTACGGATCTCGCATGAGAGCGCGTGTCCTGTAGCGAGCGCGGTGCACGTGTGCGTGTGGGTCTGGTCCATTGGTTGTGTGAGCGGCAGTGTTTCTCAGACACCAGACGCGCCGAGGACCACGAAAGGCGCCGCCGTTCTCTCCTCCTTTCCACGACCGCGCGCTGCAACGAAATAGGAAGTCGGCAGTCTTGGTGATTTCAAACAATCTACAGCAATTAAAGATTACGCAATATAAACGATTATAAACGGTTGATTTTGCATGCAATGTAATCAGTGTTATGCATAAGTTTACCATTAGCGTAATAATTTCCGCGAGGAAGGAGAAAGCGAACGGGGGAGGGAGAGAAAAGGAAAAAACGCGACCGAGGAATCACGCACGTATACGAGTTGAAAGTCGCTTCGCGCTATCGCCACCCGTGTTCATACATTTCCTTTGTTCTGGTATCAGAGGAAAGGGGTGGACGGCGCTTGTCGTTGTCGCTCTCCGTGGACTCGCTCTTTCAACATGGTGCCCCATCCTGCCGAATGGTTGCTTTAGTTATGAACTCCCCTGATAAGAACTCAGCTCTTCGCCGCAGGATGGGAGACTGCCACGTACATATTTAAACGTCTTCTCTTTACACAGTGTCGAAAATAAAAGGGAATTCTCCGCCAAGTTCTTCAAAAATAATGGGAATTATGATAGTTATGAATTGTATAAATGTAAAAAATTGAAGAAACGAACATATATCATTTAAATTGTAATTTAAAAAAGTTTTCCAAATAGCAAAAACTAATTTCTGGGCAATATTTATAATGTTGGATTGAATACAAAAATGTTAATCAATATTATATTTATCGAAATTGCCTTGGTGCGCAAAAGTTGAACAAGTTCGCAGATAAAAGTGAGCATAGCACGATTAAATGTCGCACATAATCACACCGCACATGTCGTTTGACTTCTCGCTTAAGATACATATCTCGCAAGTTCATATAAATATGAGCTTCCAACTTCCTGATATTCAATACAGACTTATATCGTTGCTTTTTACGATGACGAGTTGCGCGCCTCGAGTTTGTTACATATTAAACCTGGGTGATATGTTTCCTGGTGGAACATGTCGTGTTGCTTGTGGATTTGGGTTTCCACATCTCTCGCGAAACCATAAGCCTCGATACTTCCGACTTCACACAATACATAGATAGACACTCGAAGCCGGCCAGACCAGTTCGCATAGCCAGTCATTCATCTCGTTCTCACTTCGGAGTGGCTCGCTTGTTCTATAACCATCGATCCTCGACCGCTGCCAGTTAGATCTTTTCAATTTATTCCTCCTCTACGCACGGGGAGGATCGCTCGCTGTCAGAATCAACGAGCTTTCGTAGCTCGCGAGGCCTCTCGAGACGTTAAAGGGACGTAACCAAAAAATATTCCAATACTTTCAATCACGGCAGTCTTTTCATGCGCAAATGTTGCTGTAGAAATTAAAAATTTTACCTTTGAATAGATTCATAATTTATCCGAAAATATTTTTTACATTTTAGAAATGTACGATCACGAATAAACTCCTCTATAAGTAATGTATACATATCATTAAAAAATCATTGATCCTTTAACCTTTTCCACGAAGACTTTTGTCTTAGATTTAAAGAAGAAATTTGTCTTTATATTTCATAGATTCAGATAAGTCAGATCACTTTGCATAATGTTATTTATATTATGAAAGCTTATGTTTCAAAATGCAAGCTCCGCAAAACTAATACTTGTTATAATATTTCATTTACGAAACTCCTCTTTATAATGCTCCTATAAGATAAGAAATGTAAATCGTGAAATACAAACAAGTAGGAACAATGCATCCGTAAACAAACCGTTAGGATCAAATTCGGATAGAAGGTGAAATTAAGTCAATTATATGCGGTCTCGTTCAAAATGTTAAACGTATTCGGCATGAGGCTCTCTTTTATAAGGTGGTAAAAGGTTCAACGACCTCCTTATTTGATGATGTGATTTAATTGGCATCGAGATAGGATAACTTGAATTTCAAATGTGTGGTCCTAAAACTAGAAGAGAAAACAATTCGGTAAAGTTTACCGTTAATGCCATTTTTTTTCCTAAGTCTTATTTTTTCCCTATAACACTATAACTGATTAACGCGTTGAAACGAAGAAACTTCATCACGTATCAGAGTACATTCGATTACAGCTTTTTAAATTATGTGAAGAAACGCCATTTTTATATACATCTGTCTTACTCTCGTACTTGTTAAGGAGAACGGAATTAATCGTGACGTCTAACGCTTCTGAATCTATTTCTTATCGTTGTTTGTGAGTAAAATATCAGAGAAACGAATCACGCTTCTAGGGTCCTAGGGTTAACGCGAGGCCGAACTTGGAGCAGGCTTTCATATATAAGTATAAGTTGCGAGACGCGATGAGCCCGCGAGAGGCTCCTTCCAAGATGAAACGCCCGGATCAAAGGTGCCCGCCTTTCTCGTGCAATCTTGACGCGCGCGTTGCCGGAGAGAAGCTTCTCCGCTGCGAGCCATTGATAAACTCTCCAACTATCACGCTTTCATCCCATCTCATCCCGTGGGTTGCGTAAGTTCCCTATACGGCGCGGCGCGGCGCACCGGCGATTCGCCATATGACATCGCATCGCGGTGTTCGGCACGCCGTGATTTGCGCCGGCTGCCGGGCGGACCGTCCGAGTGCCGTTCGCTGTTTCTCCATGTGTGAGATTATGACGGCAGGTTAATTAATTTTCACGTCCCGGAAAGAGTCGAGCCGACCGCGTGAACTTATTTTCCGCGAGTATGTCTCGCGAACGACCCTCTTCCCACGATTATCCTCAGCATCGCGGATCGAGGACTCGTTGAAAACGGTTAATTGTTTTGTTTCAGCCTTCGGAAAACGCGTAAAATTTCAGCAATTTCTTTTCTCTTTTTTTTTTCCTCTTACAGAAAATATAGAAATATAGAAGTTATGTATGTGTATCTCTCTCTTTCTTACAAAGACAACTTTCTATTTCTTTGTATATCGGTTTTCTGATGCAAATAATACACAATTTTAAACACGATATATTAAATAAAAAAGTAAAAATTACAAAATGTAAGAAATGTTTAAGTCATCAGTACTTTAATACAAACAATGTTTTGCATTCTCGAATAAATTATTGTGAAATAAAATAAAAGGAACAGTTTATAAAACGAAGCAAATTATCATGTTTATCGAGCTTATGAATCGAAAAATGTATCGTACGGGTATACAATTTCCATGTAAGATGTACAGAAAGATTGAAAGGCAAGACATAGCCTCCCTTGATTTTCTGTAACGTGCGTTATCTTGTCCGCGAGGGGTTATCTCCGGTTATCGTAAAATTAATTTGAATAACACCGACCGACATAATCGACTGATCCCCCGTTAAAGCCGACCGATGCCGTTTCTACCGCGAGTTGTAATTATACGTGCACGATAAATCGCGTGTCGTCATCGCTCGCCGATTAACTAACCGCGAGAGTGTTCCATGCAAACAAAGCTTCCTGCAATGGATGCAACGTGTAATCAATCCGACGCTGAAGTTGTTCCGAGAGGAATAAAAATAAATAATGGCCGGCAGCACGCAGCCGAGTTGAAGGCAAGTCAGACGTATTAAAATTTCTCTCGAGAAAATCATCGCTTTTTTCAGAAATGCAGTCGATTATATATATATATTAATTATTATAATTGTCAAAATCCATGTACGTATTATACGTACAAAGAAGTATATTCAAAAAATGGATTTTGACAATTATTGAATAAAAAAAGTGAAAAATAAGAGCGTGAAAAATGGGAGACTCAATGAAAGAGAATATATTAAGTCGTAAATATATATGTAGAGATTAGAAAGGCAATTAAATTGCTCTTGACAATGAGAATCTGAAACAGATTCCTTGAAAAAATACAATGTGTATATTATATGGAGAAGTGGCACACACATATACTTAATGCAAATACGCGGTGTATAGCGTGCATTCGGCGGCGGTGTATTCTCGCGCCGGCCTTTCCTGACATTTTACAATCGGGCTGCAGGCGAAGTGAGATGACAGCACGTAGGATTATCCTGCGCACCTAGAGAAGAAGAGGAGCAACGATTGTATAAATCGAAGTCGAGCTCCAGCTTGACCCCTCCGGAGGCTGCCCGATAACTTCTCAACTGACTCTGCAAAAAAATCAACGGTCGTGTTATCGCGCAGCCCGCCTACGTCAATCCGTTATCTTTGCTGCGGATGTATGGCAGTCAGGAACCGCCACGGTGGCGTTGAATCGTCTGCAACAAAAATCAAATTCTTCTGCACCCCCGCGTTGGTGATACCGCTATCGTCTCCTCATCGAGGAAACGAATGCGGCGCGTATTTCTTGTAAACTGCTCTTTGCTCTGTAGTGGAACGATAGAAATTTTACGATAGATTAATTATAGATTTACAGATTAATAAGGCCTATTTCTTTTTTAACATGCACGAATAAATGCAATTTTAAACGCTACTTTTGGCGGATAATATTTTCAATTAATTTAAGACACTTTATGTACTTAAAATAATTTTAATTTTTAATTAAAATTATAGTTAATTATGGAATGCATATTAAACCGAGTTTTATACATTTGAACAGTTTTATTATAATTCTTTCTGAATCTTTTTGATCACTATAAATATTGATATATATCACTTTTATATTGCAAATGTGCCAATTTAATATTTTTATTATATCCTTAAGTATTTATACGTGTTGTGAAAAGAATATTGTAAATCTCTATTTGTTTAAATGTTATTTCCATATGATAGCAACAATTGCAATTCGCGTCTTACGTCTTTTATTTCGATGATATAAAAGCTATGACATTTATATTGTTCTTAATAGCTTATGATTCATCATAATCGAAGAGATGATTTATACGTAAAATACAGAATGGAATACAATTTAATAAACGAGTTATGCGCGCAGAGACTAAGTCACAACAGCGTCGCAACAAGTAAGATCTGCGCCTTATGAGTCGGACTGTACGTAAATTTGTATCAATTGCCGGTACAGCTGCTTCAATTTATTGTGAGATTAGAAACAATGAGTGGGGTCAAATGGTCCCTTCTTGTCATAATGTACCAACCCTCGTTGGCGTCGACCATGACGTCACTTCGCCTTCGAAATTATCAGCCGTCCATTTAATATTTTTATACTCTCGGACAATGCAATTTAGAATTAAGATTATTTGCTTATCGAACTACTAGGCTATTCATAGATCTTCTTTTGAACAAGTACCATTTTTTGAAGAAATATTTCCTGCAGTAGTTTCTAAACCAGGATTTTGTTCAAATAAATATGCAGGTCAATGTTAGAAAAAAGGGAACATTTGAAGACTTGTAAAGAAGTAACTGGAAAGTAAAGGCCTGCGGTCGTAACAAGAGAAAAAAATAGTATATTAGTATGGCGTACAGTGAAAAGATTTATTATTGCCAAATTTTAGGTTGTATCTTTATATATACATACATGCAGTTTCATTGTATGCGAAACTTTGGCATTTATCACAGTAGGTAACAAAATTTCCATTTAACATTTTTTAAGAAACCGCCAGATACAGTGTACGGACGCGCATTGTTGTGAAGTAAGATAATTCCGGAGCTCAAGAGGCTGCGTCCTCTGTATGACTCCTCGTTTGGTCTATAAATATCGTACGGTTAAAAGAACGGGTTTCAGTCGCATCGATCTTTCTTGCGATTAGCAATTTTTCAATGATAATTTTCAGAAATGATTAGCATAACAACGTAACGTTCAGGGACAGAAAATAAAATAAAATCCGTTCTATTATATTATCTGCTGCTGTAATAGTATAGAAAATTACGAGAATGTTGAGAAAGCAATAAGAAGAGATATATTGCATTGAGAACAGGATTGATCGCGTCACACTAGTTAAAAGAAAACAACATTAAAATACGCATATCCAACGTAATTGTTTTCCGTGTAAAAGGCAGGATAGGAGCGCCTGGCGAAGGCAAAAAATTCCTTAAGGATGCATTACATATGCGAGAGACGGAACGGTCGAACGTCTCGTCGCCTCGTCGTTTCTTTCCACTGCGCTCCTCTCCCTCGTTTCTTTCCTCTTTTTTTTTTTATTATCATTTCTCGTTTCTTCGTCCCGGGTTGACATCGCCGTCACGTAGCAGACTTCCTATGAACACCGCGCGCTTTCCTGAATACCTAACTTTCGGTCCCGCCGCGCTACGGCGATCCCTCTCACGAAATCCGGAATATATCTGGAGTTTTCTATAAAACAGGATTATGCGTATGTGTAACATGCTTTTCTACATAATACTTTCACGGCGAGTCGTTACAAAGGGCCGGTCGTGTTAGCGAAACGGTCGTCACGTACAATTTGAACTCTTTCTTGCTCTGACGAACGTGTCGTGCGCGCGCGCGCGCGCGACATCATGTCGGTTTTCACTGACACAAGAATTAGATGGCAAAAGATGTGTTTGGATCTGATAAAATCCGACGCAGCGTGACGTATAATGAAGCGGCCCAAGAGATGCGAGCCCGATACACGCAAGCACGTAAAGAGCCGGTACTTGCAAACGATCTGTTTACTGCGTTTACTAATTCTTCTCCAAATTTACACCCGCGTCTCTCCCGCGTGTCGGGCTGTAAATCCGCTTGGCGCGCGTATCACCTCGTAAAAGATTGCGCTCGCATTTTCGCGGACGACAGGCGATACATTCGTGCGCACGTTAGGTATCCTCGAGATCGAATAAGACTATCGCGACTTTTATTACCTTCGAGAGTAATTACATTTTGTACCATCTGCGCCTTGTCAGTTAATATCTCACGATCATATATTACTTTCATCGTGAAGTCTCTTTCTATAGTGCCTCTTAGTCTTTTTGCCCTAGTTTATCCTTCAAATAATTATGAAAATGAGGAGTACTCAACATTAATATGCGTGCTTTGAAAATTAGGACTTCCAAGTTTATGTAGTCTATAGTTCAAAATCTGCTGCAGGTATTTAAATTTGTTCCATGTAATAGTTTCATTGAAGGCCTCGGATCTAGGAATTCTATTCACGATTTGACAATAGTCGACAATAGACCACCTTGACCAGCTAAAGATCGCAATGCTTAAAATCCCTCGGTCATCGGGACGATCGTCTGGTGACTATCTGACGGTGATCTAGTCGCACTTTCAATCGCCGTCTACCACAATAACGACGTGCTCTAACGGTTTCGCGTCTGTAAAAATGCGTCTCGTTCGTTTCGCGTCCAACAGCCGCCGCGCGGTGCACGCATTTGTCGCACACGTTACACGGCCGCAGTGCCGGCCAGCCAGAGCGGCACGCACAAGACTCTCTTTCGATACTCACTCCTTTTCAAGGTGAGTCTTCGGCCCATTCACACGCGCGCCGCGCCATCGCCGTCGCTCGTGTGCGTGCGCGTACGTGCACACGTCACAAAAACCACAAATTAAGTCTCACACGCGAGCTCCTCACCGACACACAATCGAGCACGAACACGGGCTTTCAAAGGCGACTCGGGCAAGGTACAGTCTCGCTGACAAGTGCGCCTTCCATTATGAGAAAAATGCGCGAGGGAAGAAACGCATATACGTTGACCGGCTCTTCGTTCCTTTCACCGTTATGCACATGGGCATTTAACGTAAGGGTAATTGTCCGATATTCAACCCGAAATAACATAAGTAACGCAGCTTTCAAGCGCGAAGCAAATAAAAGAAGCCAGGAACCAGAAGAACAGTTTAACGCGAGATACGAATGTGAACTAGCAATAGGTGTTAAAAAGTAACATATAGCAGCTTTTCAAAGTAACGTTAAAGAGTTGTTTATACAACCGAGTCGTAATGTGTATGTATGTGTATAAATGGCAGTTATATAATTCAGAAAATACATTTAAAGTCTATAAAATCCACGAGAAATATTCGTTACCCATTTCTCTATATCATACATGTATTGCCATCAAATAACATCTTGAGATAAAATTACACTTAAGAAATTTTCTTAAGGGCCGGTTGTTCCAACCTGTTGGTAAACTAACTAACAGTTAAATCATATGTATTTGTTTATCTTTTACATTAGACAAAGATAGACATATGATTTAACTATTAGTTAGCTTACCAATAGGTTGGAACAACCGGCCCTAAGAGATATTATTTTTTGCTTTGCCATTTAAATAAGCTTAAATAAGCTTTAAATAAGCCATCAATTATCTTTTTATACATTTAGAAAAAGCCAATCATCAATAAAATTACCAAATAATCCGAATTGGTTAATAAAATCAGCGAATAATCCGAATCGATCACTTGGCTGCCCGGAAATCGAATAATAAGACGGGATATGTACGCGGATTGTTGCTCATTATACTACACGTGTCTCATAAAAAACGTTTTCTCGACGAAGGATACGCGCTTGCACGCGGGACAAGCCCGCATTTATATTCTTAAACGGGACATCCTGCGTGTAAAGCCCAGCGGCGGATACGCGCGGTTGTCGTCGACAAGGCGGAGAGCGAGAAGACAAGACCGGGGCCGGCGGCTTATTGAATCCGCGGGAGTAGCCGCGGCGACTGCAAATGACAAGATTCGCGGCTGCAAAAATATTCGTTCCCTTCCCGACTGCATCCGCGTGAACTCGCGCTCGCGAGAGGACGGATTACATTATGGGGTGTCCAAGAAAGGTGCAGTCGAGCCATGAAAATGTATGTCATTTTCGCGCTGAGAATGCTGAAGCATTCGCGAACATTATAGATCCTCAATTTTACAAGACTTTTGGAAGTAATTTTTCGTATCTTACGATTCTTCTCGATGGAATAAAAAAACATTTAACATCAATGAGGCGAGAGAACTTATCTTTAATTGCTTGTAGTAAAGCCAATTAAATTTTTTTCTGGACGTTTACATAATAATTCTTCTTTTTTGTCGTGAATTAATATATTTTTTTTAAAGAAAGCACTAAAATTTTAAACACCCTGTACAGTCTCCTTCTCGCTTTGTGCATTAATCGGATAAGTCGCTTTTGTGGGAACCCGGAGTATTTACGATGTCGAATGCGAACTTTGTAATGGCGACACTGCCCTGGAGGAAATTAAACGCCACGCTCATTTTCCTGATTTAACGCGACAGGCAGATGGAAGCGGGTAATGAGGTAGTTCACGTTCTTGTTCTCTTTCTTTTGCGCTGGAATTTATGTAAATTGACGGCCCGGTGCAAAGTGCTCGCGACTCGAGAGAAATGATTTTCCATCTAGGTATCACCATTAAAAGCCGATAGAACACGTTGATTCCTTGTCGCAAGAACAGAGCCGCGTGTCAAATGTCTGCTATTACTAAAGTTGCATGGATTAAGATCTTGCGAAGCCTCAAGCAGAATATGTGATGCCTTTTGTTTCTGTTTAATA
The DNA here is from genome assembly GCF_030848805.1 of Temnothorax longispinosus. Lineage (NCBI taxonomy): Eukaryota > Metazoa > Arthropoda > Insecta > Hymenoptera > Formicidae > Temnothorax > Temnothorax longispinosus. Next base: position 17,359,945 of record NC_092364.1, read on the forward strand.
TATTCTCATGATGCCGTCGATAATGCAAAGAGAAAAAAGGAATATGCCTCGGAATATGCTCATAAATCATAAAATAAAATCTTGCTTTTTACAATGAATAGACTGTCAATTTGTGACATCGTACTTGAAGATTTTTAACGAGTTGGCTTGAAAGTCTTAATAAATATCTTCATTAACAAGCTATCAAAATGGGCTTTTTACGAGTAAAAATGTTGTGCGGCAGGCATTTCATGGGACATTAACAAGTGTCATACATTCATGCAAATGTACGTATATGCGCTTTATTATGTAAATACTCTCGTAGGTTATTGCTAAGAATTTTATATCGCACAATTGATCCGCTCGGTAGACGTAAACATACGAGGCGGGCGTATATGGGCTAAATCTGAAATTATCTCTCGAACGAATATGTGTCATTAGCGTGCAATAATATACTGTCGCTATATTTAGTCGCCACGAGTGCCACGAGTATTCATCTAGAAAAACCGCGATTTGACGTGTGTGGCGTCACGATGATTCTCCTCTTTTAATCAGTCGTTGATACATATTTATAAATAACCAGTATATACGTTGTAGCATGAGATGAGCGTATTGCTAAACGGCTGGCGATATACGCTGCTTGTTTATCGAAGGAGAAACGCGGCTGTGCATAGCGCAGCTGAAAATTTTCCGCGAGAGATTGCGATACGCCCATTTTTTCTCCCTCGATCAAACGATTATGCATAGATTTCGCAATACGTCGACGTATGTAAAATGTCAAAATAACGGCTAATAAATAGGGCAGATATATTTCAATTTTTCAGACTTTATGATAGTCCGACATCCTCTCGCGAGACTTAATTGTTCTCATTTATGAAATGCATTATGAATCAATGTTCCCTTTAGAAGAGAATTATATCAGCGATAGGTACTCTTAAAGATTGTTAACAGATTTATATAAAGTATGCTCCAACAGATATTGTCTGCCTGCACAAATGCTGCAGCTCTGATATCGCTGAAAAAATCGTACTCTTACTCTCTTAAATCTGAATCAGTGAATAGTCACAGATTTAGAGAGTAAGTAAATTGTAATATATTTTTATTTAGCTTCTTCTTTAGTTTACGACATTGTTCGAAACGCTTTTTAACATCTGTTTTCTCCTTTAAGAAGATTAGATAATATTTCGCAAATTCCCTCAATAAAATATTGCTCTATTTGCAAAAGGCGAAAGGCTTGTACTCGCGACTCGCACGAGAGGATACGCGCCGCTCTTGGATTTCTTCTTATCGGGCCCCGGTCGCGATTTTCCTTGTGTGGTGCACGGGTGTGCATCGTATGCATGCATGCATGTATGCATGTATGCGCGGCTGCATTCGTCCGTATCGCATTGATATACACGAGCGAGCGGCGGACTGCAGACACGATGCGATAAAGAGAATTACGATACTCCGCGGGGCTACGATGCTGAACGCCCCGAGAACGACGTTGCACTATTCATAACGCGATCTATATCGAGCGTTGGCGACTGAAAACTTAAATGCGAATCGAAATGAATGAAATTGCGTACTTATCGGAATGTAGAAGGCAGCCGCGACAGGTGGAATCTACCCTGCTCGCGCGAGGTTTACTATGACTTCATTCTATTTATATAGCTTTCCATATTTCAACATTTTCAACAAATCAGGTGGAAAAACCTGTAGCTGAAAAAAGTTATTTAATAGATGCAGGAATTTTTCTGCAGCCATTCGTACGCGTGTTCGACAAGTAAAGTCTATTTTCCTTTAAAAATTAAAATGACATTTTTCTCTCTCAATTTTCACCTCGACGATAAAATTCTTGGCAATTTTTGAAATTCTAAAGATAAATATCTTAGTAATTTTCCATTTAGTTGAAACATAACATATTTCGTCGTGCAATAATTTATCTCATAGTTGCTAAAGCTACTCTGTTAATTAGTTGAAACATTTTGGCAGTTAATTGAAGGTATTGCTATATTAGTGCTCATCGAAGGTATCAAAGGCTTTGGAATTAAACAATCTTTTATTATAGTTATTTACTTAAAAAATTATAGCCATTTATTCCGTTACTTATATCTTATAAAGTAAAATAAATAATAAATATAACGTAAAACGTGAAATGCTCACGAGCGTATTTTATCGTTTCAGCTAGTTATAAGCGCGCATAAATCTGATTTACAGTGCGTTTCATTACAAGGCACTTTGCAGCTTGTTATTATTACGCGTAACGTATAATTTACAGGCAAATGTAAAATGTAGTGACGAGACGTTAGGCGTACAAAATCATTCACGCGGAGGAAGCTCAGGAAGCCAGCTATCCTTGCATCCTCGAGCGGCTACCAATCTAATACCCGACGGCGACAGGCGGCGTAGATGAGGATGTCGAATAGCATTTGCCCGCATATAACCGGGAGTTAATCGCCGAGCATATATCTCACAATCGACGCGAGAATTTCGAGCGATAAAGCGGCCGCCGCCTCTCACATTCTGCAAAACAAGAAAAGAAAAAACAATTTGAACTCCGAGGGGCAATTATAAATCGTATGACCGACGGGGGGGGGGGAAGGAAGGCTTTTACCGTTTATTAAAAGAATGCCACACGTGCATAAACCGCAACCAAGCGAGCGCGTCGTACGCGCGGCGCATTAGAGGATTAGCCGCGCGCAACTCGCGCGTTTAGACCTCCGGCCGGGACGACGATCGTATTTACCGGCCGCGATTGGCCGATTCGCTTTAAGCGTGATGGCCTCAAGTGGTTAAGAGTGACGCTGACGTTTAATGACAAGCGCCTGCTGTTGAAAATTGCCGGCTAACAACTGACTACTTACAAAGTCCGCTGCGGGTGACCGTTACATCAAGCGAGTCGTAAAAGCAATCGGCGAAAAGCCCCGCGCCACGCCGCGCCGCGACGCGACGCAGCGCGGCGTGGCGTGGCGTGGCGTGGCTTGGCGTGCGACCCGTTAGATCTGCAATCGCGTCGGTGAACCGCGGTTCACTTTATATACCGTTCGTACGAGGTAAAAGTGATGCTAATGCGGAAGATAGAAGCAACATCGGTCAACTTCCAACCTTCAGTTTAATCGGTTTCTTGTCCGCGCGTCTGCAACCGGCAAGATTAATCCTATTGGGGGATGGGAATGTTTCTCGAACCGCGCCGCACTGCGGGAAGATCGTCGAGAATGTCGAGATATCTCGTTGACTTCAAATTTCTCGTATACTTCCTTTTTACGGCTTTGCAACCGCGTGAATTTACGGAGAAAGACGACGATGATAGCAATATATTATCTTTCCACATGCGCGAAAATATCGACGATATCGAATAACAGCAACAAGGAAATAATAAAAATTGCTGCGTTCGCAATAGTTACGGCTTGCGATATGCAGCCGATACGATTGAAATGCCATGGCGTATGCTCTTGGCCATCGTGCATGACAAAGAGCTCTTCCATGGAAAAGGCACAGTCGCCACGATGAATTTTCTATCATAACTCGAAAGAGTCAAGGAACTCTAGATGATATAAAATATCCCACAGAAACAATCCCCGATTTATATTTTCACAAGTTCGTAGCTTTAACGAAGCGTAATTAAGATCGCCAAGGTGATTCACGATAAGCGACACGAAGATAAAAATTCATGAAAAATTTATCATCCAAGACGACGACATTTTATTAAATTCAAAGTTGCCTACCGGAGCTACCGTTATGATACATTTTTTATTTATTTTTAAATGCGGGATATTATTTCATTAAGAAATTATTCCGTGTAAAAGCGTGTAACACAAAATATCGTAAATTAATAGACGTTTTTTTTTTCTTCACTTATAAGACAACCAAATGAGAGGAGAATTACAACAGTGAAAGAGAAACAGAGCTTTAAAACTTTTGCTCGAGAGTTCTAACTCACGGCGAATATAACGAGCTGCCGCAGTCGCATTGACGCCGGTGCATATATACGCGACGTTTCTGCAACTTCCTCTCGCAACCGGATTAAACAGAAAACGAAGTAAATATCGCGCGGACACGCGCGATTCGCCAGGTCCGCGGAAGTTAAGAAACTCCGCGGCGCGGCGGCGAATCCAAGGCGAACTGGAATGGCGGGCCGCGCCGCGCCGCGCCGCGCCGTGCTGAAAACCCGCCCGGCTGTTTACTCAATCATACTTACGAGGGGATACGTGAACGCGTATCCAATCCTGCTCCGTGTAATGATATGCGGCCGGCGGATGTGTGCTGATAAATAACGACACGTCGGATTAAACGAACCAGTCGCGCGATGCTACGGCGGGCGACTTGTAAAACGCGGATGGCCGGCCAATAAACGCTAAGGAATTAGCTTTCGATCGTCGCGATGATCAACGTTGGTGCGTCGCCGATCGATAACGGCGCTTGTCTAAGCGCGAACGACCCAAGTATCAAATTGCAATTCTATGTCGACCGTTAAACGCTTGGTTTTATCGTCAACGCGAAGCTTGAGTTTATCGTTTGGACTATTGCAAATTATTTTAACGATAATCGTTACGAAACCTTTTTATTTGAAAGACATCAAATTTGATTCACTGCGAAATTGTACGGTTAAGGATTCTTGGCACAATTATTAAAAGCAATAAAAATAGTAATGATAATGTGTTATTACAGCGCAGTTTAACTGTGCTTAAAGAAATTAATTTTGGTTTGAACATATGTAAATAAATAAAACCAAATTTTTGAATCAAATTAATATTAATTTACGTAAATTATTACTAGATTTCTGTAAAGATTTCTTTAATTTAATTTTTTATAGAAATTCAAGAAATCTTGAATTGTATTATTTACAGGAATGTTTTTGGATTCTGAATAATTTATAAATAAAAGCCGTAAGAAACCGGCTAATAATTTATAAATAAAAACCGTGGTAATAGCAAGATCGAAGTTGTAAATTATTAAGAACAAGAAAGTTGTACCTGTCCCGGATTAATATAACTTTAAGTACAAAATAAAAATGTTCCTTCTTTTACATATATGAAACATTTTTTTATTTTTGATATCCAAGTGAAGATTGAGTTAATGTTAATGATTTTGTTCAATCAGATATAAAATTTTTCATTCATAAATGCTGCTTCGACCTTGTTCGGCGTATGACTTTATAATTAATGAAGAGTGCATTTATAATGTATCTCATTATAAAAATCTAACTCTCTCTGTAATTAAATACTTCTGTAATAAAATTCTGATTTAGATACGAAGTTTGCATATGAAGTCTCTAACGATCACTTTCCCTCTGTCAAAAAAATAATTTCTATTGCAAGGAAATTAATTACAATAATTTAGTAGAACGTTTACATTAAAAATAAATAAACTCAACTAATCGAAGTATATTCAATATTAATAATATACATATAGTGCAAGAACGAAAACATGTTTAATAAATAATTATTTGTAATAACACAAAATTGGATAATTATGAAAAGGAAGTAAAATGCACTTTTTATATGATTGAGTTTAAGGATTAAAGTGGAAAGTTTCTAAAGGTTTTTCCGTTTCACTGAGTATACTTATATCTATTAATTTGATCTTTTATTATCGTATAATAATAAGATTTTATTATAGTAATTATATTTTATTATTATTGCATGCAAAAGAAAAAGAACAGTGCAATTACCGCAAAATTATCGGAAATTTATAGACAAGGCAAATGTAATAGCCGAAGATAATTAAGTGGTGAAAAGTGCTATCGTAGAAAAAGCTTGGCATATATGCTCTTCAGAAGAAGATAGAAAATTATTTTATTAAAAAATTTAAATTAATTCTTTTTGCAAAATATTGTTCAGTTTTATAAATTTTTATAAAACTGAAAAATTTACTGCTTTAATGTTACAAATATTAATGTATGTATACGTGTAGTTAATAAACATTTTATTTCCAATAAATTATGGGAAAAAGTAGATCGTACATTCATTACGTCAAAGTATTCATAAACAATGATTCCTTAGATTTGAAGTAGATTCTTGATGTCTGCCCTTTTTACTCGCCACAATGTACACACCAATTGAAGCACACGCGGCCACCATCATACGAGTCTCGTGAGAATTTAGGGAGGCAATTCGATCGGGATTCACGTCGTCGACTACGTAAAAACCGTCGATCCGCTCGTTTTCTCCGATTCCCCATTATTATTACACAGCCCGCATGACGGCGCCATCCACCCCATTCAAACGTGATTCAGAAATTGCCTGCTTCATTCGCGCCCTGTCGGCCGAGGACGGCCACCCTTAAGTTACATTAATGCCGCGGTACCAGACGACCAGGTCGCGTGTTGCTGACATACGGGCTCCTCTCAATTGGTATAAATTGCCGCGGACTGACGGCGGCCGATAAGAGTGTTTTGCCGCGTAGTCCCGTATTGTCGCGATGCTATACGACTACGTATGTATATGTAGTATACTCGGTGCGTCACTAAAAGAGATTAAAATGTCTCTTGAAACGCTGGGCATGTGTAATGTGTTTATTAATACTCATTAAGCATTGTGCATTATGATCCTCATCATGCTTTATTGCAGAATGATTTTTTTTAGTTCCTTTATCTTGAATAATAGGAGGAGAAGTGACAAAGATTTTGTCTTTATCTACTTATATGTGATATCGTATTGATAAAACATTGTCAATTTCAAAACAACAGCGTATATTTACAAGTGTGACATATTTATTAATATATTATAATATTTTATTATTAATTATAATATATATAGATTTTTTGTTTCTTTCCATTTAGAAAATTTTTTATAATTTTTGTTTGTAACAATGTTTTTGTGTGTTGTTTATGATACAGGAAACGAGAAATTAATCTAAAAAAAAAAATTAAATAATTTTTGTACGACAACACGATACATACGTTAGGAATCTGTCTGTAATAGCAAAACCAGCGATATCATGATCGAATGATCCCGAAGAAATCCCGAAAGTATATATGTTAATTCAACATAAAATGTAAAGTTATACATATATGCATTCTTGAGATATAAAAATCAACAGGGAAAAAACAAACACGCCAGGAACATTATTTAGTCTCAGCGACTCTTCGTTACGTTTCTCGTCGGTTACGTGATCCTCGTGTCGTTTCCCCGTCGTTATACGAGCGTCAATTTTCGACGTTTCGCTCGTACGATTTACAGGCGCGATAAGCACACGCCATCTCGACGAATGTATTAAACCCGTACAAAGTAATTGCGCGAGAGGATTTCATGAATGTACACCGCGGCTCGAATCCTCGAAAACGCGCCGCAACGAAAGCCGATGCCGAGGGAGTAAAGAGGAGGAGTAAAAAAAAAAAGTAAAGAAAGAAGAAAGAGAGGAAAAAAAGAAGAAGCAGAGAGACGCTCGGGGTCCGGCGATGCCGAGGGCCGCGAGGGAAGAAGTAAGAGTCGTAAAACGGGTTCTCCTGGCCCGCAGGGGTCGTTTCTTGTTAGCCTTTTTAGACGGGGGCCCCTCCGCGATCTTTCGTGTTAAACACCGCGATGCTTCAACGAGCGCCCGCTCGCTCGCTCGCTCGCTCGCTCGCGCTGCAAATGTAGAAAAGTCCCGTCGTCCACACGATTTCCGGTTTCGCGTGCGCGTTCAGCGACTGTACGGCTACATTTCGCGCGAACGTATCGGATTTTCGCGCGTGTCTCGAATCCTGTAGCGCGAGGAATCTGAGCGCGATTCGCGAACGTGATCGTCGGCAATCGCGACTTTCCACGAGCGGCCGCCACGGCGAGTCGCGATAAGCCTTTAATTAGATCGAGATGGTTCTACGATATGCGCGCGTATCTTGACGCTTTATTTACCTGATTATCTGCCGCAGTATCAGAGTTAATTGTAAGAGCACCTCTTTCTTACATAATTGTTAATTTATGAACTAGCGACCTAGGTAACGAAGGAGTAATCATATCTTACTAGCAGTTTATAATATGTATAACTGAGATCCTATCGTCTTTAGAGAAATGATAATAGTAATAAAACAGATAGTAGAAACTCATACGATGGTAGAGTCATAAAATTATATTTATTGAAAACGAAATAAATCTTGAATTATAAAAATGCATCAACGCCTAAAGTATATTATTATATTACATAAATAAAAAGAATAAGAAAAAAAATATTATTTTTTATTTCTAATTATTGTTAATCTATTTATTAATACGCTCATATCTATTACACATTTATAATGGATTATATCAAATATCCTGAAGTAATATTAATTACAATAGTAGTTCAAAAAATAGTAGGTAATGTTAATTTTGCTACTTCTTATATGATTATTTCTATCAACTGTCGCAACTGTTCTATTACATCTATAGTCAACGATTGCTAATTTCCTCTGTTATATGAAATCTTTTACGTAAAGTTTTCTGCTTCTTATTCATAAAAGAGAGCGATGACTTTGTTAAACGCAGCTTGAAAAATCACGCGAACGTGTATTACTGGTGTTCTTGAAAGGTGTGAAATGTAGGACTGGGTGACAAACGACAACAATCGTAAAGACACATATGAAACGTAAATACAGGCTGGCGTGTTGAATTGGTATAAATTGCTCCAAAGTAGATAAAGGCGTTTCGCCCGGGTCTACGCGGCTCCGAAGCGCTACGCGCGCATTATGCAGTTACGCACATCGGGAGAGACACGCGGTCGGCATCGAGAAGTACGTGCCTCGGCGACGTACCCGACAATTTGCGTTTATGCTAGATTACACGTAGCAATTTCTCGTTACACCAGCCTGAAAACTGGGTGAAAGTCCATTAAACGGTGCAACAGGTGCAGCCGCGTCAAGGTTCCCTGTATAGCGCGCAGACGACTGATTTTTATGACAGAAGCATTATATTTTTATTTTCTAGAAATGTGGCCGTCGATTATTTAATCGCACGTGCATTATTATGCACGTTGGAAAAAATAGACGCGTGCATACATCTATTTTTTTACATAATAAATGAGTTTTACATAATAAATGAGCTTTCGTTTGTTTCGTTAAGAATTTTAGAAAATTATAGGAAAATGCGTACCTCTTTTTGCATTCCACGCCACAGATGTAGCCGTCAATTGCATCAAATCGCGAAAAATGTTTAACAGGAATAAAATCGGTTTTGAAAAGTCTATTTAAAATCCACCATAATCCGCGATTTATAAATCGTGTCAGATTTCAAATAGAATTATATTTATAATTTTATATGCATATTTGATATATGTGATATCGTAATATATATATTCTGTATGTATGTGTATTCTGATTCTTTAACGCTTCTTTTATATTGCCCATTATCTGAAACTACAAATATAAATTCTGATTTTGCTAACACAAATTTAAGGATCGTCGAAAGTGGACTTAATTTACAGGAAGGCGAAATATATAATTATCCATTGGATTATATGTTGTTTCACAGAAGTGTCAATCATTTAGCGAAAAATTGCTTCGCACTAAAGTCATTTGCAGCAAAGTATAATTACGATCGTGACAGACACGTTCGTCTATTATTGACACAAATAGCCACTGCCTATTAGGACGACTCGAAGCAAAAAAGAATAAAAGAAAAAAAAGAACATATATTTAATTTAGCCAGCTGTTTACGAAAGAGACGGATTAATTAATTCAGTCCATGAGAGCAAAACATGTATCGCGAGCGATCACTTTTGTCTTCCTCGTGGCTTCAAGGTTACATTATGCTCGAGACCTTGTACCTTTCGTGAGATGTTGCTTGTTTTCGATGCTGTCACGCGTTCTTCCTTTCAAAAGCAACAATAAATGTTTGCATGCGCACCGTTACGCCATCGCTGTGCGGGCGATCGGTATGTATCAGCGAGGTGCATTACAATGCGGCGGACACGGAATACGTTATTGCAAACGTTGGTAAATAACACGTCGTGTCTGCATTTTCTCTTTTCGCTTTTTTCCTGGGGCAAAAAAAAAAACTTTATTCGCAAGCTCGCGCGCGATATTTCGTCGTCGACGAGGCGCGGACTTTTCGAATTATATTCCCGACCGGAAGGAAGCGCCGCGACCGACCGGAAGCCGCTTCCGCGTTGTTGATAATAAACGGCTACACGTGACACACGACCGATTGTTAAAGGTCGTGCGCGATAGACCGCATCATATCCCATATCATATCTAGAGCTTGACCAAGATTTACAAAGAAAATGAAAATTCTGAGAAAGGAAGTTTTATTGGAATCCATATGACACGAACAGGTTTTAATTTATTTGATCGTAAAAGCTTAGATCTCAAAAAAAGTCTCATTTGTTTGTAATTTTAAAACTACCTGTAGCTCGACATTGCGTGGAGAACAGAATAATTTTAGTTCAAAGAACTCGCCATTAAAATTAAACTCGTCGATCCAGGTATATATTTGCGCGAATAGAATAAAATCGTACATCGAGAGAGAGAGAGAGAGAGAGAGAGAGAGAGAGGGAGAGAGAGAGGAAGAAGACCGTCGACGATTCGCTTCGCCTTTTGCGCTGCAGTCTCGCATTCGAATCGAGGATAGCTCTTTAGTTATTCCTCTCACACGTCTTGGACGTCGTGCGATTTCCTTCGGGCGAGGATTTCCGAAGTAAATTCTGGCTCGCGATGGATCCTGATCGCGATGAAAAGACACGATCTTGGCGAACATGTCGCGCGACGAAGCAAAATACGCGCGCGTGAGTCTCATTTGCCGCAAAAAGTCTCTCTCTCTCTCTCTCTCGCTTTCTCTCTGTCTCTCGAAGATGTGGCTTCGAAAATTTAAATTACCGAGTCATAAGGGAGGGATAAAAAGTTTGCGCGAGGGGCGGTCCTTCGCGGAGCAAAAAGCGTTCACGGGAGAGGCGTTCCTCTCTTCCTTCTCCTTGAGGATCCTCGCGCGACCCTTGACGGAGTTCGATCACCTGTGTGAGCGCGCGTTTGCGATTCGCAAAAGAAATAAGGCGAGCTTCGCCACAAGACTCTCACGATCGGGGAAATTGTCCTTTTAAGTGGGCGTGCAACGAATATTCAACCGAAACAGGACAACGTGACAGGAGGTGTTATTAAAGAAAATTAGGTTTTCTGAGAGACCCCGTTTATGTTTCGAAGACTATTATACTCTATTGTAAAACATATAATTGCACATCCGCAGAATGTGTATCGAGTGTACAATGTATGTCATGTTAATAATAATAGTGTTATAGGGAGATTTCGTATTTCGCAAAAAGATGATTCGTATTATTGGCAAGATTAAAAAGAAATGTTATATTGATTGATAATTTTGTTCAGTCTCTTCATTCGTTTTGTACGTATTGCTTTAATTCCATAGCAAGAGGTCTATAATTACAAGTAGAATATACAAATGAAATACAGTAAGCGTAAAGTGATTTTATTTCAACAAATATTTAAAAAATAAGAGATTCCGTAAATTTATTTCTATCAATCGAATCAACCGAATGAATCCTGGCGAATCATTCAGCGAGAGACTCGATTCTCCAATTCTTCCCTTCTCCTCCCACCTTCCTAGGATAACAACGCGAGGATCTTGAATCTGGTCCATCTTAGCCGTGACTTTTGGGCATCTCTTGCCTCGGACACCTGCGAGAATCCGGCCGACGAGATGAAAAGAGGGGTCGATGGGGCCATTGGAGTCGGGGGAAAGGGGGGGGACCGAGAGGGAAGGGAGAAAAAGGAAGGATACGCTCGGGGGGAAAAAGAAGGCTGAAAAAAAATACGACGCATCCCGCGGACGGGGGTAGACCGGTTCGTCTGGTCCTTGATTTGAAGCCAAGAGAGTATCCTCCTTCGTTTTTTTCTTCTTTATCTTTACGCTTCCCCTCTGCCTCGACCCGCATCCCGCCCGCCGTGGCGTCCTCTTCCACCGAGGGAACCTCTCTGTCGCCGCCACTGTCGCCATCACCATCGTTTTCGCTCCGCTTTTAAGGGCGTTGCCTGCTACCGTCTCGGTGGTTGCAATGCGCATCCCGTGAGATTTATATTTACCCTCTCGCGACACACGAAGCTTTCCTCTAATTGGCTCGGTAGGCCCCCCTTTCGCTTCGCGCAGTTAAAAATGTCGCCCCTGCTGAGCGCCGAAAATGAAGGGGTTAATTGTAAAGTTTAAAGATGAAGCAGAGCAATTCTTCAGGATTAAAAACTTTGAATAAAAAAAACTTTATTTTATTCACGTGAACTTATTGCAGATAAAACTAAGATGTATATGAGAAATGCTGCTTATGCCGCACAGAACGTTATTTGACAAATATCCATCATCCAAAACATTTTTGTAAATCTTTTTAAACTCGTTTAATTTTTTAAATTATTTAAAAACTTTTAATTTCTAATGGCTTATGTGTTACAAGTTATTAATATCTTATCATTGTGAAAGTGCTATTCCCTGTAGTTTTCTAACATTTATCATCGAGATCAGATAAGTGACATTAATTCTGTAACGTGTATTCATTGTCTCTTTGAGAAAGCAATATTGCCGTAATAGTTTCCGTAAAAACATCTATCTCGCCGTATAACGGACGCATTTTATTTTTCGTGTAATTAGAGAACGCGCTAATTGCGTCGGTTGCAAGTAGAGTAACAGCCCATTCCCACTGGATCTCCGTACACGAAAACTGACGCGATTGCATAAACCGCGTTGAAGAAAGTGTCAAGATGGAGATGTAGCAGGGAGTCGGCTCGCTATTCAACGTTTCGCACGTGAAACTCAACGTTTCGCCCGTCGTACCCCATAATTATATCGCGGGCTTTTCGTGTACAGTTAATTCGTCCGCATCGCGGAGAAAGAGGCTACTTAATTGCTGCGCCGATTTCATCCTGCATTTCGCGTAAATATGCATGCCGCGCGGGCGCGGGCGCGCATACGGTGATATGCAATAATAACTTTATGACGAGCGAAAAAAAAGAGGAGCGTATTAAAGCTTTATTAGCGTTTTATGCATTCTATACGCGTCGCGAGATCTGTGCCGTTAAGCGCTAATGATATACATTAAAAGGACTGAATATTTATAAATACAAACGAGCCATTAACATCTTTAATGGTCATCCGTTTACGAGCAATTGCGTTATATACCGGATAAAACTTACTGTGTAACGTTGACCCATCCTATTTTCTGTGTCTCATTTAATTAAAAAGTAATTGGAAAGTGGCGTTGTAATTAGTTCCGGAACGATCGATTATTTCGCCCATCAATATTTATCGATCATTATGTAGGCACTTATACAGATTTACGTGGTAGAAAAGGTGGCGAAAAATTCGCAGTTAAATGTATGGGACATTTTACGCAATGTATGGGACAGTTAACGAACGATGTTAAGTCGCACATTTAAGAATATAAGAAGCAGACATAAATAATGATGGAAAGTTATATTGATTTTAAGATATACTTGATTGATTTAATTTCTTTCTGAATAATAATTTTTCTTGACTTTCTTGGTAGCCTTCCGCTTTTAAAGAGAAGGAGAGAAAACAGCATGAAAGTCGTTGCGTATCTTAAAATAGTATCTAATAAATAATAATAAATATTATAAATTTATTGCCTCCGGGGGGGGGGGAAATTGCAGCGACGTATTTGGTGTTCAAAATATCTGAATATGTCTAACTGAGAGCTAACGAATAGTCTCGTCCGTCGGTGCTCGACCAATTAACCGGGATTTCTCCGCGTTTGCGCTTTCCCGCCTCCGAAAATCTTTTATTTGTTCTATTCCACGTAACAGATCTTCCTGGAATAAAAGGCGAAAAGCTAGTCGCCGCACTCCTGGAAAAGCGGCAACCGTATCTCCGCGGTGTTTCGCAAGTTTCTGCGGTTTAAAATTAAGCTCGGGCGCGGAACGAGAGGGCCTGCGTGGCGAATATAACGTATGCGCATTCGTTACACCCCGGCGAACCTATTCATGCATTAATTCATAAAATATTTTGTACCGCGGGACGAATACCGGATTACATGACTCATAGTGCCCCGCGATTAGAGCAACGATAATCGGCGAGCTCGTGTTGTTCCGATACAAAAGGATCTTCGGATTGCACCGCGAAGAAACGTAACGAGAAGATCGCGGGAAATATCTCGAGACGTTTCTCTGAAACGCACACTTGGTTTTAAAGGTACTATATAAATACTGCATTTGTGGGTATCAAAATTAAGTGCTCAATTTCAAATTACCTAAAAGTTGTGTAATATCTAATTGTATAGTAATTAACAAATTGACAGCAGATAATATTTTTCAGATATCTGATGATACTAATACTAAAAAAATATATAGCCGCTTAATATGTGTTTTCCAATATTTAATTTAAATAAAGAATATGTTGGTTTAGCAAGTATAATTTTACATAGTTTAAATATTAACTATACATATCACATTTAGCTGTCACTTTATCAGATGTAAATAATATACATAGAGAGCAATACAATTATAAATAGCAAAAATTATACAAAGATGTAAAAGGATTCGAGATTTTTTTCAGAGAAGAAATTAGAAATTATAATTGAAAATATGAGATACATGAGAGAAATATAATTACATTAATCGATTAATCATCTATGCAATCGTGTGCACTAATTAGAGCCAACTTCAGAATCATCTACTGCTGAACACTATATAGCTTTAGCCACCGATCATTCATCGATACTTTACGTTACCTCTCTGTATATTATTTTCCAAGTTTATCAAGGCAAAGGTATGCGATTCCTCCATCGTCGATCGGTTTCGATAGGCACGGAGTCATGCGATTCATTCATGAAATCTTGCGACATATGCTCGCGCCACGTTATACACGCTCGATTACATAAAGGCGTCCCGAACGAGTGCCTCGCATAGGTGCGTTCGCTCGTGACGTTGCAACTACCAGTCTCGCGGTGTGCAGTAGTGCTACCCACATTAGCAATGGTAGCGCATTATAGTGCGACGATAGTGAGTGCGGTGCTGTCTGTACAACGGTGGTGGGCACACAAGTAGGACAGCACTTTCCCTGAGTAGATTGCTCGACTCGTTCCTTAAGCGAAATCCGCTCCGACAGATTTGAGAATGGTACACAAATGCAATTCACAAAGAATGAGTCTCTTAATGATAATACAATAGTAAAAAAAAGTGTCTCAGTAATGAAGAGAACTCGCGGCAAATAGGAGCCAAACTGTTGAAGGCGATTGAAATAAGTTTAGCAGTGTTTAAATCTCTTTCAGGAAACGTATTAGCTGTATCACGACACGCGCGTATTTATGTTTTTCAATTGATTATTAGGTTTCTCTATTACCTAATTTTTTTTCCTTTTTAAAATTAATAATAATTAAGAGTATAAATGTGAAATTTATATAGAAATAAACTCGACTTTATATTTATTTTTGTCACATACATTTTCGTACTATTACATTTTACATATTCTATAAAAATAGGGTACGCAGCTACACCCCAGGACAAATTAGTTAATGAAGAGAAGATTTCTTACTGTGAATATACCCTTAAGTTTCATTATGAATGTATACACGTACACGCGTCGGCATGCGTGATGGTGGGTAAACACACGTGTACCGGGCGAGAACGAGAGTTGCTTTAAAGCTCGAGCAGATTCGATGTAATCGACCCTTTCGTCGTGGGAAACGGTTACTTTTCCTTCCGACTGGCTGAACACAACTTCGCACGAGAAACCATTTTTATCGCTCAGCCTGTACGCCATTAAATGCCTCGTTCCAGATCTCGGTAAATGAATTGAGGAAAGGCGTCTCGTTCTGCCGTGCTAATATGAATTTAAATGTAATACATTATACGTTTCCTCTTTCGGACTTAAAAATGTAATTTGTCACAAACTACTAACTTACAGTGTTAATTAAATTTAAAACATATGCACTCAATGTATATTTTAATTACACTAGAACACCATTGGCGCTCACGCAGCAAATTAGAATTCTGCAATTCCAAAATATACTTTTAAAAAATTTAATTCTTAAATTTTTAATCTAAATTTTGTATTCCAAAAATTTTAATTTTCAAGATTTAATTTTTAGAATTTTAAAATTTTAAAAATGTTTTTGAGTTTAAATTAAGATTTAATTAATGAATATGAATTCTTAACGCTTATTAGCATCTATTGATAAACTTACACACCATTAATTCATTCGTCATACGAATTGTCAAAACATACGGTGATAGCAGTTCACGATACGAAATGACGTACGATATATATATACATATATATGCATCGAGATGACCGAGCATCGTAAAAAAAGAGCAACAGTTAGATTCGAGTCTCAACTTTATATTCCTCTTTTAAGAATGGAAAAAAATAAAATTCCCATGTATCACTGTGATTTAACTTATTAAAGTTACGTAATGTAAAATTATGGAAATATTATTTTGGTTTTATATGGACAGCATCTTATAGATCTCTTGGACTATTTTTGGGGTTTTCGAGCTATTTGTGTCACGTACGCCGAGCGAGAATTGACGAAACGATAGAATTGTGTTCGCGGGCGGCGTACACTTTCGTTTGATGGCGCAAGATTTTCACTACTGTTTCCGCTCTAATTCTGCGATCTTTCGTGTCATTCAGCATGTGTCTTTGGACTCTCTGTACCAGTAAAATCAAGATTTGAAAGCGGTGCAATTTGAACGATTCTTATGAATCACGCCAATCATAATCTGCTTGTAACAAGAAAAAAACGACGAAGAAGTAATTATTGTAAGAATTAAAGTAATAGAGAAATTGAGCAGTTTTTTTGTGAAAACTTAGTGATACAATTTCGTTCTACAACATATTAAAACGATTGATCTGAAAATAGCGTTATCGAGATTTTCAATCGGTCGGTCAGAATTCACGATTTTTCTTCTTCGGCGGAGGAAACACAATGCGTCCGCTTATATAATCGTGCGAATTCTACTAAGGCATGACGCGATGCGAAGCAAAAGAATCGCCGCGCGATAATGAGCTCTCAGCACGAATTATTGCGAGTCCGAAACTTGCATAAACCGAGGCACAATCATGACATCATCTTTGGTGGGATTTTTTTCGTTGCACTTCTTTCGCAATGCATCGATTAATTTCACTTCTCTAAATTGGAACAGCTGCCATCGATAAATGACTGTTGAATATTTTTTTAAATATCCCCCGCTCCTCTCTCTCTCTCTCTCTCTCTCTTTGTCTCTCTTTTTTCTGCTACGTTATTTGAATCTCGATCGATAGACGTGCATAATGTATTAGCGCATGACAGGGTGATATCGGCGATGCGGACGATGGATGCAATTAAGCATGATCGATGACTTGAACGACCGAATGGCCAAGCGGATCCAGAAGTGCTTAACTGCTCGGCGAGACGGCAATGTGTTGTTTCAAAACTGCTCGACAGACCGCCTCGATCGGCTCGAATTAAATCTGAGAAGCATAACGTCGTCGTCATTTTTTAGAATGCAATCTCGTTTGCCTCGATCAAAAAATAAATGGTCTTTATTGGTATAACAAATCCGAATTTCATCTTGTCGCTGCATTCATTCCCAGACTGCAGATATAATTATTACGTCAGACTGAATATCTGATGTATTCGAACTATTCCTTCGAAAATAACATTATGCAATAAATATAATATATGTATATAAAAGTTATTTTCAAAATATGCTGAATACATAATAAAAATAGTTTTAATATTTACTGAATATATTTCGGCAGCTAGTAATTTATACATCGTTTTTATATTTTCTGTTTTATTTATTTTCTTATTCTTGCTTATGAATCCCTTGAGTTATTGTTAATAATAAATTAAAGCTGTATATATGGCACACATGAAATATAATTTTATATATTAAATAGTTGCAGATGGTTATTACAAAAATAACTGTTTCCAATAACCTACGTTTAAGAAAATTGTTTTGTTTCTTGATCGGTTATGAATTTTTGCACGTGCACCTTTTACACGTCTCACGCGAGGGACTAATTAACGCGTAATTTATCGGTCACCCGTCGACGACGAAAAGTGAACGGCAATGACAATGTATGTACGGCTACGGCAGCGAACGAAGGGAACAGCTCGCGAGTTTACGTTCATTCATGGCTGTCGGCAACGTACACGTCATCGAACAAAGCGGGATTATTTATAAAGCAGCGAACGAATTCGATCCTGTCGTTTCTCGTAAACGAAGTTATTTTCGAAAGTGACTTCGGGGACCCTGTCAAGGAACGCGGCGAAGTAAATCCCCCTTCTCCCTCTCCGTGACATTTTCAAACTCTCTCGTGTCACTGTTAGAAATTTATTTTCGTGATCACGTGAAAAAGAAATGTCGGCCGACGCCTCCTGCAAGCGGTCCCGAGCGTCGATCGTTACGCCGGCAATATTGTAAGTTTCTCTTTCGCGCGAACGTAAATTTTACGACCGTCTTGTGGCCGTCTTAGTTTTGCCGCGCTGTCCCGAGGTTATCTCGTTTTCTCGGCAGCGCGTAATTTTAACGGCGATTGTAAATAAAGACGCGCGGTGTATTTTTATCATACATATGTTCATATTTAGATGCAATGCTTATTCAAATATAATATTTATGAAGTGTGCTAGATAAATGGTGTAGATAACAAACTAAAAAAAAATTTGTTAAATTAATATTTACTATTTATTTAAACGGAAGAAATTATCAATTGCTTTTATCTCACAAGTTTTCTCCTCAATTTGCAGACACATTACGTTTAATTCAATAATCGCATTTTTGTCCATATTAAATATTTAATGTTCTCACTGCTCTCTTCCATGAGATGTGACTGACCTAATCATTTTTTACTTTATTCGCAGAAATTATTAACAGTATTGTAGCTCTAATAGTATTGTCAATCTTCGACTGTAGGCCGAAGAAAGTGAGCGAAGCGAAAGTGATTGTCGATGCCGGATGCGTTACAAAAATTCAACATTGCTCGCGGAAGGAAGTCACGTCTTCGGGAAGTAAGCCCAGCCGGAGAGAGGTGCTCGACGCGAAAAGAGCTCGATTGAGACGGCTTTTCGAATGCGACGCGATCGATTTGGAAAATTCCCTCCGCGAACTGGGATACGCTTTCGTTCCCACGCAACCTTGACCTTTTTCGTCGCGTTTCTTTCGGTCCCGCTTACGACCTTGAAGATTAACGGATCGGTATTAAACGCCCCAGCACTTTCACCGCTTTCGATTTAAACCGTACTTGGGCGCTGTCTTTCCCAACGTGTCGCTGTAAAATCGTCGTTGAAACATTTATAAAGAATTTGAAATTTTTTGGAGATTATTTCTACGTCAAGGATATCAATGCAAGACTCAACTGCTCGAGCAAACCGAAATAGGAATGATTTTAATGTTGCAAACGCAATGTTAATAACAGTAATATAAAAAATAAAATTTTCGATTGCATTTTAAATATTTGATTATAACCTCGATTAAAAATTTCATCAATAGAACAATACTTTCACTTAAATGATTGTCATTTTCATAAAATTTATAATCAAGCTATTTGAAACTGTTTAATCCAGAACGTTTGGATAATTTTAATATTTAGATTTTATATTTACAATATTGCTTAATGTTTTCATGGACAGAATAGCATCTTAATAGCATATACTAGATTTAAATATTTCCCTTTTTTGGGTTGTCTGTGTCACGAATGCGGAGCGAGTATATTAAGAAACGATATAATTGTTTTCGCAGCATGCACTTTCATTTAGTGGCCAAATATTTTCACTGTCGTTCCGCTCTGATTCTGTGCGATTTTTCGTATTATTCAGCATGTGGCATTGGACCTGTCTGTACCAGTAAAATTAAGGTTTAAATTTGAATAATTTTTATGGATCATGTAATCTTGATGTAACAAAAAATGCTGAAGAAGTAATTATGTAAAAAGAAAATAGCAGAAAATTGAACAATCTTCTTACGAAAACTTTGCAAGGCAATGAAATAACGAAACTATTTACGGTATTTAGTCAAATATAAGCATGATTAATGTAAAAAATAATATAGCTAGCTGAATCTTCCATTGAGATGGATTACAAAACAGCATATTTGCTTGACTTCTGCTATCAGTCCGTTGTCACGCGTCTGCAGTCTCTGTCGATGAAATATAAGCTTGGTATTGAAGGAGTTCATGCTAATCCGCTGCAATTTATTTCTCGAGTTTACCGCTAAATGATTAATATTGCAAACATTTAGCTAACTGAATGTGGAACCTCCGTAATTAATTCTCTTAGCTATATTAATAATAGAGCTATTTTATACAGCGAATTCATATTATTGCGTGATGTTATATTGAAGATGATTTATTATCTATTGAAAGTACATACACATGATGTATACGCATACACGTTACCGTATAACATAAATAAAATATATAGATATATCTTACACGTTGACGATGAGTGAAAATAAAGTGATTATCCTTGTTCTGTTAAACTTTGGTAAAATATTTCATGCCAAAAGGGAGGTAAAGGAGAGAAGGCATATATATGTATATGAAACGCGCCGAAGGGACGCTATGACGCGAGCTCTTTCATATGTACATTCACGTGATAGGCGTACACCCGAAAAGTATTTCTTTCATCGTCCGTTCCTCTTATTATTTTTTCCTTTGTCGTGAGAAAATCCGTCGTCGAAAGCACATTCGTCAAATTGCGAATTATGTTACGTACTTTTCTATTGGACGGCATATTACGGCACTGTGAGTCGTTTGCTTATTTTTCCCGCGGTTATAGGTCCCAAATCGGACCCTTCGCGAGCGCTTAGGGGCTATTTCTTCCGACCTTCTTCACTTTTGTGCTTCTGACCGCGAGAAGCCTCGGTTCTCCGGTTCACGACGAGTTTTCGTACGTTCTGTGAACGTATTCCGAGATTTGTCTTTAGGTCTCTCGCAATACTGCGTTATCGCATTCAGAATATATTTAGGACAATTAACATGATTTCAAGAATAGTTCGCATGCCTATGCGTACGTGCGTGCAAGCATATAGTTCATTTACGAATCGATATATCAAATTTTGCAAATATGTAATTTAATCTTGGAATAGTATAGCACAATATCTGTAAAATATATCGCGCTTGCTTAATAAATGAAATAAAAAAGTTCTCTGTATCTTGAAACAAATATCAAATATTTGATTTTGCTCGAATAAAATTCAATCACCTCATGTAATGTATTAATTTATAATATATTATAATATCAGCGAGGTAATTATTTTGCTCTATCTATGCAATTGTTTGATTATAAAGCCCCTTGCACAATAGGCGATAGCGATAGCGATAACGACAACGACAAGGTTGCCGACAAAGCTATACCTTTGTCGGCAACTTTGTCGCTGTCGCTATCGCTATCGCTATCGCCTATTGTGCAAGGGGCTTAACAGTTTCTATTTCAAAATCTATACTCGTTAATTAATGTACGATATATCATGTACGCGCGAGTACGCATCATTTTCACAAAAATAAAAAAGTACATCCATTTACGTATTATTCGGAAATATATAAAGATCACTCGTTGAGCTCTTCGTACATGTATACGAAAGCAACTAAAAATAAAATAAAGTTCTTCATGTTAATCAATTAACGATTTTCGCGATTACCATCAATTTCTAGAAAAAGAAAGACTTCCAAAAATATTAGAATACATTTTCAAAGAATAAGAAATAAACAAAAAGATTTGTTACAGTAAAGCGCCATATAAAATATTCATTTCTGTGTTTTTCATTAATAATATGAACATAAATAATTGATAATATCAACAAAAAATGCACCGTCGAAAGTCGCCCTCAGAGTAATCATATCAATCGCTTGTCCATACAGGCGTTTGTCCATTAATATTGTGCATGTTGGACACAATGGTACACTGTTGGAAAATTTGTGTTAAATATAACATAAATCGCATGTCCCAAACGGTCCACTCAAATTTTTGTGTTAATTTAACATAATATGGATGTGTTAAATGGTAACACCGATACTATGTTAAAATATTTCAACAGAAAAGAAATGTAGTTCTGATCGTAATTTGAGGTTAATTATGTGTACAATTAACATAACTTTTATGTTGAAGTTAAGATTGTAAGACAAAATCAACATTCTTTTTCTGTAAATTTTTATTCCCACTTCTGTTATAGAGTAAAATCAACACTCTTTTTTTGTAAATTTTAACACATTTAATAAACTTAAAATGTAAAATTATTAAAATAATTTAAAGAATATGTTAAGGGATCCTGGACAGGGGACAATTACCGACAAAAACAGTCAGAGCTCGTTCTTTGAAACGGCATTATAGATCGCAAAAACCTTTAACAGGAGTAAAGCATAGGTACTAATGAAGAGTGGGAATATAAAAAATTAGTGATAATTGAAAAAAAAATGTAAAAATGCTGTCACCCCTCATAACCATATTTTCTAATATAAACAGTTATATAAGTTATATGTACGAAATGAAATGTTCCCACTCTTCAGAATACGTGCACAAACAATAACGTACCGTTGAAATTGAGATTGAAAGCCTGGAAAAAAATTAGAGCTTCGAAGAAATCGTGTATATTTTCCACAAAAATATACACGCAGGCTAGTAAGCAGAAATGGCGCAGCAATCGAACAAAGACAGATGTCATTTCGTTAGACAAAGACAGATATAGGAAAAACAAAATTAGAAATGTTGACATTATCGACATCGAGGAAGTTCGGCCGTCACTCCAGCATCCCCTTAAAGTAACACAATTTGAATGTATTTAATAAATTACCATCGCCTTGCATAACTAATAAAAGAGCTCTAAGTGTCCATAGAAGAAATTCTAATCTATTGCATAAAGAAAGATTTCTAGAACTATCTAATGGTATGTGTACATCGACGCCACTCCCCGTCAATGTTACGTCACAAACTTCGAATCAACTTAGCACTCCACCTATAACAATGAAAGTAAGCCAACTGTACAACAAATCCACGATGCTGTTAAACGATACGACGCTGTATATAACTCCTGAACAAACACCGAGGATGAGTCCAATAGGGAAATCGGAAAGGCTTGTAAGAATAAGTAAAAGTTTAAGAGCGGAATTGGCGTACGAAACTGATTCAAAAGATAATTTCACCACGATGAAATCACCCGATGAGAAATTGGAGCTCGATCAAAAATCTCAAGTTTCATCAAAGAAGATAAACAAATCTAAGCTACATTCAAACGAGCATATTCACAACGAAGGAAAATCGAATTCTGGAACCAATTCCAGTTCCGCCCGAACAGTGATCGAAAAATCATCAAACAAACAAAACAGCATTTTTATATTATCTCCGTATAGTACCGATTTATCTAAGACTCCGACAGAAAGCAAAAGTTCCGTTAAAGAATCCTCGTCAAAGAAGAGTTCGAAGATAAGATCATTCGGAAGTGCAAGACATTCGATTGTGAATAAAATTGCAAGCTCTTTTGGGATTCCAACTACTCCAAACCTTCCGTCTACATCTCGCAATGCATCGCTAAAGCATGATGTCAGGAATAGCAGCTCCAAGATGACACCGAGTACAGATCGAGTATCAAAGAAGCGCAATTCGAGTATAAAAAACAAAGCCATTTTGGATGTTATGCATCCAAATTAAAATCGAAATAGTAAGTTTAATTTTATATAACGCTCACCTCTATACATGTATTTAATAAATACATTCAAATTGTGTTACTTTAACATATTCTTTAAATTATTTTAATAATTTTACATTTTAAGTTTGTTTAGTTCAATTAACATAGGAGGCATATGTTAAATCTACACATGTATGTGTTGATTATTTTACACAAAAAAAATTGTAACAAGGATTTTTTTTTTAACAAACCTACAAAAATTTTCCAACAGTGTAAGAAAATATTATATCGGTGCTATATCACATACTGACACGAGAAAGAAACACGTCCGCATACGCGGTGCATTGAGTTGCTTTACATGCGAGAGTATATATTCAAGTCTTTGAATATCTTCCGCCTGATGACAAACGTATTGAGAAATCGAGGCGTCAGGTTAATCTCCCGCTCTTGAACAAGTGGAATCCTCTTAAGAACATTCATGATAAAATACATCACGCGGCGAACGATATCTTAATGTCGGGAAATCGAGGTGCTAGGACGATTCCCTCGTCGACTCTTTCAAGAACAAAAGCCACAATGCTTAAGTCGTCGATTAAGTAATTCGTGCGACATTTTTTAGTTTTAAATCACGACACGTTAACATTCTTTTATCTCCTTAACTCGATCTTGAAGTGCACTTTTAAGAATCATTCGCTCGAAATTGACTCGCTTAATTTACTATCCACTGGAGAACACTGGTATCACCGCCGCCAGTTGATACCAATCGGGAATCATCTTGCAAGAACGAGACGTTCGTTACGTGACTCGAGTGGCCGCCATAGGAATGGTATAGTGACTGAAATAGAAAATTTCATTTGCAAGATCTTTATACTTCTTAATATATGCAATACTTATTGATAAGTTTTGATAATAATGAGAGTTTAAAGGTTCAGTATAATATAAAATAATTTAAAATAGTTCGAGTGTTACCTTCGGCTGGCACGCTGGATGAGAGAACAATTTGACTTTTCCAAAATCATCACCCGTAGCTAAAAGCTTGCCATCGCCACTTCGTGTGCAATTATTCACGTCAGTTCCATCTGCGCCTTCCGGCCAGATGCCTATTGTCTCGAACGATATCACGCAGGTATGGGTTGACCAATCAACATTTCTCAACATCGAAGACTGTGGAATTTGACGGCATACACCAGGATTCCCTGAAAATCAGAGAAAGTCGTATGCCAGATGTGCAACATTATATTCCTAATTTAGAGCGATATATATATTATTACTACTCCATTGTCTTTATTATAACAGCTGGTTATTATGGTGCACATTTTCTTACATTTTTATTTTTTCTTATTTTCCTGTATGTGGATAAGAAAGTTATCCGTTATTAGCAGCTATAATTATCGACAAATTATAAGAGTTATAATCTATATGGTATACTACAATAATTGTATTATGCTGTATATTTCATATTATAATTGTCTTATAAGCTTTAGAATTTTTTTCTTTTATTCAACCCGAACTCCCGCCGCTCTACAGCGCGAAAGGTAGAAATGTGTTCGCATATGTCAAATAATTACTTCGTTAACGACGTTGTAATCTTCAAGGAATTTATTTTTTTAAAGATAAAGTAACCATATGGGAAGCCATATGGAGAAAATAAACATTCCAAGGTTCATGAGATAAAGAGAAAACGCAGAGAAGATTAAAAATCTTGAATTTCAAAGGGTATTCTTCGGACATTTAAACATTTCAAACTTCCCAGGTGGCAAGAATTCATGCTCTATTTGTAAAGCACAAATATATAGAGAGAAAACTTCGAGCTTCAATCATTTAAAATACTAGCCCCTTACATCCAAGAAACTAAATATGGTCATAAATTATTCTTGAGCATCAGTCTTGGGGCGCGTTTCGTTACTCGCATGATGCGCATAATGCATCTTATCCTTGTTTAACATTAGGTGAACAACAAGGATAAACAACGGAACACGTCCTTAGATATGGTCATAAATTATTCTTGAGCAGTCCTAGAAAATATTTTCCGAGAAAGTATAAAAGCACAAAGGATCTGAAAAACAAAGAAAATACAATCCCGAGGTACATTGTTTCTGTAGTCTTTTAAAATCGATATTTTTCATTTGCTTCAGTATCCAATAGTCATACTAGTAACAATGTTTGAACATGTTATGACAATGTGACGGACATCCTTTCTTGATCTTTTTTAGTAATTATCTTCTATACTCTCTTTCCTTCTTTATTTACTCTGTTTTAACTTATCCCAAATTATACTCAATTACATTAAATTATTAAAAATTATTTTACTTACAATAAAGCAGCTCATAGTCTCCGCTGTTGCTGCGTAAGTACTGACCATCCACGGACCAATCCAAATGAGTTAGGAAACTGGAATGTCCCTGCAATAAAGAAAAATCCATATGTTCACACTGTACGTACATGTGTTATCAACTATCACAATAAGTTACAGATATTGCGTTCTTGTTGCCAGCTATAGAATATTAGATAATCAGTGTGTTATATGGCAAATTAACAGCACAATTCTATCATCTATCTGCTATCATATTGTAATTACTTTATGCAAGCAATGCTTAACGTGCGTGCGGGTGCTAAGAAGTTAAGTGGAAGTTTAACTGTGTAATTAACAATATTCTACGATCATGTATGAGACTAAAGCGAGGTACGTCGCGTCACGTTTTTTAATTGTATGAGAAATTAGATGCGTTTGAAATAATTTCGTGCGCAACGCGACGTCCTTTCTACGTTTCCGAGTGGCCGAAACACAAGTCTTACTCCGTGCCTTCGAATCCGCTTTGGCTAGAAATGGAAAAGAATTGTATTGAATATTATTAGGCTTAAGAATGTTTACGGGAAATGGCTGATAAAACGTATTTCGTCATATTTGTCATTAGTTTGATAAAACTATTTAAATTACATGTATTTACAAATAATTTTCCCAATTATTTACAGTTTTGAAACGGATATTTAAATAATTATTTTTTAATAATTGTCATAGTAGT
This sequence comes from Temnothorax longispinosus, assembly GCF_030848805.1. Taxonomy (NCBI): domain Eukaryota; kingdom Metazoa; phylum Arthropoda; class Insecta; order Hymenoptera; family Formicidae; genus Temnothorax; species Temnothorax longispinosus. The sequence goes on from NC_092364.1 coordinate 17,386,435, forward strand.
ATATACAATGTAATGGAAGAAAAATGGTTTAGATTTCTTTAAAAAACAATGGAAATAAACTTAATAGATGACAAATGTCATATTTTTCTTGCTGGTAAGGCAATTATTTTTATCGAAAGATTAAAGCTATTGAGTTATTAATGAATGCTATTTATAATTAATTATTCATTATAGGGAAAATATGTACACACATTAAGTCTGTTATTTACATTATTTACAACACACTCAGTAATATCAAGTATGTTACAATAAGATAAATTAAAATTTTCAGGATAAAATTATGCAATTCATATAAGGGAATTTTAAACAAATATAATAATTTATAATAACGAAACTTGTAACATGAAAAATACATTTAGAGTTAATAGAGATACATAACATTAAGTTTATGAAAAATATTCTGTTTAATGTGTTAAAATGGTTTTATTAAAAAATAATATTCATAGAAAATATAAGAATTTTACTGATGCTGTAATGAGATAATAGAAAATTATTATTAATTTGCAATAACTTACCATACATCGCCCAACTCGACTATATTTGGTCGCGTCCTCGTTCACTTGATAAATGTAAATGTAATTATCTCTGGAGCCGAGAGCAAGCAAAGAACTATCGGGCGAGAATTGAACGACCTAAAAACCATAAGCACGATGTAACAAAGTACGAATTGAAAAACAATTTTTCGTTGTAAATTTTTATGATATCATACTATGCTGTCATAAACATTTAATTTAATTGTTTTGTCAAATATGATTGAATAAGATCGAACTGTTTTCATTTATTTCGACCCATTTTAAAAAGCTATAATTACATAATTCAACATTATATAAACGTACCTGAATAGGCTCGGAACCGTCGCTATGGTGTGTGTACAACTCTCGCGTCTCGCTATCAATTGCCAACCATTTCCCGGACACACAGCCGACGACTATGATACTACCATCCGGCGAAAAAGCGATACTTTGTGCTTGCTCCTAAACAATGTATAAAAACCAACGCATTTTTTTATTGTTTTTTATTTCACATTGATTTTATAAGAAGAAACTATAATATTTATTTTAATTGATTAAATATAATATATTTTATTTTATACCAAAAATCATATCTTTAAATATCTTTTTTAATAAAAATGATAATAAAAATTAATAAAGTAAAAAACAATTGTTTCCGTATATTTCTCTACAAAATGAAAAAAATCGGAAACATTACTTATCTTATTTCATTAATTTCCGTGATTTAATTAATTAAAGTTTTTATAATCAAGTTTTGTTATTTCTCAAAATGCATTTTTGGTTGTTTGCAGGATAACGGGAACAGAGTGTGTGCTACTAGATAAACAAACGCTACATACCCCGATGTCTTTGCTCCACACTACGGTATGACTTAAACTGTCCCACATCTGTAACAATCTGTCGTGTCCCGCAGTGGCGAACTGAGGTAAAGTCGGATGAGCCGCAAGTCCCCAAACTTCCTCGGCGTGACCCAACATTGCGGGATTGAAACCCATGTCATTCTCGCCAACGAGAATGCAGTTCCTCGTCGTGCCGATTAATAATTGAGTGCCCCTTCCTTCCGAGAGCGTTCGAATTCCACCGAAATGATCCTCAATCTATCAGACAAATTTTATTATCTAATGAGTAATCTTGACCGTTTATGAAAATAACACAAGTAGGGTAAACTCGAATAAGATGGCCATAGAGGAAAGATGGCCAACTCATGTTCCATTCGATGTTTCATGGCGAGCTAGATTGAAAGAACATGGGTTGGCCATGCATCTTTCCTCAATGGCCATTTTACCCGAGTTTACCCTAATAGAAATATGCCTTTTATGGTCAGGCTGGATCTTTGTGCTTATTACCAAAAGGATAATGAAATTTTATTATCCTTTCGGTATCGAAAAATATATTGATAATAAAGTTGAAAAAAAACATGCAAATAAATTCCCTCTTAAATTTAAGTCTTTCCGACTTGCCTGAGCTTCTTCTCCCGTCAGATTCAAAGACGCGTCAAAATACAAAATCTTGCCGTCCTTCCCGCCTCCCGTAATAATGTTGCCATTTTTTAGAACACATATAGAGAAAATCGATCCTTCGTGGAGATTTCTCACTAGCCTTGAAATTGTGTTAGTACCTAAAAAAAAGAGATATAGTAAGGTATATATAATAGATAGGTTTTTTATCTTGAGAGTGAATTAATTTAACCTTTCAGTTCTTTTTTTTAATTAATAACGACGAAGATAATTTTTTCCGATTCTTTACATATTTAACGAAGATTATTATTACTAGATACTATAATTGTTAAGGAGTCTACCTCGAGTCCAAACGATGATGTTGCCGTTGCTGTCGCCGGTGAGGACGTCGCCGTTTTGATTGAAGGCGACACAGGTAACGTACCTGGGCTTATCTCTGCTCTCGAAGATGCCCATACGTTTATACAACATGCCGCCGGTGTCCAGGGACCAAAAAGACACGTGTCCTTTTCCGCAGGAGACGATCTGGTTACGTTCCAGCGGATGCCACTCGGCGCAAACCACCGTGTCGACAGAGCACTGCAATCATCAGTCATCAGCCGTTAAATGGCCTGCTTCCGGCCGAAATATAACGTAAATCATTTGCAACATTATAAATATGCCGCAATTTTTAATAGCGTCATTACGCGCGTGTCAAATTATCGTCGCGTACTTTCGTTTCGGTCACTTTGGTGCCACGATCGCTCTTCTGCCAGTCCCAGATCGATATATTGTGATCAGAGGTCTCGTCGATGGCGCACAAATAATTTCCGCCGTCGGCCTTGGAGAATGACAGGCAGCAAATCGATCCGTCGAATTCGCCATTGCCGATCACGCTGAGAGTCGTCAGGCTCACGGAGTTCCATATTCTTATGTGTGGCTAAAATCCATATCGACCCATCTGTAGTATCTCATTAATTTATCTGCTACGTTTCATTATATAATTAAAATAACTTTCTATTTTCTTTATTTTTTTATATATTTTAATATCTTCATAACTTTACCATAGCGTCCCGGCGATCTGTCCCGCACACTTGTCCTGTGGCGACAACTAATTTGTTAGGATGAATCGCTATGCTGTATAAAAAAATATCAAATTAATATTGCTTAACATATGTTCCATTTGATTCCTTATTTTATAATAACTGACTAAAGAACATTTTATATATTATAATTTTCTTTTGTTTCATAAAAAAATTAAATAAATTTACTTTTCTTTCCTTTTCTTAGAATAAAAGTTTATTGTATTAAAATATTAACGACTGAATATTTTTATTATTCATGAGATACTTAATTATCGTAGCATTTTTCTTTGCAAGAACTGGATATTACTTCTCAACTTCTCACTCACCATTTAACATCGTCCGTATGACCTAGGTAATGTCTCTGGCTGTGCTCCTCCATGTTGTACAGAACAACGACTGCCGCGACGAAATATACGATCTCGCCGGTCGGCAGCAGGTGTAAATTGCTGCGGCAATCGCGCCCGCGGTAACCGTAAACCCAGTCGAGCTTCAATTTGCTCTGCGGCGGCGTGCTAACTTTGTGAAGGTCGTAGGACTCCATCATGGACGTAGGGACGTAAAGAACGACCGGTCGGCCGCGCAAGTACATGCGGACGGTGCCTTCCTCCTCGTTGTACTGCATGTCTCTAGTACTACAAAGAGATTACATTTGTTTATTCGTTCTTTTCGTTAAATTTCACTTTGCGATCGATATTCCGCGCGTATGCGTTCAAGGACTCAAAATTAAGCTGAAAATTGTTTTCAAGCGACGAATTTCTCACAAAAAAGTGCACGAATTGAACAAATTTATCTAATCAATGATTTTTTTTCTGTCAGCAACATATTTTTTCACACTTTCTACATTTAAATTTCCTGAGAAAAAGAATTTCTCGTTCTAAAATTTTCTCCCTTGCTTTCTTGTCTTTAATCTTTTAATTAGCGCTCATAGTTGAAAGGACGTGGTCCTAAGATACAAAAGCTGATCGATTGAAGCTGTCTTAGATAAAGTTTTTCTCACGTATCGCAAATCGATAAGGACGATGATTTTCACTTTATGTGAACTCGCCAAGAACTTCGGTCAATCCTGCTCGAATTCGTGTTTCAACTGGCGTACTCTTTGATCACACTGTTCGCGCTATACTGAGCGAATTCGCCAGGCTTTCTGTGTCGATGAGGTCTGGTAACCGCGACGAATGACTCACGCGAGTAATGACTCGACTTTATTACTCCGCGAAGCATGCTGCGCCGTTACGTCAATTTTAATTTTTTCTATTTTTGGTCCTTCTGATATCGCATTATCACGCACGAGGTATTTGCTCGTCCCGGGTTCGATCGAGGTCCTTGGACTCGTTTTAATCTGATCTATACACGATTGAGGACGAGGAGGGCTGCTTTATAAAGCAACGCGTAAACGGTGCCTTTTTTTATCGCGCTAACACTTCAATGTTTTTATTCCGGTCTTTCAGTTCGTGGGACGTGTTTCAACGAAGCTACGAATTTTTCACGATTTATATCCTAACGATTCTGATTCTTTGATGTATCCTTCGAGCGTGAAGCGTATTTGAAGGAAAAGATGCCACGCGGTGAGCCGAGCGAAGCGAATCATCAATGTGATTGAAAACATGGTAGCGGAGAATTTTAGCCTTGACCAAATTCTTCGTGAAATGCAAATTCGGGGAGCCTTCGCTACTTTTATCTTCACATTTATTATAACGTTTACAAATTTTATTTGACATTCGAGATGTAAGAAAAATTGTGCACGAGAAAATCGTAAATTATTCATTAATTGAAGCAATCCTTATTATATTGAATCATTCTGTTTTTAAAGATATAAGCATATTTCCACATAAAATTGAACACACGTAGAAATGATTACAGACCGTCACGCTATCAAGCAGTTGGAATCCAGCTTGTTTACATATCTTCACGGTATTATTGACTCCGTCTGATCAATAAATTCAAATGAAGTTCGCTCGCCCGCAACAATGCAACGAGCGGGCAAGGCTAAAGCACTTCCGAGTGCATTTTTTGACGTTGAACGATGCGGGAAGGCAACAGGTACGAGAGGAGGACCACGTGGTTAACGGCTCATTTAACGTCGTGGTGCGAAGCGCGCCATTGCGTTACCGAAGAAAGTGAATTGCGATTCCTCCTGCTGTTGCACAACCATGCATACGGCGTTTCCTGGTGTGCACGACGTCACGGCGTCACGAGCACGCCGGAAACGTCAGCAAAAAAAAACGACGCCGTCTGAAAGCGTTCTCGGATAGACGATTTTTCAGTTTCATATCTTTACAAAGGATAGGCGATCGCGATCATAATGTGCTAATTACAAATATCTACTTTGTGAAATTAATATAAAATTTATTTACGTGGCTAAAATAAATAAAGGTATACGGTACGCAAATAAAACCACTTACTTATCTTCCGACTGTCGTCATAGAATACGCTATCTTTAACATGCATATACTGCAAGATCGTATTATAACAGAACTACTATTGTATATGCTTACTGTTATAAATCGCTCTCACAACAGTTCCCATAAAATATAAATTGTAGTTGTACTTTATTCTTTGTTTTATTCGCGCGAAAATGATTCGTAAATGCGATAAGACATTTTCCGCTATGCGTATCAATTTCAAAACGAATAATCATATATATAGTTTCTATGGGAATGCGATTAAAACGTGCGATTAACTTCGATCGCGATCCAAGCACGGTGCAAAACAATCTCAGGCGTGATATTTAAATTTAAAATGTGGCTTTTATGTCTTGTATGTACATACGGTATCGCATCAGGTATGCACGCCCCTTTGAACTGCACTTTTGCCAAGCTGGAAGTTCCACAGATCCTCAAGAAAATCTGTGCGTGACACTGCATGACATTTGCATGCGACATCGAAGGTCGAAAGTAACGCGACCAATTAATGGCGTGCCAATGCGGTGATAATATGTATTACGTGCTGTGTGCTATGTGCAAACGCATGCGGCACGATAATTTCCCGTTTAACGAACGTTCGTTGCAATACCGATCGACGAATCGGCAGGCGTTAGAAGTTAACGCACGTTAGCACAAAGCAAAACTCTTCTTTGTTGCGTTGCAAAAATTATAAGTGCAGTGAGATTGGTTCATCTTTATGCATTCTCGGAAGATTTTTCATCAGTTTATAAATTATAAAATATATGCGGCAATAATAATGCGAAGCACGACAGCTTCGAGAAAATCTTAACGAAATATTCAGATAAAATTTAAGATAAAATTTAATAATTTAATTACGTCAGGCATCTTTCATAATTTCTGCGGAATTTCTATCGAAGAATTAAAGAAGAATCGAAGTATTAAAATAAAAATAAAAATTACAAATTCCAAGATGTTTTATCAAATAATTAGCGCTATTAAAATTTGCGAAACTTCTCTTTCAATATTCCGCGGATTTCCATTTATTCGCTTGTAAAGAGATAAGCCGTAATTCGATCCGTGATCTACGAAGCGAGATCGGGATCAACCGCCTCCGCGATCGCATATCTCGCAGATCGTGTGTCATGCAGATATATATCACGGCGATAACCCGCAGGAAATTCTACACGTGCGTTTAACGCCCGTGTTTTAAGCGAGGCTTTACCATGCGCGCTCACCTGCGGAGGAACGAAATTGCATCTTAAAGACCGTTCGGGCGCGCACGTGCATCGGTGAGGCGCGTGCATGCGTGCGACCTCGCGACCACTGCACGGCGGGTCGCCGCCTAAACGCGGCTGCGAGAAGCCCAGGTACGGCAAATAAGTTGTGTGTAAAGTATAGTCTGGTATATATATTATTTACCCGTGCTTGACGTTGTTCATCGCCGGTGGCTTGAACAGGTTGAACAGGGACTTGGTGGACGCAGACAATCTATAATGAATGAAAATGCAAACGAAAACCGTGCGGTGCAAAACAAAACAAGATAGGGCGAAGGGGAAGAGAAACGGAGAACCGTCTCTAATGCGATCGGCGTGTTTC